>NW_009952430.1:3097832-3121002 GCF_000747805.2 Chaetura pelagica
TTCCCCTCCTCTGCCCAGGGGGGCTCAGCTCCACTGCACCCTTGGACCCTGCTCTGCTCAGCCAGGCCGTGCCCTGGGCAACTGCACCAGGGCTGGGCAGTGTCATCTGAAATCATCATCAAATCCCAGACTGGTTTGGGTTGGAAGGTACCTTAAAGATCATCTTGTTCCAACCTCCCTGCCATGAACAGGGTCACCTCCCACTGCCCCATCCAATCTGCCCTTGAACACTTCCAGGGATGGGGCAGCCACAGCTTCTCTGGGCAACCTGGGCCAGGGTCTCACCACCCTCACAGCAAAGAATTTCCTACTAATGTCTCATCTAAGCCTCCCTCTTCCAGTTTTAATCTATTACCTCTTGTCCTGTCACTCCCTGTCCCTTGTCCAAAGCCCCTCCCCAGCTTTCCTGGAGCCCCTTCAGGCACTGGAAGGTGCTCTAAGGTCTCCCTGGAGCCTTCTCTTCTCCAGGCTGAACACCCCAGCTGTCCCAGCCTGTCCCAGAGCAGAGCTGCTCCAGCCCTTGGATCATCTCCATGGCCTCCTCTGGACTTACTCTAGGAGCTCTATGTCCTTATGTTGGGGGCTCCAGAACTGGACCCAGCCCTGCAAAGAGATCTCGCCAGAATGGAGCAGTGGGGGAGAATCCCTTCCTGTAATCTGCAGGTCACGCTGCCTGTGGCATTTGAGCCCAGAACTTGGCCTGAGCAGGATGGTTTATTCAGGGCACTGTGGGAGCCTCAATTGCTTCTTGCTCAGGCTGGCAAGCCCCCTGGCACCTCTAACCACTATTGTTGCTTTCTTGACTATCTGGCAGGTGCTGGGGCTTTCCCTGGAGGATGTGGTGCTCTGGGCCAGTGTTGATGTATTTGAGCAACCTGCGGGAGCCCTCCTGGGCAGAGCCCTGGCTCTGGGGCATTGTGCTGGCTCATGGAAGCAGCTCACAGGAGAACCGGAGCATTGCCGAGTTCTCGGGTCACGGCGCCTGTGCCCTTGCTGACAAAACATCCCGACCTCGGGTGGCTCTGGGTGTCAGCAAACCCAGCAGGGTGCTAGGAGTACTGGAGACAAATTAAAATTGCAACTGGGATTAACAGCGAGTGCATCTGAGCTCCTTGGAAACTTTCCAGCAGGATCTTTCTCTGCTGGAAAATGTTGACTCATTGAAAGTGAAAAGTTGCATGAGAGCAGGGACATTTCCCAGGGGGGAAGGCTCCTGCCCTGTTTTGTTCAGCTAAAAGTGAGGCATAAAGCCACAGAACTGTTATGTGTCCTGGTGAGTAAATTCTTCTCAGTGGTGGGGACAAGTGAAAGCTGTTTTTGGAACTTGTTTTGCTTGAGTTGGCATTGGCCTTCTCCCAGCTGGGCCACGGCAGACCTCTTCCCTGGTTTAAATTCATCTTGTTTAACATCTAGTTTATAGCATTTACATGTCCATATGTTTGATGGATTTGTAACCTCTGCAGCTGGGAATGATATTTGAGGGCTGGAAGGTGTGACCTGTCGATTTGTGATGAATTGGAACAAGGTGCCCAGGGAAGTATTGGAATCACCATCCCTGGAGGTGTTAAAAAAATGTGTGGATGTGGCACGTTGGAATATGTGTATGGTGGGGTTGGGTTGACAGTTGGACTGGATGATCTGAGAGGTCTTTTCCAACCTTGATGATTCTATGTTTCTACGAATACCACTGTCCCCTGACCAGCTCACAGGATTGTTTCTTCCTTGTTAGCTCCAAATGCAACAGCCACCACACTTGTGCTGGTGTTTGCCATGTTTCTGTGCCACTTGATAGACCATGTGAATGAAGACCAGCTGGATTCATATGTATTTTTCCTCTCTGATCATTAGCTCCACTTCCTTGCAGTAAGACTCATGCTCTCTTTCTCTTGGATTTGCTTTTGGACTGAGCTTGGGAGAGCTCTAGTGCCAGGACCCCCTGAACTGAGCCATGGGCTGCACTCCTGGAGAACAAAATCCCTGAAATGTGGGCTGGAGGAGATGCAGACATGGACCGTCCTCAGATATTTGCTACGCTTTTTGCTTGAAATTTCCCCAAAACCTTTCTGCATGGGGCTGTGTGCAGTGCCTGGGTCCCTGGGAGAGAGGGGAAGGTTCTGCACCCTTCTTGGTCTGCAGATCTGGAGGGCACAGCCTACTCCCCCAGGATGTGGGCTGGGATGAATGGAGGTACCCAGCAGCCTTTGTACAGATTATTTCCTCTAAGACCATCTGGGAGGTGGCCCTGGTCACCAATAAAAGTGATGGCCTCAGGAAACACCTTGGGCCATTGTCACCAGTCGGGTCCCACCAGCAAGAGGCAGATGTCTGGGGATGGAGGCTGGGGGGTTTCAGTCCACTGAGGTGAAGGACCCTTCAGCCCTTTGCACAGCAGCTCTCTCAGTATCTGGGTCATCTCCTGGTGGGGCTTTAATACACTGAATGAAAATTTGGGGGTGATAAGACATGGAGTAAATGCTGGGCAGGTTTAACAATTATGCTTCTGTGAGGTCTGACTGCCACGGTGCTGATGTGACAGGGAAGCTGGTTGAGCGGTTGCAGCCTCTCCCTTCAGGGGGTGAGGCACCTGAGGATGCTGGATGTGTGCCTGGCAGGGAGGTGGATGTTGCAGCATTTGAGGGAGCTGATGGTTGGGATAGTGCAGCTGGGGCATTAAAGCCTGGTGTGGCAGGGCTCGGGGTTGCACTGGTGGGTTTTCTGTGCTCAGGCAGACTGAAGGTGGGCATCCACACATGCCCTGCACTTCTCTCTGGCCCCTGCAGCAGGCACCTGGCAGCTGCCCATACTCCCTGGGGAACTGGCATCCACCCCAGCAGAGTGTGCTGGGCTGCCTGGGTGAGAGCATGTATGTGCTCGGCTGGCAGGTGCTGCCATGGAGATAAGCACCATTAGGTGAGATGAGATCTGTCCAGAACCAGAGCACAAGATTTTTTTCCTCTGCCATTATCTGACACAGGTGGCAGACACTTCACCTTGACCCCTTCCCGCTGTCTGTCTCTCCTGTGACCTTCTGGGTGGGGACTGTGGGTGACAGTGGCTCTGTGTCCCTGCAGCCGGGCTGTGCCTGAACTGCTGGAGCTTGCAGGAGCTGGTGAGCCGAGACCCAAGCAACTACCTCATCCTCGTGGAGAAGATTCTCAGCAAGGCCAAAGAGGTGAGTCAGGGGACTGGGATGCTGTCAGCTCCAGGTTTTGCCTGAAGTGGAGTTTTGCAGAGCCTGGCCAGGTGATTTTTGGTTGTGTAAATTGATTCACAACCTTACAGGCCATAACTGGGATTGTTTAGTTTGGAGGAGTCTGAGGGGACACCTCATTGCTCTCTACAACTAGTGAGGGAGGTGTTGGTCTCTTCTCCCAAGTAAATGACAGGACTAGAGGAAGTGGCCTGAAGTTACACCAGGGAGGGTTAGACTGGATATTAGTAAGAATTTATATATTTAAAAAGTAGTCAGGCACTGAAATGGGTTGCCTGGGGAGGTGGTGGAGTCACCATCCCTGGAGGTATTAAAAGCTTGTGTAAACGTGACACTTCAGGACATGCTCTAGTGGGAATGGTGGATGTGGTTGTGTTGTTGGTTGCTTGGGTTTGGGTTTCTTCTTGTTTGCTTGTCGTTTTTTCTTCCTCCTCTCAGATGGACAGTTGGACTCAGTGATCTTAGAGGTCTTTTCCAACTGTGATGACTCTGTAATTCTGGAGCTCTGGGTTAGTGATGCTGGGTGGGCAGCTCTGGGGCACTGCAGGGGGCAGTCCTGAGTGTCCTGCTGCATTTCGAGGGGAAAACCCAGCTCCAATACCTGCTCTTCAGGCAGCACTGCAGATCCACTGCAAAGGGCTTGGATTTCCTGAAGTGCTGCTGGGCACCAGGCAGCCCAGCTTGTAAGGCTGTGAGGCTGGAGCCAGCCTTCCCCAGGCCTTCCCTCAGTGTAACCTGGGAGCTGCTAGTCCAGAGCAAATTGAAGGTTTCCTGTTTTTCCTGGAAACTTTGCTGTGGCTCTTTCAGGCTTCCTTCCAGGGCAGGAGTGGAACTGGGACACAGGACCACAGGCAGGGCTTGCAGTGTGTGTCAGGAGGGTCAGGCACAGCAGGAGGTGACACAGCAGTGGGAATCGTGAGGCCTTGACACAGCCCCATCGTGTGCCAGAGAAGCTCGAGGCATCAAGCTGGGCAGGACTGTTGATCTGCATGAGGATAGGGAGGCTCTACAGAGAGACTTGGATAGATTAGATCATTGGGCTAATATTAACGGTCTGGGCTTCAACAAGGCCAAGTGTCCTTGCACTTGGGCCACAGCAACCCCAAGCAACGCTCCAGGCCTGGGGAAGTGTGGCTGGAAAGTGTCTGGCAGAAAAGAACCTAGGGGTTCTACTTGACAAGTGGCTGAATATGAGCCAGCAGTGTGCCCAGGTGGCCAGGAAAGCCAATGGCATCCTGGCTTGTATTAGAAATAGTGTGACCAGCAGAAGCAGAGAGGTGATTGTCCCCCTGTGCTGTAGTGAGGCCACACCTGGCGTGTTGTGTCCAGTTTTGGGCACCTCAATTCAAGAGAGATCTCGAGGTGCTGGAGCGAGGACAGAGGAGGACAATGAAGCTGGTGAAGGGCCTAGAGAATAAATCTTATGAAGAACTCTTGAAGAAGCTGGGAATGTTTAGTTTGAGAAAGAGGAGGCTGAGGGGAGACCTCATCACTCTCTACAACTACCTGAAAGGACATTGTAGAGAGGTTGGTGCTGGTCTCTTTTCACAGGTAGTCAGTGACAGAACAAGAGGGAAGGGCTTCAAGCTGCAACAGGGCAGGTTTAGATTGGACATTAGGAAAAATTTCTTCACAGAGAGAGAGGTTAGACACTGGAAGAGGTGGCCCAGGGAGGTGGTTGAGTCACCATCCCTAGATGTGTTTAAGAGTTGTTTGGATGAGGTGTTGGTAGATATGGTTTAGGGTGTAGGGGAGAACTTTATAGAGTAGGAATGGTGGTTGGACTCCGTGATTGCAAGGGTCTTTTCCAACCTGAATAGTTCTATGATTCTGTCATTCTATGATCATTGGTCAAGCAGGCTGTGCCCAGGAAAACCTCGGAGGAATCCCTTGATTGGCAGGAAATGGGATGTTAAAGCCTCAGTGCTGGCATTCATGTGATGGGGTTAAATGCTGCCTTTCATTTTGGGGGAAAGAAAGGCTGTTTAGCCACCAGGTTGCAGAGCTAATACCAGTTAAGTTTGACACAATTTTGTTTAATCCATTTCCATTTACTTTTTTTTTTTTTTTTTTTTTTTTTTAAATGGCTGGGATTGATCTAGTTGCAGACAGCATTTTATTACATCTAGGTTTGCATCAGGGTTCATTGCACTTTGTGGTATGCTCATGAAGAATGGGAGACAGTGTCTGCAAGCATATCCTTGAGCCATTGCTATGTCCCTTGAAGTAATTCTGCTGACTCTTCACTTGCAAGGGCTGGGACAGAAGCCCCAGGATTTTCACCCTGCTACCAAGCTTTGTAAGCTGCTTGCAGGGGCTGGGCTGCCTGCTTGGAGCCGTTTTTGTTGAATTTCCTGCAACTCTGCGAGGATTGGGCGCATTGGAGGGCTGGGAGCTTGGCTAAATACAGTTTATTGAGGATAAAGGCAGAGCAGCATCCTGTGCTGACCTGCCTGTCCCATCAGAGGGGATTACTGGAGGTTTAGGGGTTATTTTCCCATGGAGACAAAAGAATCTGCTGGGAATGGTGATGTGACGGTGTGGGTTGGATGCCTGACTGCACTACTGAGGAGTCTCCCAGCACTTCCAAGGATGCTTTCAGGTCACGCTGATGGTGAGCAGTCCAACTCATCCTTCTGACCTTGAGCTGTTTCCTACAGGTGCAGGAGAAGTGTGACTATGATCTCGTGATGCCCCTGGCTCTCCTCTTCTACTATGCGGTCCTGTATGTAAGTCCTGAGGCTGCTGCATGTAGCAAGAACCCGGCCCTGTGGAGGCACAAGGTCTGGGACCCCTGGACCTGTGAACACTCACCAAAATTGAGGTGGTTTTCATCTACACCATCGTGGTCTGCTTTGATCAGTTCATCTCAAAAAAAGATCCAGTACCAATCTACAGGGATCAAGACCAAACATTGCACAAGCTGAGAGGAAAAAAACCAAGCTTCAGTGGTTTTAATCTTTGCATTTAAAGATGGGCTAATCAGAAAGGGAGATGGACAATCTCTCTGTGCAGAGGAGGCAAATTTTTTTCATGAATCTTGTGCAAAACATACAGGCAACACTAATGAAAAAAGGACCTGAGTCTTCACAGGAAATACTTTTAAATTATTATTATTATTAGCACAATGCATCATTATCCCAAGGAAATAATTGCTGCCAGATTTTGCAAAAGCACAGGCTGCAATGTGATTCATCTGTATGGATCTGCAGTTGTTAAAAAGAAATGTATATCCAGGCTCTGGCATGTGAGCTTCAGCCAGGAGGTTGGGAGGTGTGGAGCAGATGAAGCTTTCTCAGGGCTGTGCCCCCTGGGGATCCTTTGGCCCTTCAGGAGAGAGGATGGGGTGTCATGGGGTGAACCTCTGCTCTGATCCACTTCCCCCTTCCAGCCTAAGCCCTTGAGTTCTCACGCAGCTCTGGAGGCCTGTGTCCTTGCTCCCTTTCATTCCTGGTCTCCCTCTCTCTTGCAGGCTCCCCATTTCCCACCAGGCTCTGACTTGCTCCTGAAGGCTGCCAGCATATACCACAGCTTCCTGACATGGCCTGTGCCCTACTGTGACATCTTCCGTGAGCTGCTCACCTTCATCAGTGACGAGCTCAGAGCTCCTGGTAAGGGCACCCATCCTGCTCTGGGCTTTTTGTGTGCTGCAAGTGCTGCTGCCCCCAAGATTCCCTCTGCCGTGACCACCCTGTGTTTCTCCATGACACCCACCTGGTGTTGCTCTTTCATTTACTGGGTCCATGTCTACCTTGTGCATCCCAAACAGCTTTTCCAGGAGGTGAGGACCTCTGCCCAACATCCTCTGGATGATTTTCCCTGGTGGTCTAGCACAGGGTGGGACCAGATTTCTCTGGAGGAGCAGGGCAGGGTGGTTGCCTAGTGTGCAAGCTGGTGGGAGCATCCCAGGGATTCTCAGCTCTGGACCAGTGTGGATTAGAAAAACATGTAGCTATTTCCTGGCTGTCTTCCAGTCTGGGGGGTCTTTTCCATGGCAAAGCAGTGCTGCTTCTGCCCAGGCTGGAGCTTTGTTTGAGATGCTCAGTTTGAGATGCACAGCAGTGTAACTTGGATGATAACAGTGGGTCCATTCGTCAGCATCAAGGCGGCTGGAGCCTTTGAGCCTGCACTTGCGTGGAGATTTCCATAGGTCTGAGGGACTCCCTGGCTCTTTCTTTACAGCTGAGGCACTACCTTGTGATACAGCTCTGGGCACATCTAGCAGCAGCAGCAGCAGTGTTCCTCTTAATTAAGGACTCCTCATAGATGTCCTGTTGTTCCCAATGGAGAAGCTCTTCCAATTATTTCTAAAAGGCCGTTTCTCCTGATCTCCTGGTCTTTTGGTGTCTTATGGAGAACTGTTATCACATGAAGCAGATTTCAGCCCTTGTTTAATCCTGTGGGAGAGTGTCTCTGAGAGGGGCTTGGGAGGCCTCAGCTGGGGACAGGACAAGAGAAAATGGGCCCAAGTTGTGCCAGGGGAGGTTTAGACTGGATAGTAGAAGAGACTTCTGCACTGAGAGGGTTATTAAACACTGGCACAGGCTGCCCAGGGAGCTGGTTGAATCACCATCCCTGGAGGTGTTTAAAAGACACACAGATGTGGTGCTGAGTGACATGGCTTAGCACTGGACTTGGTAGACTCAGATTAATGGTTGGTAGAGTTAGGTTATGGTTAAACTTGATTTTAAAGGTGTTTTCCAACCAGAATGATTCTGTGATTCTCTATGTGGGCTGTGGCTGAAGCTGGGAATGTTTCCCTGTCCTCAAGCCAGTCAGCTCCTTTGGAGAGCCCTGATGAAGATGTGGAACACAAGATCTCCACACAGCAGCCATGTCCAGCAGAGATGGGAGCTTGTAGGTGCGGGTGGGATGAAAGGGGCTTTCAAAGAAGCAAAAGTATTAACAAAACCCAAACCCCTCAGCAGCATTGGTGTGGGACTGGCAGATTTACTGGCTCAAGGCTCTACTGGTATGAATGGCCACCAGGCAAGGTCTGGTTGTGCTGTGTCCAGCCTCCAGCTTGGAGCTGCAGGGCCAGCACAGACATGGGGATGCTTGTCCCACGCTGCTGCAGCCATGGACTTCCCCAGCTCCCGCCTGGTCACTTATTGCTGCTATCACCAGAGCCTGAGCTGGGGACTTTCATACAAAAGCTTTCCCCTTCTACAAGCCTCTGAGATTCCCCCACCCCTGACATGTGGAAGGTGTTGGCCTGCTGGGGCTGGGGAGCCCCTTTCAGCCCTCATCATGGCCACTCCCTGCAACTGGAGCCAAGAACAGCAGAAACGTGTCTTCTGATGAAGAGCTGGCCAGGACCTTATATGCTTGTTGCATGGGCTCTGTGACCTGCTGTGAGGCTGAAGCAAAAGCTTTTTATGGAGAGGAGGGTAAATATTAACTAAGAACAAGCTGCTGTCAGTATTTGCCAAGAACGCAATAGCTTTTATCTGCAAACTGTGGCTGATGTCCCTGCTAGAGGGGGGAATGCTGCTGTAACTGGGGGGATCCTGTATGGATCAATACGAGCTGCCCGTGGGTGCTGGGCCCCCCATGGGTTCTGCTTCTTGAATGCTGAGCAGAAGCTGGGGTTGGGATGTGGCTGTATTAATAAGGGTGTTAGATCTTGTTGATGCCATAAGATCATTCCCAAGGTGCACCCCAGTCCTTCTGCCTTTGGCGAGTGACACGGGCTTTGCTGTTGCCATCCACCCCAGGTCTGCCTGGTTGGGGTTCCTGATGGCATCCAGGGACATGGGTTGCTCATGCTGACCTTGCTTCTGCTGAGGCCAGGCTGGGCTCCATCTCTGTGGGAGGGAAGGTGGCAGTGACCTGCTGTCCATAAGTGAGATCCAAGGCCTCGGGGGACTGAAGTAAGTGACAGAAGCTGCTAAATATCACCCATGCAATTCAAAATGGATCCTGCATTCACAGTGAGGCAGAAGGGACTGGGGATGGAGCAGCTCTCTCTTCCCATCCTCTAGTTGCCTTCTCATCCCTTTGGGCCTTCATCCTTATTATCTCAAGGCTCCGTTGCTCCTGGACTAGTCCCCTTGCATGGTTCCTTGTCCCCACAAGGACTTTTGTTGCTGCCATGCCTGCTCCAGGCTGCAGCTCAGCCAGCTTATAACCACATTAGGAGACAAAGTCAATGTGCTCCTATAGCAGAGTCATGTGTGGTGGTGCCATGTCTTCTCTCCTCTGCTCTCTCCCCCAGGGATCTCCTTCCAGAGGCTGGTGAGGACAGAGCAGGGGCTGCCTGTGAAGAACTACCAGAGCTCCACCGTGTAAGTCTGGCCATGGGTGCTGTTTGAGCTGCAGCGGGGCTGCAGCAAGAGGCAGCTTGGAGGTGTGGCAGTGGGTGACAGGAAAAACAGCTGGAAAGCTGCGCTGAGCTGTGGGAAAGTGGTTGTGGCATTTCCATAGCTGTGGGTCAGGGTCTGTGGGCTCCCTCTGTCGGTTGTCTCACAGATCTGGGTAAAATCAGCCAGGGAAGGCAAAGTCTCCTCCGAGGGAGCCTCTGACCTCGGCACAGGCTGGAGAACACCCAGGAAATGCTTTGATCTGTATGTTATAGGAGCCACCAGCCCGAGAGGGGACAGGAGTGAGTCCGTCCCAGTTCACCAATTCAGTCTTTGCAGCTCTGAGCTTGGTTAGACTTTGCACCTTACTTGAGGGCTGACCCTTCCCTCCTGCCAGGGCACCTCATTTGTAAATAGGAAAATGAGTTTGGTGGTGTGTGCCCTTCCTGACTAGCCCCAAGGACAGGGACAGTCCTTCCTGCATGGCCACCTCTGCTCTCTGCAAGACGGAGGTCCTGCTCTTTTGGCTTGTCCACTTATGCTGGGCAGCTCTGGATCTGCTCCTATATCCCAGTTACTGCACTAGTGCTCTATAGCTCCGCTGCTGTACACACTTATACTGGTACAAGTGCAGCCACCAATGACTGGCAGCCAGGTTGGTTGTATTTGCATACAAAGCCCTGAAGACCTGGCACAGAGCTGTACATAACTGAACCTTCGGCTTGTTGAAAGCTTATGCTCACTGCCTGAGCCATCAAGATCCAAGCACACCAGAGCACATCTCTAATTCAGAGCCATTTTTGCTCACGAAGGTGGACTGCTCTTGTCCATAAAGACACATGCTCTCCAGGCTGCAGGTTTGGGAACTCAAAGCCTGTGGATATTCATAGAATCGTAGAACCATTTTGGTTGGAAAAGACTTTTTAGATCATCAAGCCAACCCTTATCCCAGAACTGCCAACTCATGTTGTGGTCCGGAGAAAAACACAGCTGAAGGATGCAGCTTTTCTCCTTAATGCCCAAAAGTGATGCTCTGATCTGCAGGGGGAAAATGTTTGGGGGGGGCTACTCTCATTTTCTATTCCCCTGCCCCATCCTCTTCATTGCTTGTGCTGGACGTGCAGTTGGGACACCTGGCTGCTGGGCTGTAGCCCTGTCTGGGGCTGACTGAGCAGGTCTTGAGCTGGTGATGTTGCAGATATGGCTGAGAGGCAGGATGGAGGATGCTCATTCATTACCTGCTCCCTGCCCATGGCATGGCAGCAGGTCTGGCAGCCCTGCACAGACAGCCCTGAGACCCTCCAGCAAAGACTGACGTGACAGGGTGCTGCCATCTAGTGTGAATTTCATGAGATTTTCTAGTGTGTGAGTTTCATGTGCCACCAGCCTGGCTGCCCTGCCTGAGCGCCGGTGGCACATGGTCCCCTTGTTCCCAGGACGGTGCTGCTGCTCAACCGCTCCGAGGTGCATAGCGAGTTCCTCTCCATCGCCGAGAAGCTGAGTGCCAGGCAGCACCCACAGTGTGCCACGCTGGTCCTGCTCCTCGAGCACCTCTACCAGGCCAACTTCGGCACCTGCTGCCACCTGGAGAGCCTGCACCACCTCCTGAAGGTAAGCTCAGAGGGCTTTGGCGTGGGAGAAGGTTCATGCAATTGCTGGTGGATTTCATAGAATCATAGAATGGGTTGGGTTGGAAGGGACCTTGAAGACCATCATCTAGTTCCAACCCCCTTGCGTGGGCAGGGACATCTCCCACCAGATGAGGTTCCCCAGAGCCCCATCCAACCTGGCTTTGCCCAGTGGTGTATCCCCAAAGAATAGTGTATTGCCTTTGTGGAGGGACCCCCTGGCCTTGATCTCTCTTCTTTTCTCTGCTCCCCCAAGTCCAAGACGCTGGAAGAGCTCTCGGAGATCTATGCCAGCGTGGCTGAGGCGCAGGAGAGAGCAGCCAGCAGCAGTGACCCTGTCCTGGCCCGGGAGCAGCTGCAGGCTGTGCTGCGAGACATCGCCAGGGCCGCCTCCTTCCCTGCCATTGCAGGTAAGAGACCCACAGGACGCTCTGTCCTCTGGGGTTATGAGCAGTTTTGTGCAAAGTTTCAACCATGTGCGACTGCAGCTACAACAAAACCCCAGACCAACCCGGGTCCTGTTTCAGGCCATGAGCTAGAAGCAGTTTCTCATGTTTCATTAAAATGGCAACAAAACAATATCTCAGGCCTTTGTGGCAGAGATGAAAATGTCAGACCAGAACCAGATGGTAGCAGTGATGTCTGCCGGCTCTTAGGGCTGTGAAATGTCCCCTATTGCTGATGACCTTGTGGGGATAGTGATAGTAGCATCTGTGTTCTGTGTGACTTGGGGCTGCCCAAAACATGTGCATGGGGTGGGAGGCATCTCCCACCAGCCAGGAGAGCTGTCAGGAGTGGTACTGGGGGTCCCTGCAAACTAACTCCTCACCCTCCTCTCTTCCCAGGTGAGGCTCAGCCCCACAGGCTTCACACCATCCCCATCCCTGCTGCTCGCTGCTACACGTACAGCTGGGATCAGGATAACTTTGGTAAGCAGAGGGGTCCAGAATCATGGAATTGTTTTGGTTGCAAAAGATCTTTAAGAACATCAAGTCCAACTGTGAACCCAGCACTGCCAAGGCCACCACTGCCCCATGTCCCTCAGCACCAGATCTACACGGCTTGGAAATCCCTCTGAGGATGGGGACTCTCCCCCTGCCCTGGGCAGCCTGGGCCAGGGCCTGACAACCCTTTCAGGGGAGAAATTGTTCCCAATATAAAATCTAAACCTCCCATGGAGTAACTTGAGGCCATTTGCTTTTGTTCTATCACTTGTTCCCTGGGTGAAGAGACTGACCCCCAGTCCCTCCAAACTCTTCTCAGGCAGTTGCAGAGCAGAAGGTCTCCCCTCAGCCTCCTTTTCTCCAGGCTGAACACCCCCAGTTCTCCAGGCTGAACACCCCCAGTTCCCTCAGCTGCTCCTCAGAAGACTTGTGCTCCAGCCCCATCCCTCCTGATGAGACCACATCCTTCTGCTTCTCATCTCAGGGGTGGCTGAGCTGTCTTTTGTCTTGACTGTGGCTGCCACGTGCGGCTAGGTGTGTGACACAAAATGTGACCGGAGCCTGAAAGAACTGGTAACAAATTTTTGGTGTTGGAGGGAGAGGTAACAGTGGATACCTGTGTCTTCTAGATGGGAGAGGATGTTGGTGTCAGCTTGGGCATGATGCCTGCTGTGACCCCAAGCAAACCCTCATCTGAGTGGTGGCCACAAGTTGCTGGCAGTCTCAGAACAAATGTTGCCAGAGACAAATCCTGTAGGGTTTAGTCTACTTGGGAAAGTTCTGCCTTGAATTAAGCTGGAAGAGGTTAATCACATGCGAGGCCATTAGTAGGATGGAGACCTTGTTTGATAGAAAGCTCCTCTGCAAGGAGTAAATCTTGCTCGTGCCCTAGAAATAATTGTTGCTAGAAAAACCTGACCACACTGAGATATTAGGGCTTGGTGGGGTTGAGACCCCTTGGACATTACAGGGATGGCCAGGGAGAGGGTACGTTTGCTGTGCTATGAGCTTGGCACAGCAGTTTTGTAGGGGAAGCAGCAGCTTCCCCTGCTGCTGAGCTGGACTCTCTGCCTTCCCCATTTCTGGAAGACCTTTTTTGTTCTTATGAAGGGTTGGTGTTCATTGTGTGCTGGCCCCTGCAACCTAGACCAAGCTGCACTCTGCTTTGGGCTCTCAGTGAGCCCAGCCTTGCCAGAGGCCACCTGCAGTGGGGCAGGTGAGGGTTTAATTGGCCAAATAACTCACTTGCCTCCTGCCCTCCAGTTAAACTGGAGGAAGGAAGCAAAACTGCAGCTGGCCTTTTGAGAACCCAAACAGATTGTGACCTCAAGGAGAGAAGCATGTTTGTTTTGCATTACATCTGAGCACTCCATGGAGATCTAAAAATGTTCAGTGGGAGGCTTTCATGTCCTTGTTTGAAACTGTGCGGGATCAAAGGGAGCACTGGCCAATCAGTGTTGTCTGTTTCCAGTGGTTATGGGGAAGCCTGTGCCAGGTGCCATCTCCCTCTGGTTGTCTTTCAGATATCCTCAATGATGTCCTCAGCAAGGAGTGCAGCGTTGTTGAGCCCATGGCCTTGGAGAATGAGGAGGAGGATGAAGAGGAGGAGGTGGAAACTGATGGCTGTTCCCCTGAGCAGGACTCGCTGCTTTCTCCCATCTGTGCCATTTCCAAAGACTCGGTGTACTCAGCACTGTCAGAGGAAGGATCTAAGCCCTCACGAGTGTCCCTCTTCACTGCTTCCAAAGACTCCATCTCAGAGCTGACAGTGGTCTCCAGAAAGTCCCTGAAGTCATTCGTCTCCAGCCTGAGGGACTGCATGGACAGTGGGTACGCAGAGGACAGTGACGAGAGCTCCCTGGACATGGTGGGGAGGCCAGAGCTGAAGGTGGAGAAGACACACCACAAATACAGACACACACTGACCAACAAGATCTACAAACTGTTCAAGAGCAAAAGCCAGCTGGTCTTGCAGAGAGACTTAAAGGACTGTCCAGACACAGGCTCACTTCCGCTGCCCCTGCGCCGCGCCGGGAGCCTGTGCTCCCAGGCCCAGCCCCGCGTCCCGCCGCGCTCCCGCCGCGCTCACTCGCTGCCGCAGCACGTTCTGAGCCCGCAGCTGCCAGCCCCGCTTGCCCCGTCCCACCTCAGCCTCCACCGGCAGCCCTTCCTCAGCCATAACGAGGGCACCAAGGTGGCCACACTGCGTGTCGTGGTCTTTGGCTCCGACCGCATCTCAGGGAAAGTGGCCCGAGCCTACAGCAACCTCAGGTGAGCCGAGCTCAGGCACCTGGCCCGGCTGGGACATGCTGGAGAGCTTTGCTCACCCAAACCTCTCTTACTTTCTCCTAGGCTGAAGGAGAGCACCTGCCCCTCACTGACAAGGTACTTCAAGCTGCAGTTTTTCTATGTCCCCGTAAAGAGGAGCTCCTTGACGCCATCAGCCCCACTGATACATCCCTCCCTGTCCCTGGGGGACCCACAGTTCCGGCCCTCGGCACACGTGGTAGGTGACCTGCTGGTCACCAGCACTCTGCTTGGCTCCAGGAGTGGCGTGCAAGAACACCAGCAGGCCTGAGGGGAGCACTGGTGTCTCTTCTACCAGCCCCTGCTGTGGGGTGAGAACCATGGGGGGCCCCCAGTGTGACCCCAATATGTCTGGTTTCAGGATTCCACCTTAGTTGGGATGGAGAGCAGCACCAATGACATCTCCCACTACATTGGCATGTTGGACCCATGGTACGAGCGCAACGTTCTTGGGCTGATGAACCTGCCAATGGACGTCCTGTGCCAGGTGTGTGCATTCCAGCTGGTAGGACTCAGCATTCCCCTTCCCCAAGGTATAGCGCAGCTGAGTGGAGAGCTCCTGGTTAGCACCTGACCACCAGGATCCTGGACAGCAGGCTGTGCTACATGGATGTTGGATGAAGGCGGGTGGTTAGGAGGAGGATTTCCATCCCTGGCAGGGTGGGATGGGCAGTTCTTGGCACTGAGCTGTGGGTACCACATAGCCCATCAGACTTGTTCTCTCACCAGTCTGCCAAGCCAGAGGCTGCGCCCCAGGAGGACTCCCAGGAGCAGCTGCCCATCCTGGCTGACATGATCCTTTACTACTGCCGCTTCGCCACACGCCCCGTCCTGCTGCAGCTCTACCAGACAGAAGTAGGTGAAGGGGCTCAGCTCCATCTTGGTCAGGGGAAAAGAGATCTTCTGCCTGTGCCACCAACTAGGGACATGCCTGTGAATCAGATGGGGATTTGGCACAGCTTTCAGGTGCTAGTGAGGCTGAGCTCCAGCTACTCTTGTTCCTCAGGTGCTCATGGTGCTTTGGCTGATGCTCCTGGCTCAGGGTCTGAGAGTATGCAGGTCCTGCCCAGATAATATTTAAGTCACATGGGAGCTTTTCCATCTAAATACCTTTCCCCATGACACAAAGCCACTCCCATTAGTGCTGACAGGTTATTCACACCACTGGAAGCCCCTCCAGTGTTTTGCTTTCCAAACCAAGCCCTCCCATGAAGCCCATGGTCTATGGCCTGCAGTATGCCTGGGGCAGATGTGGTGGGAAAGGTTGAACATGTGGCTGCAGTGACTGCTCTGCTTAAGTATTTTGAAAATTTGGAAGCATTTTCCCAAAGTGATGTGTTTCCTGCAGAAAGAAGTGAGAGGGCTGAGTGTGGCTGGATCTTCTCACCATCACATCTCCTCTCTTCTTCTCCTGGCAGCTCACCTTCACTGGGGGAGAAAAGATGACTGAAGTCTTCATCCATTCCCTGGAGCTGGGCCACTCGGCGGCCACACGGGCCATCAAAGCATCAGGTTTGTCACAGCTTCTGCACCCACAGCCTCAGGCTGGAGGTTTGCAAAGGGCTGGGTTGGGAGGTGAATGGCAAGAGGGGTTGGATGGAGCAGAGGGGCTGCAAGAGGTGTCTGGGCCCAAGCTGCATTGCCAGCAAAGGTCCAGGTGTCTTTAATGAGTTTGGAAGTGAAGCAGTGAAGCCAGGTAGTGCCTCAGTGATCTTACTGCTGGTAACTCTAAAATGTCTTCACGATTAAACAGCTTCAGGCCCGTTTGCTTCCTCTCATCACCACCCGGCAAAGTGCAGCTCTTCATCTTTTCTTTTTGCTGCTTCCTGTTATTTGTCTAGGAGGGTAATTTGTAAAAACTCTCTTCCCTTTTTCCTTTAATTTACTGGGCAAAACAAGGTTTGTGCATGTACCTGTAACCAACCTGCAAGGGAGACTGCTGAACTTTTACACTTGGAATTTATAAAATTAGCAGAAACAAGAAGCAACAGCAGAAGCATCTGCCTGCAGCATGGTCTCCATCTCTTCTGGGAACCAAGGGCAAGACGCTGCCTAGTGTGGTGCAGCTCACAGAGACATCTCATGGCCAACCAGCAACACTGCATTGAAATGCATTGCTTGCCTTTCCCTTCTCCTTTTCCCCTCTGCCCCTTTTCCCCTCTGCCCCTTTTTTCCTTTTCCCCTCTGCCCCTTTTCCCCTTCTCCCCTTTCCCCTTTTCCCATTGTTTTTCGGTGATCTAACCTTGCCTTTCTAGACAGAGCTCATAAAATACCTTCCATCTGAATTGTCACCACCCCAGTCCCAAAAAATACAGCCTTGGCTGAGACCTCTTCCCAGTATGAAACCACCAATCCTTTTAGACTTGGATTTTTAATTTTTTTAATATTTCCATGGGTTGTCTGGCAGCACATCCCTTAACATCTGCAAAAAAATATCCAGGGGAAAAAAAATAATATTATGAAGTGTTTGGCACAGTATTTCAATTTAACGTGGGCACAAACATGCCCAGGAGCACAGGAGCTGTGTCAGCAATGGGCCCTTTTATTGCTTCAGTTTTGCAGAGCTGCTTGTTGTGCTTCGTGATCAGATTTCTGCACTGGATTCATTACTTTCTGTCAGCTTTTAAGCCACCTTTTCTTTTTTTGCCTTTTTTTTCCACTCCATAGCTGTGTTCATCAAGCGATTTATTTCCATTCCTGGAGGTCCTGAGTACTCCAGTGTATCAGTCCCTGCTGATGAATGGGAATGAAAAGCCACCATGTGGCCTTTGCTCCTTGTTTTGTGCAGGTCCAGGCAGCAAAAGGCTGGGCATAGATGGAGACAGAGAAGCAATCCCACTAACACTACAGATTGCCTACAGCAAGGTCAGTGTGTGGGACCTGCACAAAGACAAATGGGGCAGAAAACCACTTTGGTGCTGGGCGAACTGGTCTGTCTACTGGGAGCTGAGAGAGGGGAACACTGACAGTGGGCTGTGGGAGGCTGAATCCAAGCCCAAAAGAGCCAAATTCAAGCTAATTGTCTTACTGGCTAATTGTGGGTGGATTTCCACTCCTCTTCAGCCCAGTAAAGTAGAGAATGTGGAGCCAGTTTCCACAGACTGGAGGGCTACTGAGTGCCAGTTTACACTGGTGAACTTTGCCTCCAGGGCAAGATCTTCTCCTGGTCACAGCAGTCCTCCTATTTTGTTGGTCCCTCTCCAGTTATTTAGTGTTAAGCCTGGGCAATTTTTGTAAGTCTAAAGTTAAATTAATTTTAATTCCTACTCAACCTTTGTCTGTTTGGCTCCAGGTAAATCCAGATGTGAGCTAGTCCAACCAGATGGTTAGGGGTGGGAGGTAGGGTAACATCAGCCTGAAGCATGACACCTCACAGGCTTTGGTTGGTCTCTGCAGACAGCCATCAGTGGAAGAAGTCACTGGAATGATGTTGAGAAGGTCTGCACATCTGTCAACCTGAGCAAAGCCTGCAAGAAGTATGAAGAACTAGGTGCGTAGAGGTGGTCTCTGTGGCTTTGCATAGGAGCAGTGGGTGGGACTAGTGGAACAAGAGGACAAGGTGATTCTTTTAGCTGGAGCAAAGCTGGATGTGTGAATGCAGGAGAAGATCCATGGAAGGTTCCTGATGTTCCCTGTGACATGCTGTAGTCCTTGGCTGTCCTCAGCACCACAGCAAGGACAAAGGGCATTTGGTTTCACATTGTCATAGAATCATTTTTATTGGGAAAGACCTTTAAGATCAAGTCCAACTGTAAACCCAGCATTGCCAAGGCCACCACTAAATCATGTCCCTTGGCACCACTTCTGTATGGCTTTGAAATCCTTCCAGGGATGGGGACTCCATCACTGCCTGTTCCAGGAGTTGGCAACCATTTTGGGGAAGAAATTGTTCCTCTCTCCAATCCAAACCTTTTCCCTTCTTCTATCACTGTTCTATCCAATCCAAACCTTTTCCCTTCTTCTATCACTGACTGTTATTCTATTTCATACTGCATCCAGTTCTGGGCTTCCCAGTTCATAAAGGACAAGGAACTATAGGAGAGAGTCCAGCACAGGCCCCCAATATGATCTGAGGAATGGAGCATCTGCCTGTGAGGAAAGGCTGGGGGAGCTGGGGCTGCTCAGCCTGGAGAAGAGACTGAAGGGGGATCTCATCAGCACTTATCAGTACCTACAGGGGGTGTCAGGAGATGGGACCAGGCTCTCTTCAGCAATGTCCAGTGACAGGACAAGGGGCAATGGGCACAAGCTGGAGCACAGGAGTGTCAAGTGAAACAAGGAAAAACTGTGAGAGGAACAGAGCCCTGGGACAGGCTGCCCAGAGAGGGTGTGGAGTCTCCTCTGGAGACTTTCCAAACCCATCTGGTTGTGTTGCTGTGAGATCTACTGTAGGGGATCCTGCTCTAGCAGGGGAGTTGAACTAGAGGATCTTCAGAGGTCCCTTCAAACCCCAACCACTCTGTGACTGTGACCCTGTTACTTGTCTACTATCCTAAAGCTTCCAGCTAGGGAAATGAGATGTCCTTTAGGGTGACTGGAGAATGGAGCTTCCCAGAACAACACTTGTGTAGTAAGGAGAAGGAGAGACAGGTAAACTGTAGTTCACTGAAACAGTAGTGCCTGCCCCACCGTTGGCAGCAGCTCTCAGCAGGCTCTCTCTCAGCAGATGCTCCAGCCTGGTTTCCTTCCTGCAGCTCAGAGATAGCTGCCACATGGGTTTAATTCAGAACTTCTGTTCTAATCAGGTTTCCGATGGGGTATTAATAAGGCTTTGTTTTAAAAGCAGCAAGACTTGTAGTCCATGTGTGTATTTAGAAGCAAACTGTTCATTTGTGCTGAAGAATTGCTCTTTTGGCAATCCAGCATCCAGCCCTCAGGAACCTGAGGGGTTTGTTGATTCTTCTAGTGCTTTGTGTCTCACAGATGTGTGGTTTCTGAGCAGAGGAGCTAGGCCAAAAGGGTGATCTACCAAACCGGACTCAGCTGCTACATGGCCCAGGGAGTTCAGCTTCTCCCCTCCCTCTCCCCTTCCTCTCCTCTCTCATCAATCAACCTCTTGTTGCTGTCCCATCCATGCAGACAACCCTGGAAGAACCCCCACAGGAATTAATTTCTTACCCCCTCTATATATTTAGAGTTGGGTGTTTCTGCAGTAGTTCAGGAGCACGTGCTGCCACTGCTGTGGCTTTCCTGCAGGGAGTGTCCTCAGTTCCATGTTGGGGAGAAGCTGCTTCTTCCTTCCAGAATAAATTTCAGACCCCTTAGTTCTCTTCCTTGATTTTCACATTCAGCAGTTTGACCACAGGATGTCACTGTAATTCCAGACATGAAAAAACATCTTCCACGTGGACTGCAGGGCAGGCTAGGCTGGGAGAGCTGGAATCCCCCCATGACAATGGAGCAATGGATTTCCTCCTTTTAAGATCCTAAAACAGTTCAACAGTTTTTGCTGCTGTGTTTGGAAAGCAGCTGGAAATTACTCTGAAGTTTATCCCTCTCTTTCTGATGTCTTTCTTTCCATGTAGGTTAGCACTGGGGAAGGAATCATAGAATCATGGAATGATTTGGGTGGGAAGAGACCTTAAAGATCATCTTGTTGCAACCTCCCTGCCATGGGCAGGGACACCTCCCACCAGACCAGGTTGCCACTGCCAGAGATGGGGCAGCCACAGCTTCCCTGGGCAACCTGGGCCAGGGTCTCACCAGCCTCACAGTGAAGAATTTCTTCCAAAGATCTCATCTAAAATTCCCATCTTCTAGTCTTAATCTCATCTCCCTTGTCCTCTCACTCCCTGCACTTTTCCCAAGTCCCTCCCTGTCTTCCCTGGAGCCCCTTCAGGCACTGGAAGCTGCTCTAAGGTCTCCCTGGAGCCTTCTCTTCTCCAGGCTGAACACCCCAGCTCTCTCAGCCTGTCTCCAGAGCAGAGCTGCTCCAGCCTCGGATCATCTTTGTGGCCTCCTCTGGCCTTGCTCCAGGAGCTCCACGTCCTCCTTATGTTGGGAGCTCCAAAACTGATGTTTCCCTAGACAGTGGGATCCTGCTGAGAATCACTGTCTCTAGGATGTCTTGAGGGGTGGAGGGGACCCTTTGGGTTCCCATGAGTGGCCCAGAAGCCCGAAGTGATAACAGTTTTCTTTTTTTACAGCCTCAAAGACAGAGTGTCTCAACTTGACCATGACAGAAGTGGTCAAAAGGCAAAACTCCAAATCCAAAAAAAGTTTAAATCAGGTAACTCAAATCAGGTTCATTTTGGTAAAAGGCTGCCAGCCTGACTCAGCTGGTTGGGAAGCAGGGCAGGAGACAGTAGCTCCTTGAGGGATCAATTTGCCCCCAGGCCTTAGGGGTGCCCAGTTCCCCTTCCCTGCACAGGGCTGTGCACTGAGCCTAGCAGCTCCTTTGCTCAGGCTCTTTTTCTATCAGCAGATCAGCGTGTCCCAGATAAAAGCAGACAA
The DNA here is from genome assembly GCF_000747805.2 of Chaetura pelagica. Taxonomy (NCBI): domain Eukaryota; kingdom Metazoa; phylum Chordata; class Aves; order Apodiformes; family Apodidae; genus Chaetura; species Chaetura pelagica. The sequence continues at coordinate 3,118,678 of NW_009952430.1, forward strand.
GGTCCAGATTATTGGTCTCCAGTCCTCCTTCGCCGTGTGCCTGGACCAGGATGAGCAGAAGATCCTGCAGAGCGTAACCAGGTAGGAACTGCAATGTGGCCACTGCAGTTAGCCCTCTTGGGATGGTGCATCCTGTGTGTTATGACTTCTCAATGAAGAGTGGGTGACCAATGTGGGGAGAAGGTCCTGAGCACCACTGTGGGTCTGTGCCAGATGCCCAAGCTGGGTGATTTAGCTCCAGGCTCTGTAGTGAAGCTGAGCTCAGGTGGGATGGATGGTCCTGCTCAGATCCTAGCAGTTAGCTTCATGACTGGCTCAGTCCGAAGGGTGGTCCCCACTCAGCTGTTGAACTCTGCAGACAGCTCCTTCAGTAAGACCAGAGGGAAGGTTTGCAACAGAAATGAGGTGCTTGGAGAGCACTGGATCTATGAGCAGAGCCTTCAACTTCTACACCTCATTTGAGTTCTCCACCACCTTTGGCATACCCATTGCAGAATTAACTCAACAATCGTCATGGGAGACACTGGGATAGAGCAAGAATTGTTCACATGGCAGTTCATCCATGTCCCCAGGGCACCACGCTGGGTCCTCAGGTGGTGAAATTTGAAAACTCACTGTAGGCAACATAATTCCATGAGCACAAATTGATCAAACAAGTTGAACCACGGGTCTTAAAAATGTGCAAGCATTGTACTTGGTTCCTCAGAGAGGGCAGAACTCTGCAAGGTTGTGCTACCTCCGATGGGAACAGATTTTGGATCTCATTTCTTCAGTAACCCTGAAGAGAGGTGTTTTACTGAACTTGTTTGTTGTGCAGCTCAGGGGGCCAGTAGGAGTGTTCAATGCATGAAATGGAGAAGAAGCTACTCCCCTCCCCTCTCCTCAGAACTTGGGGGTGCAAAATTCTTATTTTCCCTAAGGAGTTTCAGAAATTAATCCTTATGGATGTCTGTTCTGGGTCCCAGCCTGGGCCAGCTTAGAGACCTAAACTCTCAGCACTCAAATTTCAGTCATGTTAAAGACCACCATGATGCCTGTTTGTCTGCAGATATTTTTGCTGCACCTGAGGACCCTGATGCTCAGCCACACATCTTCTCTCCTGGTTTCTTTTTGTTCCCCTGCAGGTGTGAGATCTCGGTGTGCTACAAACCCAGCGACAGTGACCTCTGTGCACTGAGAGGGTCCTCTTTGCTGCCCCAGGACCCCTCTGAGTTTCATTCTCTCCTGTGTTTACCCATTGCCACATTCAGTGGAGCACTGCCATAGAAGAACCCTGCGTCATCTCAGGCCAGGCGCACATCCAACAGCAAGACAGCCTCAGGAAAAGGCAGTTGATTGTCCTCCTTTGGGTTGGAGACCCATCTGTTCTTGTCTAAAACATAGTGCAGCCTAAGCATTGGTGTGGTGGCTGAGCTGCTCCTGCTCTGGGCTTAGCATAGCCTGGGGAAATTGAGACATTGGTGTTATTCTCTGGTACTTCTCAGAGTTCCTAAGCATTGGGAGGAAAGTAGTTTCCTTGAGAACTCCACCTAGTTCAGCAAGCTGCCAACACCTGGATTGAGAGGGCAAGGCAAGACAGAGATATTTTCCAGCCAGCAAAAGGTGCTGTGGCTGGATTTGACAGTGACTGCAAGGTCTGTGTCATCTGGGCGAAGCTCATGGGAGATGTTTTGGAAGTGGATGTCCTTGGCTGAGTGGTGGTAGGGGCCTCCAATGCATGTAGAGTTGCAGACCACCCAACCAATGTCCTAATGGCATTTTACCCCTAACAAGCTGAGGGTGCTCAGAATGAGGATGCTTTTTGTGGATGGGGACAGGCTTCCTCAAGGTTTCCTTTAAATTGGTCAGCTCATAGCACTAGTTAGAACAAGATTTGGCTCTGTCCCCAAGGGCTGGTGGTACAGCAGCAGTGTAATTTGAGGTTCAATCTGTCTTGGAAGGAGCCAGAGCCCCTGGGGGCTTCAGCTGTCTCAGAGGAGCATGGGTCAGACTTGTCTGCTGGATTCCTTCACATCCCTCCTGGAAGTGTTTTGGGGATTTGTCATGTGCTGGGAAGCCTGATCCTCGCCCTACTGCCTCTGTTGTGTGGGGACAGCTTGGTCTGGACCCAGGGGTGAACACCTCAGGTTAAGAAGGAACCAGCTGGCTCTTGAGTGTCCTCAGCAGCTCTGCATGCAGCTTCTGCCAGTGGCCAGAGATGAGCAAAAGCAAGACATGAACATGTTCCCAAGGCCTCTGCCCTTCATCCTTTTACTTGAATAAACCATCCCAAGGATGGTGGTGTCTTCTGGACTCCAAGACAAGACCCTCGTGGAGGGTGAAGCA
>NW_009952430.1:3121030-3207485 GCF_000747805.2 Chaetura pelagica
CCCGCGTGTAGGGTGAAGCATCTTGAACACATGTAGATGCTCTGGCTCCATGATGTGCTCACAGCACAGGCTGGACAAGGACACCCAGGACACTGCCAGGTTGGGGTGGGCTGGCCCATCTCTCACAGGGTGCCTGCATGGTGAGGTGGGAATGTGTCCTGAGCTGTCTGCTCTGCACTTCTCTGCAGGGTATTTTAAATCAGTATTTTCAGTCCAGTAGGCTCCAGGAATGAGGAACACACTCAGAAAAAAGTTTTCCCTCTGATTTGTCATTTCCCAAACAGGTTTGTGAGCACCTTCTCATATGGGGCTGAAATTTGACAGCTGTTGGTTTTTTTTCTCAATATTTTAAAATAGCACCTTATCCTGTCACAGCATTGCTATTTGGGATCTTTATATCCGTGGCTAAATATACCCCTGCTGCTGCAATGATATAAACCTCTTTGGTTTCAGCTGGCTATACAGAAATACCAAAGAAGAGACTTTCCATCTCGTAGAGAAAAACAACCACAAACTCCAGGGACTCATAATCCTTGCAGAGGTTTTGACCTCTGATGCTTTCTGGAAATGAGAGAAGTCTGAGGTTCTTTCAGGTCATCCTTGTACATAAGTGCAGCCTCACCAAATCTGTGTAATGTCTGTGCTGATCTGTAAAATACTGTTCAGAGAACTTTTATGGACATTGTAAAATATTAAATGTTGATTTATTTCGAGTACAAGTGCAGTGTTTGAGTCATGGAATTCCTGAGCAGGTGGGAGGCACAGGAGGAGGCTCCTTATCTGCCAGGCTGCCCAGGGCAGTGGTGGAGGCACTATCCCTGGAGGTGTTCAAAAAACATAGATGTGGCAGTCTGGGACATGGTTTAGTGGGCATGGTGGTGTTGGGTTGAAGGTTGAACTTGATGATCTTAGAGGTCTTTTCCAACCTTAATCATTTTGTGAGAGCAGGGAGTCTGGGTCCTTCAAGAGCAGCTGCCCTGAGAGCAGAAGGCTCATGTGATTGTTGTGTTAATGAGTTTGGTTCCAGAGGGTGTGACATGGAGACCAGCAGCAGTTAATTGAGCTGCTTCTGATTGGTTAGTTAAAAAGCAGATTTGATGCCATAAATCCAGAAGTGGTTTCATGCTGGATTGAGGAGAAGAGAAGCTCACAGAGCTGTGTGCAAGGTGAGACCTGAATAGACTCTGCCCTTCTAGGAGGCTCCTTGGCCTGTGCAGTGTTGCCTTGCAGAGAAACCTGAGTTATACCAAGAGCTGAGCACTTGGCAGCTCCTGAGGCTCTGTGGAAGGTCCAGTCCTGGGTGCACAGCAGAGCCCTGGGGTGAAGGGTGACTGCTTGGGGCTGGCAGGATTTGTCCCAGCATCCAGATGTTGGGGTATTTCTGCCTTGGGAATCAGTTCTGCAGCAGAGGCAGCCTCTGCAGGTGAGCTGTTGCTGGTGAAAGTTCTCTCAAATCTGAAATGCCACTTGCAAATGTTTAACTGTCCCAAGTGTCACCCTTCTCTTCCTGTGGATATTCAAGGGAAGAGGCTGCGTTGGGAGGTGTGAGGGCCAACATGTCATCATCAAATAAACACTGTGGGAAAAGTAATTTCAGCTCAGACAAGCAAAAAACCAGGTAAGAATAACGTTTGTTGATCAGCACTTTGTTCTGTAATAGCTGATAGGTTTTTTCACTCTGATTAGAGAATAACAAAAGGCATTTTATAAATAAGAAAAGGGTCTTTTGAAACGGCAAATAACATTCAAAAGGAGCTGGAATGATAATCTGCTGTCCTGGTTTGATCAAACCAGGACATCTGCTTTTATTTGTTCTGAGCAGCAACAAAAAAACCACCACAAATCTGCCTCCCCTGCTTCTTTCTTTTTGAAAAGTGGAAAGAGGAGCATGCAGGCTTCAATCTGAAGCAGAAAGAAGATACCTTGTTCTGACAACATGCGTGATGAAAAGTTTAGGCTCAGGGTTCAAGTCTGCTCCTTGAAGTGCTGCAGAGCTGAGTGTTTTGCTCTTGTAAGCACAAAAGATTTAGCAAACAGCTGCTGATAAAATAAGCAAGGCCAGGTTCAGACTGGACTATGAAGAAAACTAGCTTTGCCTCTTGCAGATGTGGGCAAATCAACTCAATGGAGTTTTTGCAACTCTCACAGCATCAAAGCTGAGCTGGTCTGGGTCTTGTCTGCATCTGTCAGGATGTCAGTGGAGAAGGTGTGTCAGGTGTTTCAGACTGGGAATACCAACTTGGCTCCTGAATGAGATGGGTTATACCAGAAAAGTTGAGTTTTGGTGGGTATTAATTTATCAAGGTGCAGTTTGAGATGGCCCCCACCTCTGTCAAGGGTTGTCATCTCACAGCCACCTCAGCCAAAGCTGCTGGCCTATGCACAGTTGGAGTTGGACATGCTGGTGAGGTGGGACATGCAGATGTGGTGTAGGAAGGCACTGTGGGGTGACTTCTCAACATCCACCATCAGTGAGGACCCTTCATCCTCTGCTCTTCTCCAATGGTGCTTTTTGCATAGGTGCTCTTCATGTTCACTGGCGGGATCCCTGCAGCTTCTCCCCACCAGCACCACAAGGAGCATCTGGGTGTGTGCATCAGATCCAAGTGTGCCACAGGAGGGGATTGAGAGCCAAATCTACCACCCCAGAGCCACCATGGCTCAGTGCTGGGAGGAGCAAAGAGCTTAATGCATGCAGGCGATGTGGATCAGGTCACCCAAGGCCCAGCCAAGGTCTGAATAGATGGATATGTTCTAGTTCATGATGTGGAGAACAAGGTAAGCCAGTTACCATCCAGAGTTCTTAAGTGGCCAATCCTGATCTGGTGGCTAATTAGGAATCCAGAATGGATTTGCATCAATAGACAGGAATGAGATCGCCTGTGATGGAACCACTATTAAAGTCACTAAAATACTCCTCTGAAAGGTAGAAAAAAGAGTTGCCATTCTCTTTTGGCAGGTGGGGCAATGGAACCCAACTTCCATGGACTAAGTGGATCATCATCAAGTTGTCTCAAAGGAGACATTGCTGTGAGGCATGAGGGATGCTCCCAAAAAAGTGACAGTTGTGTAATTTTGAGTGAGGGGAAAATTTATTAGTTCCTAAATGGGATATTTGTTTTTACTTACATTTCTTTAGCTTTACTGTCATGCTGGGGAAAAAACTCCCATGCAGATCACAGGTCTGCCAGGCCCAGGATGAGCACAGCTGCCTGGAGAAAGCTGGAACCTGCACCCAGGCTTGGCATGAAGGGACAAAAATACTCCCAGCCTTTGGCTGATGATGGGGCACTTCACCTAGATGTAGGGACCTGCCCACAGGTCAGCACCTCTGATCCCTTCCTCCTGCTCAACCAGGTGTTTGTTGGAAGTGTTGGGGCAAGTCCTCCTCTTGTGTTCCTCTTCTGACAAATGTGTAATTTCCTGGGTGGTATCTCCAGATGCCAGTGAGAGATCAGTACAAGGAGGATGACATGGGGTGTGGAAGCCCACAGGGACCTGGGGATCAGGTCATGGGACCCAACTTGGGCTGTTCCCAGGAGATCTGTCACAAGGAGGTATTTCAAAGGTGCTCAGCTGCCCTTTCAGCTGTAGCAGGAATTAGCAGGGAGCAGCCAGGCTTCCCAGCACCTCTCGGCCCCCGTGTATCATTACAGGGATTAACCTGCCCAAGGTGTCTCCTTGGTTCAAGGTCACAGCCCCACAAGCTCTGTCCCCTCCTGTCTGTCTGCTTCCATCCCTGCAGCTCTGGTTACAGAGGTACCTGGGAGGGCTCAGGTCCCACTGGCAGCCAGCCCAGGCTCAGCTCCCTGCCTGTTAGTGAGCGAACCCAGCCTTGGTACGATGGCTCAGCTCACTCTTCTCCAGGTGTCGTCCTGACAGTGGGTCCATCACCCGGTGTGCAAGAAGCCAATCCACACAGAGTAGAGATTTGCTTTAATATCCAGTTCTGCACAGAGCAGGGAGCAGGGGGTGTTCCACACAGCAAGCTCAGCTCCCTGAAACACAAGAGCTACTTTTATACCCAAAAACGTGAGAAAGAACTTGATCTCTAGCATTGTTCTATCACTGGCACACACGACTGATTGGTCAACTGATTCCTCTCTTCCATTCCAAGTGCCAATGCTTAGGAATGTCACTGCCTGCTCAAAGAGTGTGTGGGGTTGTTGTTAGCAGGGGTCTCTCCAGCCTGTGGGTGGGAATTTTAGTCTGCTAATGGCTTATTAATATATTCATATGGTGATTGCAATGACTCAGTGTGTTCTTCCCCACTGCTCAAGGCTGTCCCCAAGGCAAGCTGTGGGCAGAGCTCCTGCCCACCCCTCCCACCTTTCCTGCAGGTGACCTGCAGACCTGTCTCAGGGCCAGACTGGTGACTCCTTGGGAAGTGTTTTTCTCTCATTGGAATCTGTTTTTGTATAATTCTCACTGTTTCACTGTTATCTGAGCCCTGTTTTTATTCAGCATGTCCCTTATGTTCTCTTTTATGTGATTTTTCCCCCAGAATTTTACTTACTTCAATGAATAACTGACAACACAAGGACAGGATCTGCCTCACACACAGGAGATTATGGAGAGGCCCACTAAGGATCCAGCACTTTCAGAAGAACAAGGAGGAATGGAAGAAAGGCCAAGGCATATCCTCTTCCCCACCCTTGTTCCCTCTTGCAGCTCCAGGTTTCTGGCTTGGTCAATTTGGCTGTCTCCATTTGCATGATTTAGCTTCTCTTACAGTCAGCTGTAAAGTAGAAAAGCTTGGAAATTTTTTTGTGGGTTTTGTTATTTTCTTCAGGGTTTTGGATAGCACGCATGGCTGAAAAGGCCATCTAACTGCCTGTTTGCCTTGGGAGTGCCCCATGCTCAGGACTCAGAAGAGCGAAGCTGGACAAGGGAAACATTTCTGGGCTGCAGATGGCTGTTTATTTCCCTTGGCAATGCCTGCTGCTCCACTGTCCTTATCTTATTTGTGCTAATTAATGCGAAATTAAAAGTTAACAAGGCTCCCTGTACCTGCATGAAGGAAGGAGTTTTCCTAGTAGGGAAAATTCACTTCAGAGTGCTGGTGCTGATGATGCAAAGTTGCATACTTATCAATGTGTGCAGGTGCAGCACAGGTCCCACAGTCTGTGTGCCTGTGCCAGTTGTTGCCTGCATGAGGCACAGGGTGGCCTTGGCACAGATTTTCTCCCTCTGTGCCATTGTCACCCCTCTCCCCTCTGTAAGCACCTCGTCTGCAACTCCCATCGGAAGAAATGCAAAAGCTGAAGGGTTGCAGCCAGAGCAAATGTCCAAAATCTGAAATCCAAACCCAAGCAAGCATGCAAATATTTTGTGGGGTTTATCCAGCTCTAGGGTAACCCAGACTTGGGTCTGACTGCATAAACTTTCTGGGTAGCAATGGGCCAGTGTAAGGCAGTGTAGTGAGTTGGTGTTTCCATTTGTGGAGAGGACCTCAGGCAGGGCAGCTCAGCCAGTTGGACACTCTGTCCTCAGAATCTGTGGCTGAAGACTTTATTCGCAACATCTATGAACTTCAGACTGAAACCAGATGTTGCCCTTGTAATCAAAAAGCTGTGGATGGATCTGCCAGGATACCCAAGACCTTGGGTCCTCCATCCTGTGGTCTGCTAGGAGAACTTTGTTGGCAACAGGCTCTGTGACATCTCCCAGGAGTGGGTCCCACAGTGCTGCCCCTCTGCACTGCCTGTGGGCACCAGCTGGGTGCTGGACTGCAGGGAAATGAGACCCTGAATCACCAGGACTTCCCTGTACAACAGTGTATGTTTTTCCTCACAGTTGGTCTCTGTGTTGACTTACCATCAGAGGCGGTTGAGGTTAAACCACCTGAGGACAGGATCATCTTGTGAGAGGTTCAGCCCACTGAGGGTTTTTCTGCCCACCTTCCCCACTGAACTGTAATCCTAAAGCCACTGATTACATTTTTGCTGCTGTTCTATGGCTGGTTTGGGGGGGCTCACTGGGAATGGGAGGCCATGGAGTAGCTCCAGCTTTGGTGGCAAATGCAGCCAGTCCCTGGAAGACTGGGCAAGGGATGAAAGAAAGGACAGTGCAGGTGACCATTTCATATCTCTGCTTGCTCCAGACCATCATCTGAACCCTTTTCTGGTGCAGAAGGTGTGTGGTTCCTCCAAGATGTGACACACTGAAACCAGAATGAACAATCTAGGTAGGGCTGGGATGGAGTGATTGCCAAGATTCCTCCTCTCTGTAACTTCATGGCCATTGCACAAGGAAAGACCTGCTCATCTCTGTTAGAAACGAACTTCTTTCCATCCCAGGGAGCTTTCTGTACTTCAGCAAGTGACTCCAGCCTGTGTGTGTCCATTACAGTCATTGTGCCAGTCCCTTAGGCTCAAGACAGCCCATTTGGGGAGAGGGGAAGCCTTAAGAAACTGGGGGGTGCTGGTGTTGGTGCTCCCTTCTCTGCTTGCTTGCTGAAGGAAGAGCAGAAGAGGCTTCTATCCTGCTTGCAAATTGTCCAAGGAAAGACATTTTGCTGAGGAGAATTGGTGCCTGTAGTAGGGGCTAGGTGCAAGCGAGGATGGAGATGTCTGGCTTCTAACTTCTCTTTGCTCTTATGTTTCTGGAAGCCACCAAGGAGTGACTTGACTCATGCACCTGTGGCGGTTTTTTTGGACCAAGCTGAGATGCTTCAGCAGTCTTCCCATTCTGTTCTCTACCCCTGGGATGCTCAGGACAAATCACCTCTGTTGCAGCAAGCGAGCGGCCTGGTGGGCTGTGTGCTGAGTGCTGGAGCTTCACTGTGGCTTCTACAGGTTCCTTTCCAGCCCCACTTTGGTGGCTGGGTTGAGCAGTGGGGCTCATTCTGCCATGATGTGAAGCTTGCCCAGTGCAGGATGGAAGAACAGGCGGAGCACAGGTTTCCCTTCATCCCTCTCTCCCTGGCTATGGCTCTCGGTGACCATGTGGATATTTAGTGGGAGCCTGGAGGTGCCTGGGTGAGATGGGCACCCTGAGGGTGGATGCAGCCCCTAACTCCTCATCCTCTTCACTGAGGAGCAGAGTGAGTGCAGCTAATGGCTGTTGATCTGTGATTGTAAAATACGGCCAAAAGGAGGTTGTGATCGCTTTGTGTTTCTCACTTTCTATTAGCATATCTTAACAAATAGCTTAAGATAGTGAGAGGTATTTTCTGAACTTTCCCAACATGACTAGCGTGTCCAAATTTGCAAGTTGTGGACTTGGGTTTTCATGAACTGAGTCACCCATTAGTAATTTAAAAACCTTTTAATACACCACGTCGGATACACCAGGTTGGATGGGGCTTGGAACAACCTGATCTGGTGGGAGGTGTCCCTGCCCATGTAAGGGGGTTGGAACTAGATGATCCTTCACACCCAAACCTGTGTGAGTTTCTATGATTCTAAAACCGTGCCAGGAAATACACGTCACTGTATTTATCTGTCTACCTGCTTATCTCCCTGTAACTATCACTGACTCATTTCATTCATATTCATGTGTGTATGTACGTGCATGTATGTGCTGGGATGTGAATGACAGACAGTGCACATGTGGGCAGGGGGGTGGTTATAAACACTGCACATTTCCTTTTAGCATATAGAATAGTTTCGTGTACTTTGTGTGGTGAGAAAATGTAGATATGTATGGGGAGACTGGTGTGTTTTGTTACTTGAACAGCTCCACTCCTGCCAAGAGTATTATTAAGTGTAGTAAGTAATGTGATATAGGAGTTGGGGCTGTTCAGCCTGGAGAAGAGAAGGCTTTGGAGGGACCTCATAGCAACCTTCCAGTGCCTGAAGGGGCTACAGGAAAGTTGAGGCTTTTGACAAGAGCTTGTAGGAAGAGGACAAGGGGCAATGGTTTTAAACTGAAAGAAGAGAGATTTAGGTTAGAGATCAGGAGGAAATTCATTAGTGTGACGGTACTGAGACACTGGAACAGGCTCTCCAGAGAAGTTGTGGAAGCCCCATCCCTGGAAGTGTTAAAGGGCAGGTTGGATGGGGCTTGGAGCAACCTGGTCTGGTGGGAGGTGTCCCTGCCCATGGGGGCTTGGAACCCGATGATTCTTAAGGTCCTTTCCAAACTCTAACCATTCTGTGATTATATATAGTACCAACTAATAATGTTACTAGCATTATGGGAGGTTTAGATTGGATGTTAGGAAGAATTTCTTCACCAAAAGGGTTGTCAGGCCTTGGAACAGGCTGCCCAGGACCCCCGGAGGGATTTGAGTCATATAGATAGAGTACTTGGGGATACGGGTTAGTTAAGGACTTGCCAGTATTAACTTAGCAGTTGGACTGAATGGTCTTGAAGGTCTTTTCCAACCAAGGTAATGCTGTGATTCTATGATTCTATGATACAACCTGGTGGGACAGAACAGGTAGGGGCATGTGCACGTGCAGGCTCTTTATGGAAAGTTCCTCTGTCAAAAGACACATGAAAATAAACCCCAGAATCCCGGGCAGCCCCTTGCTCTGGGAGCAGCTGCAGCCCAGCAGTGACACCCTCTGCCCAGGGAGGTTTGGCTCTAGCACAGACTCAGCTTTCCTCAGTGTGGGAGATGGGTGGGGGGCCACCTTCACTACATGTGTGCCTGGGAGGAGCTGCATCTTCTCCTCTTGCCAGGGCTCCTGAGGTGTTCTCATGAGTGAGGGGAATGTGAATTTTGGCTTTTAGCAGGTGGAGTGGACTGTAAAACTGGGAATATAACTTATGAGTAAAGCCATGACTCTTACATTGCTAGGAAGAGATGCTTCAGCTATTGCTCCCAAATACTGTTTTCTCTGGGCAATATTTAAACTTAATTTCTCATTATTTATTTATTTTTCCTTCGTGGTTTTCTCCTGTCTGTCTTGGTTTCCCAGCTCTCCAGCCCTAGCTTTAAACAGCCCAAGGAAATAAAATCCCTAAGGTGCAGAAACCTAAGTTTCTGCCACCACCTCTCCTGTGGCACATGTGAGGGACCAGAGCACACACAGACATGGTGCGTCCACAAGTGGGATGGGAGGCCTCCAACCCTGGTCTGAGCACAAGTTCATTGCCAGGCTGGGAGGATAGAAGAAGGTGGCTGTGCAGGGCCTGTCCCAGTGCTGGGGCTTTCCAATCCATCCATTAATGAGGAGGAGCAAAGAGCATCTGAGTTGCCTTCATAGCTGAGGCTGAGCAGGATGCAGACTCCAGTGGAAAACTGGAATTTAAAGTGAACTGAGCTGAGTCCAGATTTTTTACCTCTTCACACAAAAGCCAAGATTGCCCCTGGAGCAGGAGCAGCAGCTTCATGGTAGGAGATGGGGAGGTGGAGGGGCTGCTGAGAAAAAAGCAGTGAGGGCACTGAGGGTCCCAAGCTGGCTCTGAGCTGCTGCATCCCACCCAGGCTTTATCTCAGGAGCACCACTAGCATGGAACAGTCAGTTCCACCCTCTTTACTCTGTGACTACCAAATAATGGATCATGTGGTCTCTGAGGGGAGATGTAACATTTAGACTCAGCTGGAGAAGGTTGATGATAGGGAACAGTGCAAGAAACTTTTAGGCTGGGCAGGGTGAAGGAGCAGGGATGGCCATGCAGGGGGGCAGAGATGGTCATGGTGCCTCAGGCATGCACTGGGGGCTGCTGTCTGGGTCCAGCCATCCTGAGATTCTCTAAAAAAGTAAACTTTGGGATTAAGGAACAACCTGCCCCTTTTACTGTCTTCCACAGCAGATTGGAAGCTCAACCAGCATTTCAAAAACGGTGCTTATCCACACTGAAAAACAGCTGAGGACACAGATTCTCCACTCAGCTTATCATCTCAAGGAGTGCAGCAGTGATTAAAAAGCTGTTTCCTGTTGTGCAGAATCACTGCCAGAACTGATACACTCAAGGATTTGATCTTATTCCAAGACTGTCAGATAGGTACACGTGGGAGAGCCATAAATTCTGGGAAAGAGATCCTGGGGGGTGTGAGCAGTGGAATAGCCCTTGGGGTACAGGCATGTAGCACTGAAGATTCTGAAGAGAATGCCAGTCTCTCACTGTTTCAAGTGGCTGATCTCTTCCTCAGCACTGGCAAGTCCCTGACAACCCTTGTGAGTGTTTTCTACCCTTGCAGGACATCCTGAGATACTGCTCAGACTTCAAAAGTCCATGTTTTATTATTGTTATCTTCTGATGCTGCTGTCTCCTCATTAAGGATTTTTTCAAGTCCAAAAAAGCCCACTATGTTGGCGATGGCTTAGTTCAGAGAAATGAAAAAGACAACTTAAATACCATTAAACTGGCTGTTTGCTTGGCTTTTCCTCTCCCCAGATTCCCCTACATCCTATATTTGCTAAAGCTAGAGTAAAATTAGAATTGGGTTGAATTCCAAGGTGGAAAATAGAGATCTTACATCAAAATGCTGCTTGGTTTGTGACCTGTTCCTTATAAACTATAAGAAAAACACCCATTGACTAAGGCTTTGGGGATTTTGACATCTGCCAGGAGGAGGTTTCCCTGCAGGATGGCTGGTTTAGAAGGATCAGAGCTACAACAGCATCGTTTTTGCACCTTTGCTTCCTTCAAACACTTTCAGCTTGCTGGGTATGTTTTTAAAGCAGCCACATAATGATGGAAAATGAAAGCAGAGAAGACTAAAGCATCCATGAATAGAGACCAGGGCAGGATGAGAGGTGTCCAGAGCACCATGACAATCTCTGCCTTCCCTGCATGGCCATCCCTGCTCCTTCACCCTGCCCAGCCTGAAGGTTCCTTGTACCATCCCCTATCACCAACCTTATCCAGTTGATTCTAAATGTTGCATGTCCCCTCAGAGGCCACATTGTTCAACAGGAGGTGTCCAGAGCTCCCTTCACCCCCAGAGCAGTACCTTTCTGGGCACTGAGTTCCTCTCCAGGCTGGAAAGTCCCTCCTGAATTAGTGTTTCAGGTGAGCTCTTTTGGTTTATTTTGAGAGAGAGCCTTTCTCCTTGTGAGGGAGATCCAGACCAGTTCCAAACTCTGTGTATCCCATTTATGCATAGAAGTGTACATGCTTCATGGTTCTCCTGTAATACATGTAAATCAGAGCACAGAGTCTGCAGGGACAAAGAGCTGTTTGTACCTGGTCCATGCTGCTTGCCACAGAAGAGGTTCTCTCTCTAATATTTTTTTGTTCTTTCCTATTTTATGTTTATTTCAGTTTTCTGACTGAAGCCTTTGTTTGATCTGGGCCATACCTCGCCCTTCCTCTGTTGTCTGGGGGGATCTGACAGTTCCCCATCCTCAGGTAACAGTCAGCTGTGTTTTTGTGTCTGATGTTTCTCATTGGCAGCTCGTGACAGGAAACATGGAGAACCAGCCCCTTCCTCCCCATCACCTGTGTTGCCACAAGAGAAGAGGGCTCTGCACTTGGAGAAGGCCTGATGCTGAAATTCAGCTGCTGCTGACTAGAGGCAGCACATACAGAAAAGGTGGATGGACAAGGTCTTCAGAAGAGCCCTTTAGCTAAATTAATTCAGCTAAAGGATCCCAAATTGATGGTAACAAGGGGGGCATTGCATGTGTGCTATAGGAACCATCCAAGAAAGCTCACTGGCATCCTCCTTCTGTAGCTGTGCAGCAGAAGAGAGTCCAATTCCAGTGAAAATAAGGAGGATGAAGATTTAGGACCTGTAGTGGCCAGCTGAGAGGCAAGGAGTGAAAATATCCAGAAACAAGTAGGAGATCTCAGCTTTGAAAGATGCTTGTGAAGTACCCCCAAAGCAAGAGAACATCTGACAAAGGGGTGCCATGTAGCCAGTTCCACCCTTTTGCCCTCATACCACCACTTGTGTTGGTGTGTTGGCTTCACGCCTCACTTTGCTCTGGCATTTGCCTGGAAACAGTATCTGTGTGGTGGCTCCTGCCCATGGCTGGAGCTCCTGCATGCTGGGTAGCTCCTGCTGAGGAAGGACAGACACAAGGCGCTGGAGAGAGTTCAGGGGAGGGCAAGGGAGCTGGGGAAGGGGCTGGAGCACAAGTCTGCCCAGGAGTGGCTGAGGCAGCCAGGGGTGTTCATTCTGGAGAAAAGGAGGCTGAGCAGAGACCTTATCGCTCCCTACAACTGCTTGAAAGGAGGCTGGAGCCAGGGGGGGTCAGTCTCTTCTCCCAAGGAACAAGTGATAGTACAAGAGGAAATGGCCTCAAGTTGCTCCATGGGAGGTTTAGATCAGATATTAGGAGAAAATTCTTCACTGAAAGGGTTATCAGACACTGACAGAGGCTGCCCAGGGTACTCATTGAACCATAATCCCTGGAGGTGTTTAAAAGCCATGTAGATGTGGTTCTGAGGGGCAAGGTTTAGTTGTGGTCTTGGCAGCACTGGGCTAACTGTTGGACTTGATGACCTTTAGGTCTTTAGGTCTTTTCCAACCAAAATAGCTGTATGATTCTAAGATGGCATCAGAACTGATGGACAGGCATGGGACAATGAACTATTGAACAATGATGCCCAAAACGTTCCCCTGGGCCTGTTGAAGAAGCTAATTCTGATGCTGGCAGGGACAAAGCTTTTGCAAAAAGGGTCCTGTGTGTACATGTCACAACTACAGGCTGGGCTGGCTCTGCAGTAGTTCCGTACTGGGGCTGGGACATGTGTGTGTCCCCTCGTGAACGGGACTGAACATGGATGATACTGAGATGTGAGAAAGGAGGATGTTATTATCTGCAGTTGTTTCCCCGGAGCCTTCCTGTCCTTGGGCAGCTGGGGAGGCGACGCTGCCCAGAGCCACAGCCTGGCACTCAGCACAGAGAGTGGGAATGGGAGGCAAGTCACTCTAACAGCCAGTTAAACAGCTTCCTCCTGTCTTTCCATCCCAGCCAGGAAGAAAGCAGGTTATTTTAAATCTGGGGCCCAGGTAAGTAACTATACCTAAGACTTTTTCTCATGTAAAAGAAGATGGGAAGTAATACAGTATGAACTGTAGTTTCCATGCTCCCTCTGTAGGTATGTTCTCCCCCCTGGCCCACTTACCCCAGCAGAGCTCAGTGCCTCAGGCAGTGCTCTAGGTCACGCTCATGGGAATGAGCTGATCCAGCAAGGCCCTGGCCATAACTGGGGACAGCACTGCTCATGGCTGTCATTGCCTGGAAGGGCTGGATGATGCTATTGGGTTTTCCTGCACATCTCACAGGAATAAGCATTTATCTCCTCATTTGGGCTGGGTCTGCCAGGTCCACACATCCCTCCATATACCAGACTGGGCTTATGCCAAAATGCAAATGAGTCTGAGCCCTCACTGGATGTCAGGGTGCTGATGGGCCTCAGCAGCCCTGAACAGCTTCACCTGGGGCCCCATCTGGGCTCACCCCAGGACACTGAGTCACAAATGGTGACAAA
Source organism: Chaetura pelagica (assembly GCF_000747805.2). Taxonomy (NCBI): domain Eukaryota; kingdom Metazoa; phylum Chordata; class Aves; order Apodiformes; family Apodidae; genus Chaetura; species Chaetura pelagica. Next base: position 3,134,372 of record NW_009952430.1, read on the forward strand.
ATGACTCCCTGCTGAGTACAACCAGACCTGTTCCAACCAATGTGCAGCAAACATCTCTACAGCTGGGCATCCCCTTTCCAGGCTGCACCCCCATGCTGGCAGCAGGCAGGAGCTGCTCCAGGAAGGGGCTGGCAGTGAGCAAAAGCAGATGTGTGTGCGATGCTCTGGGCGGGAGGCACTGGTATGGGCACAGCTCACTGCACTTGGAATGAGGATCTGGAAAAGTGTCTCCTTGGACAGACTCCTCTTTGTCTCTCATAGCAACACTGTTTATTTGGAGGTGCTGGGTGTGCAAGTTCAGGCTGTCCCAGCCTCCTCTGGGATGCAGTAGCCCCGGGGGAGCTGCCCCAAGCAGGGTGGTTGTGAGCACGGCAGGGCTGTGCCAGGGCTCCCCGTGTTTGTCCCTGTCCCAGGACACACTAGTCCTGGAGCAGCCTGATCAGCACAGCTGGTTCTGCGGGTGAGAGGCAGGGCATAGCCGAGCCCTCTGCCACCCACATATCTGAGGAGCACCAGGCCAGCACAACCCACATGAGCACAGCTTTCACCTTGAGGGACTTCTCTATGAACAAGGAAGTTGTCTTGAAATAATCGTGGCGTTTCCCTTTTCACTTTGCAAGCTTTGAAGTGCACTGCAGAGCCCAGAAGGCAGACGGACCTCCAGCCTGGGCAGAGCAGACCCTGTGATGGCTCCTCCAGGACCCGACTCTGCCTTTCAACACCAGACGGGACTTCAGGTGCACGTGTGAAGCAGGTGAGTCCTGGTGGGCACCTTGTTCTGGGGTCTGTGTGTGGGGAAACACAGTGCTCATCCACTGGCTTGTCTTCCCTCTGCTCCTCTGAGGGGCCTGTTGCTCTGATGGTCCCAGTGCTGCACTTTTACTGGGGAGTGGTTTGTCCTACAGTGTGTGTGGGGGTGCTGCATCCCTGTGGATGAAAGACACTGGAAATAATTTTTATGTGGTGGGTTTGGCTTCCGTTTTCAAGATGAATTCGAGGAGAGGGCATCAATGGTGCTGGAGAAGAGGAATGTGCTGCTTCTCTGCTGGAAGGGAACATTTGTGCAAGCTTCCCCTGCTGTGAGCAGGATCCTGGTGGGAAACCTGGGGTTTACCCTGGAGACTGTCCCAGGGAGGAGAATGGGGACTTAGCTGCCTGGAGAAAATGTGGGGAGTCTGTATGTTGTCACTCTCTGGTCCAAGGCCACCAGCTGCCAGCTGCACATGCACCCCAGTACCTGCCCCCTGCTCAGGGAGTCCCAGCATGGGCTTGGGGCTGCTTCAGTGGGAAACTGCTCTGTGTGAAACTACTCTCAGCTGTGAGGAACAGAGCTCTGTCCAGAGCTGTCCCCAGCCATCACCTCCCCTGTCCCAGCATTGCTGGGCCCTCCCCTGCCAGCTCCCTGCTCTGCAGGGCAGAGATGCTCAGACACCCAGCCCAGGGGAGGCTGAGCTCTGGGTGTCTCTGGAGGTGGCTGGGGTGGTGCACGCTGGCACAGGCTGTTTGTGCAGCTGTGTAGCTGCCTGGTTTCCCCTCCACTTGGCCTGGGGCCTCATCTATCCTTTGGGGGCCCCGAGTACAGCAGTGGGACGTTGCAATAAATAGCGATGCTGGTGGCGATAAGGAGCAGAGCACGCAGCGCCGTCCAGAAATGAAACAAAAAGGGAAGTGCTTGGGGTATGAGCTTAAAAAATATAGTTGTAGATGAGTTAACTTGGTGCAACACACAGGTTCCAGTCCTCCTCCCCCCATGCTGAGTATTTTCCTCTGCATCCTCTGACTGCATCAGAGGCACCAAATCCAAGTCATAGCACTGCTCACCTCCCTGGGAGGCTCTTGCCCTCCCATGGGAGCTCTTGGAGTGTCCATGCAACTTAGCAGCAGTTTTTCTTTCTGTCTCTTGATTAAGCCTGAACACAGAAACAAATTCCTCTGGTCTTCAAGGACTGATCACCTCTGAGTCTTACAACACTTTGGTTGTGGAGTGAGAACGTGGCTCCCAAGGCTTTCCCAACTAGTTTCTGAGTTCCTCTGTGGTTGGCCCGAACCCATGTGACATTAATTCAGCCTTTACAGCTTAGGGTCATACTGAATTTAAAGGTATGTCCTACATCTGCAATGGAAGAAAACATGGGGCAATGTGGTGAAATAGATGGCCAACCTCTGCTCAGTCACATGAATCTGTTCAAATTTACCCCAAAACAGGTATCCCAAAAAAAAGTTTTGATCCTTTTACTCCAGTTTCCTAAAGAGACCGAGCAATGAGGCTTTACTTCTGTGGCCTGTCTGTCATTCTGGAATAGCCAATATTCCTGGCTGGATGCCCCAAATTAAACAGAGAAGAAGCCCTCTTGGCACAGTATGAGATAGCAGAGGGCAGCTAGCAATGGTTTTACTGGAGTTTCCCAGACCTTATGGGGCAATTATGTTCCAGCTGTGCCTGACAGAAACATTCTTTCTTTTATTGCTACAAAAATGAAATAATCTGTGCTTCATGGCAGGGCTGTGGGGGAGGAGACTGACTTTGCTTCCTATTGCTAAGCATCAACTTTCACATCCCCATTTGGAGCAGTTTCCATTTTCTCTTTTGTGTGCTGATGGTTTTTCTTCAGGAGCTCTGTGAACACGTCCCAGAGCAGTCCTGCTTGTGCTGGACATGGTCTCACTCCACTGGTGACTGGGAATCATACACTTAATTCCCACCTCCCCACCACCTTCTAATACGTAGAGTGGGCATGCAGTGGCAGGGCCATAATGATCTTTTATCCGCCTTCATACGGGATTGCAGCTGGCCATGGGATGTGGTCAGCAGCAGCACCCTCCCCAGCATCTCCTTGGTGAGGATCTGGCAGAGGGGAGCTCTGGTTTGCACAAGAAATGCGAGCTCCTCTGCTCCAGGTGTTTGGGAAAGAGCTGACCTAAGAGGACTTTCGTTTTAGTTGTGTCCAGCCTTCCTATTGCTGGCAACAGCTAATACCCAGATATGGGGTCTCTCAGGAGCTGCTTTCCCAGTTGCTTTCTTGCTCTGTGAGCGTTGCTGGTGTTAGTGGCTGCTCTGAAGGCAGATGCCATGTTGGCTGAGTCACATCTTGCTATTTTGAGGTGTGGCATGCCTTGGAGACAGTACCATCCATCAAACGTGATTCATGATTTGGGAAGGAGCTCTCCAAAAGAGCTGCTGCTGGGAGTCATCTCTGCAGGTTTTGCTTGTGAGGCCCTAGAGTGATTCTTCAGTCCAGGCTGGCATTACTGGGGAGTGTTCACAGTCCTACTGAAAGCAGCAATTTCTGTTTTTGCCTGTACCATGTAATAAATTATCATTATTGACATTGTCTTCCTGGTGCAGCATTAACTGGAGCTATTCTAAAAAATCCAGCAGAGGGATGCAGGAATAACAAGGGGGCTGGAGTTCTTAGGAGGAAAGGCTGAGAGACCTGGGGCTGCTCAGTCTGGAAAAGAGCAGACTGAGAGGGGATCTTATCAGTGGTTATCAATATCTACAGGCGAGCGTCAGGAGGACAGGCCAGACTCTGCTCAGTGGTGCCCAGCAACAGGACAAGAGGCAACAGGCACAAACTGGCACATAGACCACTGGCACCCTGACCATGGGGAAAAACTTCTTGTCTTTGAGGGTGACAGAGCAATGTAACAGGCTGCCCAGAGAGGCTGTGGGGTCTCCTTTTCTGAAGACTTTCCAAACCCATCTGGATGTGATCCTGTACCACCTGTTCTAGGTGACCCTGCTCTAGCAGAGGGTTGGACTGATGTTCTCCAGAGGTCCCTTCCACCCCCTAATATGCTGTGATTCTGTGATTCCAATCTGCTTCTCTCCATGCTCCATGTTAGCCCTGTCAGTAAATGTCTACTGCTAGAACAATGCCAAGAGCACACCACTAGCCTGGTCATCTGCTGACAGCAGGGCAGGTGCCTTGCAGAACATGATGGGGTCACTCTGGCTCTGGTCACCCTTCTTCTGTGAAATGCCAAGCCCATGAACAAGTGCTCTGTGCCCTTCCTGATCTCCCCTGGCAAATGTGCCCACCTGAGTGTAGCTTCCAGTAGCAGCTGGGTGAAAGTTCCTCCACTATGGATGGGAACAGCTCTGTGTTCCTGCACTGAACTGGGCACTAAGACACTGTCACATCACCTAGAGAGAAAAGACCTGAGTTATAAACAGCATTGGATTCACCACTGAGGCTTCTGGATAGAGGTACACCCATGATAGTAGCTGGTGGTGTGGTCTCCAGGTGATGCCTGTGGCCAGGTGAGGCAGGTGGGTAACTGGATGTGCTACCACTGGCCACACTTCAAGGAACAGTCACAGGACATCATGACACCAGCTCAGCCAGCTCATGATCTCCTGCTTGAGACCAGCTCACCTTAGCCTGGTGGGAGCTGCTTGCTCCACAGCACAAATGCTGAACACACCCTGAAACTGCTGTTTGAACCCCAGATTTCTTGGTGAGGCTATGCTGTCACCACAGCTGCTTTCTCCCAGCTGGTGACACAGAGGGAAGAGGCTGTGTCACCAGTGGCTGTATGGGTGCAGGCACCATTCCAGGGAGGTGTAGCTCAGGGAGTGAGTCTGTGTGGAGGCAGGGACCAGCTGGGCCATCCCACCTCACTAGAGCCTCGCTTCCTGGCCTCCTCCAGGTTGCCCAGGTTTGTCTCCCCCTCAGGTGAACAGCACTTCTTGCCTGGGCTGTTGGAGCAAACCTGGCAGAGCTTTTTCAAACACACATTTTTTCCTTCTGACTGTTGGTGCTTTTTGTTTGTGTTGTTGTTTTTTTTCGGTTTTTTGTGTGTGTTTGGTTGGTTGGTTTTGGTTTGGTTTTGTGGGGGTTTTTCTTTGTTTGTTTGGTTTGATTTGGCTTGGTTTTGGTTTTTGGTTTTGTTTTTTCCTCAGAGCTGACTCTGGAAATGGAAACAGGTACTAAATCTGAAAAGCTGATGCTTCCGGAAAACTAATTTCTTTCCTTGGAAAGAATGAAACATGACGTTGGTGAGGAAGTCTCCAGGAAGCCACTCAACTTCCACGCCAGCTCTTGCAGAGGGCTTTGGGGCTCATTGAGCTCTCATGTTCAGATGAATGTCTGCTGCAAAGGTGCTTTGTTAGTGAAATGGCTCTAAGAGCCCTTCTCACCTTCTCCCTCCATGGGCAGGGGTCTCCTGCAGGGCCGTGCCTTGCCAGAGCAGGGACCAGCCAAGAGACATAGCAGAGAGTTGCTGGAAACAAATGAGATGTGTTTCCTTTGCAGTGAGAGCCTAAGAGAGAGCATCTGGTTTTATATCAGAGCTGTGTGAAACTACAAGCTCTGCCAGGTTTTGAGCTGAAACTCAAAATCAGTCCAGAAGGGAGGCTCCAGGCTGGTCCACAATACATGTGGTCTCTCAGCTCTTCTGCAGGTCTCCTCCTCCCCAGGAGGAAACCAAGTGGAGCAGTGAATAAATCCCCCTTGGGCTTACACATGATGCTTGTTCTCCAGCCCAGAGCTAAACCAAATCATGGACTGGGCAGCTGCCCCGCAGTGCCAAGTTCTGTTCTGCTCCATAGGACATGTCAACTCGTGATGGAATACCACGAGTCCACGTGCTCGGGTGTCTCCCCTGCGGCCCAGCACTTGCCATGTCTCCCTTCAGGAGACACATTTGTGTCCACATTTGTATGGTCCTTCCTTGTGCTGGGAACAAGCCAGGGTATCTGCTGCAGGAATGGGAAGAGCTGGAGTTGGGACAGTAACTGGTGGTGGGATGGAGGAGAGGGGAGAGCAGCACGGGTAGGGGAGCAGCTTTTCCTGCTTTGTTCCCAGGCAATATGTGGGTTTTTCTTTGCGAGAGCCTGCAGCTGAGCTGATAAACAGCCATAGGAAACCTCAGATGTTCCCGTGGAGTAAATTTGTAACTAAATACATGGCTGCAGATGGAGAGGCTGGCGCTGGAGCGGGACTAAATATAACTCAGAGAAAGCAAGCATGTGTTCACCATGGGCTGCACTCGCCCTGTTGTGTCACTGCTGACCTTGGGCAAAGCGGGGAGCTTGGAGAGGAGACATCCCTCAGGGCTGGCTATGCAGCAGAGGACGTGTTGCCAAGGCAGGACGGTGGGACTGAGCTGACCAAGGCAGTCTGCCCAGCTGTTGCTAGCCCAGCTCCACCACCAAAGGCTTTGGGTGTAGGCTTTCTTTCATGGCTTCAGATATTTCTGCATCGCTGGGTCAGTGTCTCAAGTGTTTCACCTAGTCTAGGGGTTTTGGTTTTGAGTGATTTCTGGCAGTGTTTGATGATCTGCCAGGCAGAGCAGCAGGTCTTTGAGGGGCTGTGCGTCCCCATGTTGGATGTCTCCAGTGAACAGTCTGAGTCACTTCTCTCCACTCTCTGTGACAGGTTGAGATGACTTGTGTGGGTGGACACGTCAGTCCTACTACGGGACTTTCAGTCTCACCTCAGCATCTTCACATACCAAGGCCTTAAAAAGGACTAAGCTTCAGCTCCTGCCATGGATAGGAGAGAAGAGGGAAATACCCTCTTCCCGGGATGAACTTTCCTGCAGAGCTGGGCTGTTCCTCCAGAGGGTGCACCAGGCTGTGGAGGCAATCCCATCGCTGTGCCATACACTTTCTGTGAGGTTTGCCTGGTTTGGCTGAGCTTTGTCGTCATGGTCAGCAGAAGGGAATAGGCTGGGGGTACTGGGCTGCTGTGGGACGTGGTCCAGGTGTCCTCCTGGGACTCAGCTCTGCTCCTGGTTAGCCTGGATTCCCCTGCAACTTGTAAGAGGCTCTTGCATGTTTGGTGGCAACACTGCTGAAATTCCTCCTTGTCTCTTGGTGGTGAGGCTGTGGCTGGACATGCCTTGACTGCTCCAGATGCAGTTGCCCCGGGGTGCTTGGAGGAGGCTGATGTGGGACCATATGGCACTGAGCCTGATCCAGGGTCCTTTGGGACTGCAGGTGATGTCCCTGACACCTATAAGGGTGCCAGCCCATGCTGTAATTAAAACAATCTAACAAGGACTGAGTGAGCATGGATCCTCCTTCATGGAGGACAAGAATAGCTGACACAACCCAGCCTGCTCTCTGCATGCAGTAGAGACCAATGGCCCTACAGGGACCAACGACCTTCTGCCTGTCCAGCCCTAACTAGGACCTCCAGACATATCAAAAAAGCAAACAGGGTCATGTGTGATCTGCTGAAACCTGCCTCATCACAGTATCTTTGGTGTCTGTCCCACTATTGAGCAGCCTTTAGAGAAAGGAGAGGACCTCACTGTCTTCTCCCCACTGTGTCTCCCCAGCTGTAAGCACCAGGGAGGGGACAACGCTGGGGGAAGGTGCAGGCCTGGGCCAGAGCATGGCACTACTGGAAAACCCCTGCCTAGGAGGAAGGTGGTTCAATGGGATAAGGATGGAGAGGAACACTGAGGATAGGTTTATGGGGTGCACATGGTGTCGAGTCAGGTCCTGCTCATGCTGTCTCCAGCACTCTGGAGGATGAGGCTGCAAAGCCTTTTATCATCTTAACTTTCAGTTATAGGATGACCTGTACTTTCAATGCAAAGGTCTTAATTTTTGAGGAGTATGGACAGGTGGTTGGCATAACTATCCCAGACTCTTGGGAAAGGTGTTTTTTGAGTCACTAAGTTGTTTGTCTTGTTTGGTTTTCCTAAAAACCTCAGCTACTGAAAACTGAAAGGAGGAATGTGACTTCCCTTCTGGCCCTTCCTTTCTATTTTTTTTTTTTTTTTTAAATACCCTCTTCCCGGGATGAACTTTCCTGCAGAGCTGGGCTGTTCCTCCAGAGGGTGCACCAGGCTGTGGAGGCAATCCCATCGCTGTGCCATACACTTTCTGTGAGGTTTGCCTGGTTTGGCTGAGCTTTGTCGTCATGGTCAGCAGAAGGGAATAGGCTGGGGGTACTGGGCTGCTGTGGGACGTGGTCCAGGTGTCCTCCTGGGACTCAGCTCTGCTCCTGGTTAGCCTGGATTCCCCTGCAACTTGTAAGAGGCTCTTGCATGTTTGGTGGCAACACTGCTGAAATTCCTCCTTGTCTCTTGGTGGTGAGGCTGTGGCTGGACATGCCTTGACTGCTCCAGATGCAGTTGCCCCGGGGTGCTTGGAGGAGGCTGATGTGGGACCATATGGCACTGAGCCTGATCCAGGGTCCTTTGGGACTGCAGGTGATGTCCCTGACACCTATAAGGGTGCCAGCCCATGCTGTAATTAAAACAATCTAACAAGGACTGAGTGAGCATGGATCCTCCTTCATGGAGGACAAGAATAGCTGACACAACCCAGCCTGCTCTCTGCATGCAGTAGAGACCAATGGCCCTACAGGGACCAACGACCTTCTGCCTGTCCAGCCCTAACTAGGACCTCCAGACATATCAAAAAAGCAAACAGGGTCATGTGTGATCTGCTGAAACCTGCCTCATCACAGTATCTTTGGTGTCTGTCCCACTATTGAGCAGCCTTTAGAGAAAGGAGAGGACCTCACTGTCTTCTCCCCACTGTGTCTCCCCAGCTGTAAGCACCAGGGAGGGGACAACGCTGGGGGAAGGTGCAGGCCTGGGCCAGAGCATGGCACTACTGGAAAACCCCTGCCTAGGAGGAAGGTGGTTCAATGGGATAAGGATGGAGAGGAACACTGAGGATAGGTTTATGGGGTGCACATGGTGTCGAGTCAGGTCCTGCTCATGCTGTCTCCAGCACTCTGGAGGATGAGGCTGCAAAGCCCTTTATCATCTTAACTTTCAGTTATAGGATGACCTGTACTTTCAATGCAAAGGTCTTAATTTTTGAGGAGTATGGACAGGTGGTTGGCATAACTATCCCAGACTCTTGGGAAAGGTGTTTTTTGAGTCACTAAGTTGTTTGTCTTGTTTGGTTTTCCTAAAAACCTCAGCTACTGAAAACTGAAAGGAGGAATGTGACTTCCCTTCCTGGCCCTTCTTTCTTTTTTTTTTTTTTTTTTTCCCTGCAAATGAAATAAAATCCAGCTGATGCCATGGGTATTTTAAGTATTGCAGAGAGGAAGAAGGGATTTGAAGCTCTGCAAAGAAGTGGGATGAATGCAGAGAAGACTGCGGTCTTGCCGAGCTGGCAGACAGCAAAATAACCAGTTAAGGGCTGAAATGTGTGTAGTGACTGCTGCTGGGAAGGGAAGGGATCCAAGGGGGGAGGAGTGGGACAGAAAGCCGAGAAGGGTGCGGAGCAGGAAACCGAGCCGCTTCTACTTCTCTGCTGCGCTTTCGCAAGCGGAGCTTCCCTGCCCGTCCAGCCCCGGGCGCGGAGCCGCTGCCTGATCTGCCGCCTCCTTCCTCTCCTCGGCATGTGCCTGCTGGGACCGTCCTGAGCCTTGGAGGGAACTGTGGTCCTGGGAGCTGGAAGGATGCGAGGAGAGGTGAGTGCGGTCCGGAACGGAGCAGGTTTGGGACACGGTCCTTCCGGGCGCGGTGCCTCTGGTGCTGTGGGGACCCTGCAGTGCTGGGCTGGGGTAGGGACCTTGGAACACCTTCCAGGACCTGACAGGGGTATAGGAAAGCTGTGGAGGGACTTTTTACAAGGGCATGGAGTGAGAGGAAAAGGACTAATGGATTAAAACTTGAAGAGAGGAGATTTAGATTAGACATTAGGAAGAAATTCCTTAGCGTGAGGGTGGGGAGAGCCTGGCCCAGGCTGCCCAGGGAAGCTGTGGCTGTCCCACCCCCGGCGGGTGAAGGGCAGGTTGGATGGGGCTTGGAGCAGCCTGGGCTGGTGGGAGGTGTCCCTGCCCATGCAGGGGGTTGAATCTGGATGATCTTTAAGGTTCCTTCACACCCAAACCTGCCTGTGATTTATATTCCTGTCCCCAGCCTTCAGAAGAGTAGGGCAGGGGTTTCCTAGTGTGAAACGTCCACCAGACACCAGGACCAGGGCAGAGTCCATCCCCAGAATGGGGGCAATATCCCCTTTCTTGCACCAGGGATGGATCACTCTGGGGGAGATGATGCAGACAGAGAGCAGTCTATAACAGGAGCTCTGATGTCTTGAGCTCCCCTTCCTCCAGGGCCTGTGCAGACCCTGGGTGTCAGCAGCCACTCCTCTCAGAATGTGGCACCATTCACTGGTCCTGGAGACTCAGTGAAGTCCCCTTAGCTGAGAGTGCCTTTGCATGAGACACCAGGCCAGCAGTGCAAGCTTGGGAGTGGGGACCTGGCTTGCCTGGCTGCCTGGATAAGGGGAGTTGCAGTGCAGCTCAGACATGTCTGTCTGCCATCCCCACACAGCACCTGAGCAAGCTGAGGGCATGGGGGACCTCCCTGGCTGGCTCACAGCATGGGGTTGGTCAGGGCTGGATGGGCAGAGTGCAGAGGTGGCTGTAACCAGGCCCATGGGCTGTGAGCAGAAGGGGTGGCAATGGTAAAGGATCCATCAGGAAGGGACTTGTACTTGCATGCAGAGGATGTAGTGACATCCTTCTTCATCTTCTCCAGGGATGGAGTGGTCCCAGCATCACATCTCTGCATGTCGTGTCTGGTCTCCTAGGGATTTTATGGCTGCTGGGAGCAGCCTGGCAGGTAGAGGCATGCAGGGTGGGTGCTGGGGACTGACCCTGTCCCAGCAGGCCAAGAGACATCCTGGTGCAGTGATAAGGATCCTGCTACACTCCAGGTTTCTGGATGCCAGTGAGTGACATCTCCCACTGCTCTGACACCAGCACTGGGGTCTCCATGGAGTGTGTCTGCAGTTCCACACACCCTCTGCTCAAATGCTTTGTCACCCAAATCAGAGCTTTAAGTGTGTGATTGGACCTTCAGATGGTTGGTTTGACCCTGCAGAGACACATGGGTTCAAGGAATCCCTCCTGCCAGGTGGTGGGCTTCATGCCCTATGGCCAGCCTCTGCCTAGAGCAGTGTCAGTGCTAGGGCAGTAGCCTCCTTCCCAGGGTGGGGTCTTTGCTGTCTGCCACCCTCCACTCAGCCAAAGAGGTTTCAGGGTCAGTCACCCTGGCTTCATTCATGTCACCCAGAAGCTACCCATGCACCTCGGCTGTGGAGCAGCCTCCACCTCCACAGGCAAGGAACAGTCTGTAAATGCTCTGAGCAAAGCCTGCGTTTAGTCCTTGGTTACAGCTCAGGCTCTTCATCTTCAAAGCCTTCCATACCACATCACCATGTTGGGATTTGTGTCACGGTGGTTGCAGGGAGCTGTTGGGAAAGTCCTAGTGAAGGCCAGGAGGGAAGGGCAGGCAGCAGCCCCATCTGATGTGGCCAGGGAAGGCAAGTGTTGTCCTGCTGCCTGCACTGCCCCGAACGGGGATCATGCTCTGCAGCCCTTCCCATCTTCAGCACTGCACCACTCCTCCTTCTTTGGTAGCCCTGGTACCCTCACCCTTGGCAGAGAGAAAGCATCCCCAGTGAAAATGGGTGATATTCTGCTCATTTAGGTCCCTGTGCTGGTTATGGCCAGGCCAAGTGGGAAGCAGTAGCTGGTGCCCGGCAGGAGGCAGACTGACCCCAGTCATTCTCAGCAGCCCATTTCTGTGCATGTCCATTAATGCCTCTTCTCATCCAGCATTTACCTGTCCTCCCACAGGCAGCGTGGCTGGACTTTGAACATGCTGGGGACCAGTTTTGGGCATTTTGTGTTGAATTTCCTTGAGACACCCAAGCACTCGGAGCCGGCAGGTGGAGTGTGGATTCAATCTTGGCTCCTTTTTGCTGACAGCCAGGAAGGCCAGTGCTTTTTTAAGGAGTTAGGTGAGCTGAGGACCCAAGTTTCTCAGGCAGGAGGAGCTCAAGTCATGCTGGGCCTGTTAAGTCCTTTTCTAAATTTGGAAACCAAGGGCTAGTGAGCAGCTCCACCCCAGGTCACAGCTCCCTCCCACGCTGGGCAGGTAGGAAGCGGATGTGGAAAACCACGACGCAATTAGCAGTGGGCTGTGCCTCACCTCAGCTGATGGGCTGGAGGAGCCATTGGGCGCAGACATCGCAAGTGACATGGCATGGGGGACACCAGGGCTTTTCCCAGCAAGAAACAGCATCTTAGGAGCCTTGGTGCCAACCAGGTCACCAGCTGTGCAATGCTGCTGTGTGGTACTTGGTGCTCTTGTGTATGCAAGGGGTTAAAAGAATCTTCACTTTCCTTCTGTAGCTGGTGAGTCAAGAGGGTGATCTGTAATTTCTGAGATTAGGAGGATGAATTTATATTCTCTTCCTCTGGCCCAGACCCTGGCACAACAGAAGACATGTCCCATTTTTGCCTGTAGAAGCAAAGCCCCATTCATAAAGTCATAGTATGGTTTGGGTTGGAAGGGACCTTAAAGATCATCTAGTCCCAGCCCCCCTGCATGGGCAGGGACACCTCCCACTAGACCAGGTTGCTCAGAGCCCCATCCAACCTGCCTTTGAACAAATTAGTCCGCAAACATTCAGCTGATGTTCAGGTCAGGCTCTCAGCTCTGTGCCCAGAATGTGAGACCATCCTTCCCTGGCTCCCCATTCAGCACCCAGGGTGCTGTGCTTCTCCAGGGAGTCCATCCTGTGCCTGGCCAGGGGTGGCAGTCTAAGTGCAAGAGGGAAGGCGGGTGGCTGTGCCACGGATGGGAGCAACCTGTGGGCAGCACAGCCATCATCCGCAGGCAGAGCCACTGCCATCAGCCTGGGAAGAGGTTTGCTGCCCTTAGTGGACACCCTCTGCCCTGCTACATACACCCCTAGTGCACCCCAGGGCAGTCACCTGGGAGGAAGGGACAGATCCATCAGAGGAAAGGGTACGTCCATGGCCACAGCAGTATCCACATGCACAGAGATGTAATTCTGAGGTTGGTGTTGGGCATTCAGCTGAGCTGGAGGAGGGTTGGCATCTCCTCCCAGCTCCCAGCCCTGGACCAAGGTGAGCTGTGGAGGCACAGACAGGTTTGCTGTGTAAGGCCCTGGGCTGCAAACAGATGCCTTTCCTCCCTTCCTATGTCCTCTCTGCTTTGCAGCCACTGCTGGGAGCTGCTGAGCAGGTGGTGGAAATCTGCCAAGATGGCTCGGTGCCAGACCTTGTTATCCAGCCCCGGGGCCAGAACTAAAGGCCACATGGGTCTGGGATGGGTTTTGAAAATTTGGCTTGCTGCAGGAAACCTGTAATGAGCTTCTGAAAGCTGCTGAGAGCCGGATGCTCTCGGGGCCCAAGTGGTGAGTGGCAGGGGTGCTCCCGCACGTGTCTGTCCATCTCCCCCTGCAGCTGCAGACCTGTTGGGTTTGGTGATGGATATGTACAGATTTAGGAACTTCCTGGGTAGAGTTAGGTCCTAAATATGCAAATTAAAGAGGGCAGAATCCGAAATGAGCACAGGTGTGGGCTGATGGCCTAACTGAGCTCAGAGGGAGGTGGGATGAAACTCTGATGTTGCTACTGCCTGCACCGGTGTGAGGACCGCTGGGAGTGGGCTCCCTGTTAGCAGCCACAAAGCTGGGTGTTTCAGGGAAATAACAGAATTAAGAGCTAAGGGATGGGGATTTTTAGTGTGTTTTGGGGGTTTTTTTTCCATCCCTGAAGGCAAGAAGAGAGGGCAAAATGTGCAGGCTGGAACAGCCTCAATCTAAAAAGGCTGGAGGTGGTGCTGCAGCTCGCACAGGCTGCAGGTACAGGCAGCACCATCCCGCAGTTGCTGCTGTGCCCACAGGTGGAGGACGGGAGCAGAGGATGCTCTGGAGGAGACACCGTCTTCCCATGGGCATTTAGAGGCAGGACCACAAAGCATTGGGACCACGGGCTGGGAAGGACCCAGTTGTGGAGCACATCACTACAGCTGAGTGTCTCAGCAGTGGTATTTCCCATAGAAGATGCTGGTATCTGCCTAGTTCCCTGTGGCTGCCCCATGCCAGCTCCCCAGCCTGTTTGTGGTTGTGTCACAGGCAACTCTCCCTTCCTTCCTTCTCAGCTCTTGGGATTATTTATTTTTTTCTCTTTCATGGGAGAGAACAATGCTGGGGGGCAAGGGAAGCTGTCAGGCTCCAGGCTGCTTCCCTCTGCAGCATAACTGGCTCCTCAGCTTTCCTCAGGGCTTGTTTTCCTGGGATGCTGGATCAGGACAGCAGCAGATCACAAGAACAGAAACTTCATAGAAATTCAATATTGGTTTTTTTTTTTTCGTTGCGTTTGGTTGGATTTTGTATTTCAGACTCAGTTTTACTTAACCTGAATATTCCTTCTTAAATGCTGGAGAGGATAAAGTTCCCAATCCTGCCCTTCTTGGCAATGCTGATGCTTATCCCTGTGTCTTCCTTGCTGCAGGAGGCTGTGGGGACATTGCGTTCAGATGGGTTCAGCTTCAAGCTGAAGTTTTCTCCAGCAAAATAGCCCCTGAGACATGCTGTGCCACCCTCTGCTTCCCTGCTGGACATCCCCACCCTGGGGTCTCCTGCCGGTGATGTCTTTATGCTCCCCCCCTTGAGCTGGGCCCGATCTCTGCCACCAGCCTAAGCTGATCCCTAATTTTTCCCCAGGTGACACCCAGGACCCAAGGCCATGCCCATGGGGAGTGAGAAGCAGCTGTGCACTCCAGCCCGGCCCAGCCATGGAGAGCACAGGTGGGTGATGCTGAGCCCCCAGGTAGGGGGTCCCAACCCAATGGACCCCGTCATCTGCTGCCTTGTGCCTTGATTACACTCTGAAACAATAAGGTGGATATCTGAGGAGGATTCATGGCTTCTGGGAAGACCTTGCCCTTTGCAAGGTGTTGGCAGACCATGCTAGGTAGGTGGGAAATGAAAGGGAAAAAAGGCAGGAAGCAATGAGGGGCCACCAAAGACTTTCTGTGGAAGGGCACCTTGAAAGCATCCACAGCTTCCCTGGGCAACCTGTTCCAGGGTCTCACCACCTTCAGAGTGAAGAATTTCTTCCTAATGTCTCACCTACATCTCTGCTCTTCCAGTTTTAATCCATTCCCCCTTGTCCTGTCTCTACATGGCCTTATAAAAAGTGCCTCCCACATTCTCATTTGAATTTTAAAGCAGTTTAATGTTTTACTGTACTTTTTGTGTCTTTTTTTCCCCCATCTGTGTTTTATTTTCACAGTGTTTCACAAGGTGATATTGGTCTCCCAGCACCCCTAGATCCTGGTATCAATTTTTAAAGGTTTTATTTTATCTCTAAGACACCAGTGTTTGTCACTGCTAGGTTGAAACTGCTTTTAGATCAAAGTGTCTCTTGTTTGTGTTGGAACAAAGCTTTGATGCTTTGCTCCCCATGAAGAAACCTCCGTGTATCATGTCTGCAGTTGCTTTGATGTAGAAAAAAGGGCAGTATTTCTATCAGTGCTCAGGAAAAACTCCCCCTAGCAATTAAATACACATACAAATCCCAACGAATAGGAATTTTCAAATTGTCTGTTATTGTGTGATTTCCTAGTGCAAAACCCATGAAGTTACTAGTGAAATTGAGGAGCTTTACAAAATTACTGGAGAGAAAGGAAAATTTTAATATTTCCCCCAATAACTCTTCCAAAATGAGAAAAAACCCATTTCAAAGGATTTTTTTTGTATTTTCTTCTCCTGTGGTTACGATGGCATCAAGTGAGCTGGCAGAGATGACACTTCCCCTGTGTGTGCACAACCATGCAAGCACGTAGGAATAACTGTGAGGCCAAGTGTGGCTGTTTTCACGGAATCACAGCACATTAGGGGTTGGAAGGGACCTCCAAAGATCAAGTCCAACCCCCACTGCTGGAGCAGGACCAAAAAACCACACACAACTAGGGTAGAAACGTCACTTTTCTAACATCACTTCGACTGATACCTCAGCAGTCAGGATTCCTCTGTGGATGAAGCTTGAACTGAATCCTCCACACAAGCATCCTTGACCCTCCCTGGGCTCAGGAAATAGAACTACTTTGGCTATTGGGGTGTACTCAGGAATGGGCCAACCCCAGTACTTGAAATTTTGCAACTCCCAGTTGTTTACGAAGGGGCTGTGTCTGCTGTCCCTGTCCCCTGGTCAGCATCTCGTTGGACCCGCAGCATTGCAGTCCTGGGCTTGCAGAGGGCAACAGGGTGATGTGTCACCCTGCGAGCTGGTGACAAGGAGGCAGCAGAGATGTTGTAAGGGGCAAAGTCCTGTCCTGCTGCTGTGCATCTCCAGTGGGGACAGTGACAGCTCTGGGGTGCCACATCCAGTCCCTTGTGTGGTGACCCTGGGCCCATGAATGCCTTAAAAGACACCGTAGAAGAGCAAAAAATAATTTATTTTTTTTTCTTGAGTCAAACTCATCCTGAGCTGGTGTAGGGGTCTGCATGGGACAAGGGAGAAGATACTCAAAGCTCCTCCATCTCCTGTGTGATCATGTCTTGATGGTCCTCTGCTCAGAGGAACACTCCCTGAGGTGCCCCTGCTGGTCTGACCCTCCATCTGAGCTGTAAAACCCCTCCTGTATTTTCCTGTTTCCCTTCCCACCCAGCTAGTTCCCAACCCACCTCCCCCAGTCACCCTTGAACAGCCCAAAGCACCCAGCTGGATTTATCTCCTTCCAGAGCCAAGGAAGGAGGGTTGGAAGCTGTGGTCCCTCAGCACAGCTCCTAAACAGGATCTCCCTGGCTGCCTCCTCTGTTTCTCTTAGGTACAGATGAGTGCCCTCCATGGTCCTCCTGCCATCTCTCTGGTGTCAGGGAAGATGGAGCTGTTGTAGGAAAGGGCGTGGAAGGAATGAGAAAATTCAGGAGCACAACTGGGCAGGAAATGTGGTGGTAATGACACCAATCCCAAAAGGCAATGGCATGTGGATGAGATAACTCAGAGTGGGCAGTATGTGTCTGGAGCTCCCTTAGGACATGGATACATTGCTCCTTCCTTGCATCCCTGCCATGCAGGTGAGACCTGCTTGGCCACTGCTGGCAAGGGGCTGGACCCCACCAGTGAACTTGCAGGCCTGCCTAGGAAAGGGCCCTGGGATATGGTTACCACAAACATCTGAGATCCTCCCCTGGACCACGCCATGCTCTGGCTGCTCCAGCCTACAGCTTCTTATAGAAGAACATCACCTACTAGTACCCAGCTGTGTATTATTTTTAAAATTATGCTTGCAAAGGAGCAAGCCTTGTTTTGCTGATAGTAGCCCAGTGTAAGGAGGGACACAAAGCCAGGCCATGGTAGACTGAGGGGACCTTGCAGCTTTCCTGGCCAATACCCCATGTGCTTTCAGGGCTGACTTTTGTTTTACATCTGTGACATGTCTGTGCATGTGGCCAGGCAGCTGTCCTGTGACTGAGCTGGTGACCACAGCCCTGGGCCCAGATACAAGTCATACTCCACACTGGGGCTGAGGTTGTCAGACTTATTTTTGGTGTGGAGAAGGATGCAGTTTGGTTTTTGACATGTACTAGGCACCTGTGGTGGTTCCCAGGCACCCACCTCGGGTCCCTGCCTGGGGCAGCAGAAGGTGCTCAGGACCCATAAGTGGGTGGTCACACATCAGGGAGAGGCTGTGAGGGGTGGCGGATGGAAGGCAGGAGGTGACATGCACCTTGGGCACAAGCTGGAGCACAGGAGGGCCAAGTTAAACATAAGGAAAAACTTATTTACTGTGAGAGTAAAACAGCACTGAAACAGGCTGCCCAGAGTGGGTGTGGAGTCTCCAGCCCTGGAGACATTCCAAACCTACCTGACATGTTCCTGAGGGATCTACTGTAGATGATCCTGCTCTAGTAGGGGGGTTGGATTAGATGATCTCCAGAGGTTCCTTCCAACACCCAGCACTCTGTGATTCTGTGATAGGGCAGCCACAGCTTCCCTGGGCAACCTATGCCAGGGTCTCACCACCCGCAGTATGAAGAATTTCCTCCTAATGTCCAACCTAGATCTCCCCTCTTCCAGTTTTAATCCATTCCCCCTTGTCCTCTCACTAGAAGAGGTCCCTCCTCAGCTTTCCTATAGTCCCTTCAGATAGTGGGAGACCACTATGAAGTCTCCCAGTCCATGGTGTGGCATTTGCCCATGGTTCCAGTGGTCCCAGGGAGAGGTCTGCCCTGTTTCCATCGAGACTCATCCAGACTGGAAGCCTGCTGGGGTGGCCATCCTGATGGATGTAGTGAGGGGGCAGTGCCCATAGACACCCACTCCACTGCCTCCTCCCTGGGTGCCAGTTTCCCAGAGGGTGGCCTGGCTGCTCATGTCCTTTCTCTTCCCTAGAGGTGGAGTCAGACATCCTGCGCCGTGTCCGCGCGCTGCTGCGGGAGCTGGACGGGCACCACCCCGCCTGCCAGTGCGGCCGAGGTAAGGAGGACACCTCTCCATCTGTGCTAGGGTGGGGGAACAAGGGGTGGCCTCACCTCCCTGGTGCTGTTCTGCCCTTCTGCTTCCGAAGGAGCTAAATCCTTGGTGAGCTCCTGGGGCCTGACGTGCACCAACCTCAGCAGCTTCCATCCCTCTATGGAGCTGTTATATCCTTTACACCCTTCACTTGCCCAAGGGACCCAGCATGAGGTGGGATGTCAAATGCCAGAGTTGGTGCTGCTGGTCCCAGGTCTGACACTGACTCACTGCACAGCCTTGTCCAGCTCACTTCACACCCCTGAGCTGGAGTGTCCCTGTCCCTCCCCACGGGGATGTCACTTTGCCACACACTGCCGTGTTGTAGAGACAGCTGAAATCCCCGTTACAGTCTTGGAGAAACAAACTTGACATCCATTGCCCTGCTTTGCTTTTCTGCACCACCACCAGCCTCCAGTCCCAGATCTCTAGGAACTTTTCCCAAAGGTTCCCCAGTGTCAGAAGTACAGTATGACAGTGCTCCCTCCTGAATCAAGGCAGCAGGATGACTTGTCCCTTGCAGAGGCCAGAGAAGCCTGGGCTGGCTCTGATAGTGATGTCAACATTGCATCTCAGTGGGTGATTTTTTTGCTGGAACAGAGCCCATACCTCCTGATTCCTCTGTGAAATGCTGCCTCTGATCCATTGCTGCTCTTCTGGGCAAACTAACCTCTTTCTTGGCTTTCACTTTTCAGGGATGCTGCGATGGACCCTGCATAAAAAAATCGACCAGAATCCCAGTAACAGCTCTGTCCTGGTCAGGATCCTGGTGAAGGAGTTGGAAAGGGTGAGTATCACCTCAGAGAATCCTGAATACCAGGATTAGTCCCTCAGTCACATGTGCCCTGCTGCAGGGCCCAGGGGAGCAGAGGGACGGGGACTCAACTGCACTTGCTGGGCTTTGCCTCCCTCCTGGGGCATCCTGGGCTTGATATGGATAAATCAAGGTCCTCTGTTTTTAGGGACCTTGAGCCTGGCTGGGGACTGTGGCTCATAACACAGAGTGAAAAAGTCTGTGGGACACCAGGGCAGAGCTGTACATCCCCATCTGATGGCTGCAGGGACCTGGGTTTGCCCCAGAAGTGACAGTGAGCCATGGGCAGAGCAAGAGCCTCCCCAGGCTCTCCAGTGCCCCAGCAGCCAGCCTTTGCAGATTGCAAAGTGCAAAACGCTTCCGACCACACCCGAATCTCCCTCATCCCACCCCAGCCAGCCGGAGTCACAGGGAGAGTGGAAATTCCTCCCCCGTGTCACTTATTTTCTCCCCAGAGGGTGTCAGTGCAGAAACATCTAGCCCAGCATCCTGTCGTGAGCACATCCAATGGAAACATCAAGGTGGATTTTCTGTTTCATTGCTTTGTCTTGTAATTTTCTGGCCTCGTGTAAATCTTTAGCAGCCTCAGAAGCCTGGTTTGTGGTTTGGTGAGATGTGACGTGTAGAAGTGACACCTTTTCTTTCATATGAGCCTGCCTCATTTTCCCCTGTGTCCTTTCACTGTGGTACAGGGCAGAAGAGCCCATGTACCCCCTCCACTTCCTCCTCCCCACCCAGGGGATGAGCTGCTTGTCCTTTCTGCAGAAACCTCCTCACACCATTTTCTCTGCATCTTTACTGTTTCGAGCTGGAAGTATGGAGCATTGCTCAGCTCCCTTGTCCTGCCAACTGAGCCCCAGGGTGGCCAAGCACCCTCTGCAGAAGCTCTCACCTCTCTCATCACTCCCGTGTCACACGTTTGAACTGTCTCAGCCCAGCCTGGACCCCTATGCCCACATCCCAGGACCCCTGTGTCCTCATCCCAGCGCTGTAAGCATCCAGCAGTTATTCCTAATATTTGTTTTCTGCTTTCCAAGCAGCTCTGAGGCCATTTGCAGGCTGTCACTCTTCAAGCTATGGCATTCTTGCTTCCATCAGTGCCTGGCAGAAGGATCTTTTGCAAAGCCAGCTAGACTAGAACACCCACATCACCCTTGGCTATGGATGCAGGAACTCCCCCCACCGAGGGCCTGAGGTCTTGTCAGTCCCTCCTATTGTCTTATTATCACTCTGCTACTCTTACCTTTCCTTGCCCAGGAGGGATGTCAGGCCTCTTTGTCTGTAGTTCCCTCCATTTTCCTGAAGCTCTTGGAAATCAGTGTCACTTTTTTTTGTGGAGTTTTTCATTCCTATGATACTGCAGCAGCTCTGAGCAGTCGATACCAACCCCAGATGATTACTGAGCCATGCTTGAGTTTCTGCAGGGCTCTGGGCAAATATCAGCTGTTTTAGTTCAGTATTATTGATGTTATTGATAATTTCTAAAGCTTTGCTGTCATCAGTTCCATTTAACTTGGATCCCTCCACACAGCAGCCCTGGAGAAAGGTGCTGCAAATAGCTTAAAGATGGAAACATCTTCCCCAAGTTTATCCAAGGGCATTTGCTGGAGCTGTCAGAGCCAGGCAGCAGGGAGAGGCCAGGGCTGTGTCAGCTTGAGCATCCATCTGGCTTCTCACAGGCCAGGATGGTGATGCAAGAGCATCTCTCCTCCCTGTCCATTCTGGTTCCACACCCACCAAATGCAAGTGGTTTTTTCCAGAGTGTTTCCAGTGGTTCTATATTTTCACATGAATTTTTGCAACAGAAAGCAGAGGTTTTTGCAGAAACTGAGCTCCCTAACGAGCTCAGCTAGAAGCTTTTTTTCTCTCTCTCCCACCCTGACTGCTGCTAATGTGCTTGGCAGCTCTTGGTGTGCAAACCATTCTCTCCCAGCAGCTCCAGAGCCTTCATGTTCCCCCAGCAGCCTCCAGCCCTGTGATGCACTGGTGGCCATGGCAGCCTGGTCTACCCTCCCACACCCTTCACAAGGCTTGGCTGACATGGAATGCCCACCAGGCAGGACCTGTCTGCCTCAGGGACACCCTGATCGCCTGTGGACCCTCAAGTCCCACCTTGATCTGGGGAGCATCACCCTTTAGCCAGCAGAATTCCTGAGCTCTCCCTGTGTGCCTGAGCCGCTGGGCAGCTGGGACATCCCGGGCGATGCGGTGGTTCCCTCAGCCCTGGTCTCCAGCACTGCCCATCCCAGCACCCAGGTGCTGCCTGCCCTGACTGTGCCTTCTGGTCCCACAGGCAGAACGAGGTGACTTCAGACATTACATCATCCCCTTGCTGCACACGCTGATGTACACCTTGATCAAGGTAACTACCACAGGCTGGGCTGGGGCAAGGTCCAGGGACAACAGAAGCCAATGGAGGGGTCACCTGAAGGCACTCAGCACCTATTCCTGTGCTGAAATATCCCAATACCTGCCCAGCAAAGCCCTGGGACTGCCATGGGTGGACTCAACCATACATTTCCCAGTGTGTTGTTTGCTGGCTGAGACATCCATGACATGTATGGGAGTGATAGGTCCTTCCAGGTGACTCTCTCCTCCAGAAGTGCTTAGGTGCCTGATTGTGCAGGAAGCCACAACCTGGCAAAAACATGTGCCCACAGCCCTTCAGCACCTGTTGCTGGAGGTTTCCAAACTGTTGAAGGGCCTGGTTTTGCTTCATACATTGCATTTAAATCCAGGTTTAATTTGTTGTAGCTTTATGCCCTCCCACCCTGAGCTGTTTTGGGCAGAGCACAGTTAGGGATCAGTGCCTGTGGCATCTCCTTATCCCCCCTTTCTCTCTCCAGGCTCCCTGCATCTCTGAGGAGCTCTGTGGCAGAGTGTATGACTTCTGTAAGAAGCTGCTCACCCTGCCCAAGCCTTTCTGCACCATCGGCTTGGACTATGCCATCAGGCTGAAGATGGAAAGGACAACACCAGGTAGGAAGGCTGATCTGCTCTGCTCTGCAGGACATGGTGGATGGCTGGGGTACTCAAGCAGATGGCAGTGGGGGTTTTGGGGCAGTTTCTATACCTGAACTAGTCTTTGCCTAATGAAATGTGCTGTGCCAGGGATTTCTGCAGGGGGCTGGCCAAACTCCTGGGGGTCTTAGGGATAAATTTGGATGTAAGGTTCCCCTCTCCTGATTTCAGGCTCCTAAGCCTTAGTTGCTAGCAGAAAACCTTGGGGTCCTCCTACTGACTGTGTAGGCACCACCACAGTGGAGTCCAGCTCATCTGAGGCAGGTATAAATACACCTTCTGTGTATACGGGAAATAGGCTGCTTATGCTCCCAGCCTGGCCAGCTCAGGGAGTTCTGTGGAGATCTCCTTTCTGTAAAGTGAAGTCTTCATCTGGGATTGAGTTGCAGGCTGTCCAGCATGGGCTCTTCCTCCACTACCTGCACATCACGTTTCAGACACACCACGTTCAGACACACCAGTAGTTTCTGCAGAGAACAGTCTCTTTTAGAAAGCAATCCAGGGGACAACTCTATGTTCCTTTTTCTCTGTGTTGCTCATCAAAGTTCTTGTTAAAGTTTTCTTTAATAAGAGTTTTTAAAAAGCAGTCTTTTAAAACAGTGCAAGGTGCAGACACCTTTTGAGGAGGAGGTAAAATATGAGAAACCTGGTGGGAAATTAGAGACAAAAGTGCCATTCTTGGTAGCCTCAGCTCATCACCCTTCCCCAATACGGGGCTCCAAGGTCCACCTTTATCTTGCCTGACTTCTGGTAAAAGAAGGATTCAGTGTGGAGATATGGGGATCTCCAGCAGGGCTTCTCTCAGAGCCCCACGAGGTTCAAAGGTGATTGCTCCTGAGCTGTGCAGGGTGGATGTATCTTCCCCACCCCAGAGCGGGGTGAGGGTAAAGTACATCTATCCTGATTCAGAAACATGTTGTGCTCTTCGTGTGCACCCAAACACTGTCCCTTGACTTGGCCCTGGGAACAGAGGTGGGAGCAGGGTTCTTCCTCCTGCTTCCAACTCTGCTCCCAAGCTCATAATCCACTAAACAAAGGAAGGGGAATACAGGAAATAGTCCTTGAATAGAAGTTTTCTTTTTATGTAGCACAGCCTAGCTTTGCCCTTGACTATTTTTAACTCTGGGCCCAGTCCTTGGCTCTTGTTGTTTGCCAATTTGGCAGGCCCACCACCAGCCTTTACAACCAGGACCAGTTGTGAGTTGTTACTTCCCATGCTGTCACTCCTGTGTGTTTATCTTCTTGCATTCTCTAGGTATGTTGTACCAAAGAATGGTCATTGCTGAACAAAGTCTCAAAAGTGACCCCTACCCTTACCATGAAAAGTGAGTAGTGCCTCTTTGAATGAGTTGTACTTTTATTTCTTGTATCATCTCACAGTGAAATCTGTCCTTTTCCTGTGCTCTGAATGAATGTCAGATAGACCAGACAATTTGGACATAAGCCAGGTGGCAACATATGTTCTTAGGGGACACAATTTGGTGGCATCCAAAGCCTTGATAAGCTGAGCTTTGTTTTGGAAGGAGCACGTTCCTCCCATGTGTCCTGGTTTATTTCTGTCACTCTGGAAATGCAGGGGGGTCCCTTGGTTGGGAGACAGGGCAGAGAAGGGGAATATCAGCACCTACCCTTTTTCTCTGCATGAGGAGCAGTTTGCCCAGGGAAACACTGGATTCCCCATCCCTGGCAGTGTTGAATGGCAGGTTGGATGGGACTTGGAGCAACCTGGGCTGGTGGGAGGTGTCCCTGCCCATGTAAGAGGGGGTTGGAACTAGATGGTCTTTAATGTCCTGTTCTGTGGTTCTGTGATAATGGAGAGATGGGCTGCTCATGCCAGCCCTGATGTCATTAACCAGGAATCTTCGTCCCATCCCTGGCAGGATTTTCATCTTTGCTGATCCAGATCTGCTCTCTGAAGCCATCTGCAACGCGCTGGTCACCGACATGGAGGCGGCTCAGGTGTCCCAGAGCCCCCAGGCTTGCATGTGCTATGTGATCACCCATGCCCTGCAGGCAGCCCTGGGCGAGGGCTGCAACAGCACCAGCTTGAAGAGAAGCCTCCAGGTAACTGGCAGCACTTCTGTGGCACCACGTGTGGTTTTCCCATGGTCTTGCTTTTGCTGGGCACTCGGACTGAGGGAAGGTTTTTTGGCAAGTGGAAAGGAACCCCTCAGCTCCTCACTGCTGGTCTCCATCCCCAGTAGCCCCAGTGTTATTTGCAAGGCTGGGCTATGAGCAGAGCTGGTGTTAAACTAGAATAATGCTTCAAATACAAAAGAGTTGCTGCAGATGGAGCCAGAGGTTTTGAATCTTCAGTTGGAGTCTTCAGTTTTGCACCCCAAAGCTGGGCTCTGTGGCTGAAGTACAGGCTCCTCTGTGAACCACTGGCCAGTGCAAAAACATCTCGGCAGAAATGTTTCAGCCAGTTTTCTCTAAAACCTCCTTCTAGTAGCTGTGGGGCCACAGTAAGAGATGAATGTCTGGTTCAAGAAGGCAACTTTGCAGGGTGTCTCAGTGATTTCCACTCCAAGGCACCTTTGTGTTGCTGCTGTCCCCATCTCCCAAGGGTCACTTGAGCTTCCAGCTCTGCTGCTGACTCCCTGAGCTCAGGGAAGCCAGGAGCACAGTGTCCATCAGCTGCAAACCTGCCAGAAAAAAGCTTTAAGCAGACAGTGCAGCCAGCATCTCTCCTCCCGCCTTTCTCAGGGACAGGAGGACATTTGTGTACTCTGCTGCCAAACAACAACTTTTTCACAGCTAATTTTCCCTCTTTCTGCCCTCTCCTGTGGCTCTGCCCATGGAGTATCTCCTCTTTTCCTACCTCTGAGTGTTAATAGCTGCTCCTCTTGACAGGACATGCCCATGAGTGATGTTGAGCACTGGTTTGGGCAAGTGGTGGCAGCTGTGGAGTGTGCAAGAGGTGAGGGGAGCACAGGCCGCAGCCAGCACGCAGCCAGGATGGAGAAGATTTACCAGAATGTCCTCAGCTCCTGCCCAGCAGGTGAGCTCCTGGCCAGCAATGAACTGTGGGTTAAGGGAGCCATGCAGGCTGTCAGGCTGCTGCCTCTCTGCCATGTCTTCACCATTGCATCCATCCGTCCGTCCATCCATCCATCCATCCATCCATCCATCCATCCATCCATCCATCCCCAGCTCCTATCTTCCACTACTTTAGCAGCATCCGTCATCAGGATCAGGTCCTTGTAGCCTGGCTCCTTGCAGTGGCCTGGTGTCCAGTATGGGAACTTGCCTGTGGCAGTGGAAGGCAGATGTGTTGATCTCTGCTGCTAATTCAGCTGCCCTGTGGCCCATGGAGAGGTCTCCATTGCTGGCAAAGGGTGCCATAGATGTCAGCTGGGGGAGGTGGGACAGACTCTCCAGTGCTCTGCTGGTGTAAGATACATCCTGCCATGGCCTAGACTGGGGACATGCTGTTCACCACTCCCTGAAACCTCCTTATTCTTGTGTAGTGGGTGGTGGTACTGCCATCTCCTTCCCTCCCGTGGCAGTGCTCTGTTCTGGCTGGTGCCATTGGGGCTACAGGGACTATAACAAATGTCCCCATCCATCACAGCTCCTCACACAAATCTGAGGCAGAGCAGAGGGAAAGGGGGTCATACTTCCATCTTCCTGGCTACTCCTGGTCCCTGAATCCTAACCTCCACTCCAGAAAGAGCTGGAGACTGTTCCCATGCAAGATACAGAGAGAAGCAGCCAGTGATGCAGGGAAGGGAGTGGGGCCATCTCCTTTTGGTGGCAGTGAGCTATTCAATTGTCCCACTGCTTCTCACAGAGCCATAATGGGCTAAAAGTATCCAGTGATGGTGGGGTCAGAGAGCTCTTCTGTGTCTCAGCTGAGATTGCTAAGCCAGGTTCTGTCACACGTGCTGGAGACCCTGTGCTAGAAGAATGTTTGTTTACGCTGCAGTCCTGAGCAGCAAAGGTCCTTCACTTGCCTGTTTCCTCATCTTCATTTCTCCCTTTAACTGATGGTGTAGGTACCTTCTCATGGCCCAATCTGTGAGAGCAGAGCTCTGTGACTGGAGCCTCAGGTCTGGCCAGAAGATGACATGGGGGGGGGGGGCGGCGAGCCCTTGGGCCCTCAGCCCATGTCCAGCACATCACCAGCAGGGGTTCATGCACCCACTCAGGGAAGCTGTCTGCTCCTGTGTGTGACAAGCATCCTTGTTTCCCCCAGGTGATGCTCCCTTGGGAGGGCTGCAGGGTACCCCTCTGCCCAACCCCAGCATCAGCTTTCACCTCTGGACAGAAGACGACCAGCTCTGTGAGTGCTCTTGATGACTGTGGCAGGTGTGGGAGGTGCCTGAGACTGAGGAGTCTGTGCACAATCTGTCATTTGACCCTGACTCTTGGGCAGTGAGCTTCATAACTATCACCCAAGGGCCAAGCTTGGGGGGGCTTGTGCTGACTGCACCAGCCTTCCTTCTGTGGGGTGTCAGGGGGGGCTAGGGCTAGGGGGACAGAGGAGCAAAGGAGATGAGAGGGGGGCCCCTGGAGGACAGGCTGCAGCAGGATGCACCTGAAGTGCTTGCTCTGAGTTATATTGAGCTCTCTTCATGGTGCAATGTGAAATGGGACTGAAGTATGAACTCCTCTTGGACCTGCTGGTGGAGATACCAACACTCTGGTTTGTGTGAGAAAAGAAGAGCTGGGACAGGGCTCAGGCAGGTTTTGGTTGTATTTCCCACAGGGAAGGAACTGGTGCTGTTCATCCGCCCACTATCACACACCTGTGAGCCCAGCTGCCTAAGCCGGGACCTGGACAACTTTGAGATCCCAGACATGGTTTCAGACTGCGAGTGCTGCCAGCAGAGCCGCTTCTCCGTGCTCTCCACTGACAGCGGCATCGAGCGGGACCTGCCCGCGGCGCCCGAGGAGCCCTTCATTCCCTGCAGCATGGAGACCGAGCAGTCCCGGCTCCAGAGGAAGGGTGGCATAAAAAAAAAGCCATCACCGCTGGAAGGCGTGGCTTTCCTGCAAGCTGGCTGCAACGGGCCTGGGGTGAAGTCCCCGGCAAAGCCACAGAGGAAACCAGGAATTTCTCTGGAGCATCCAGCCCCACTCCAGAGGCTTCACACCGCCCGCATCGTGCTGCTGGGAGATGATCGGATCCTGGGGCGCCTGGCCCAAGCCTACCACTCTCTGAGGTGGCCACAGTCTCCTTGGCTCTGGGGGCTTGGGAAAAGGGAGGACAGAGCTGGGGCTTGTTCTTCAGCCTGTTGAAGCAGCCAGGATGGCTGGGGATGGGTTACCTAAGACAGGATGGAACCCAGGGGTTTTGCATCCAAAGAGCCATGAAGATGGTCCAAGCAGCTCTGCTCTGGAGACAGGCTGAGCAATTTAGGGTTGCTCAGCCTGGGGAAGAGAAGGCTTCAGGGAGACCATAAATCACCTTCCAGTACCTGAAGGGGCTCCAGGAAAGCTGGGGAGAGGCTTTGGACAAGGACCATTAGCAACAGAACAAGGGATAATTACTTTCAACTGTAAGAGGGGAAATTCAGGTTACATATTAGGAGGAAATTCTTTATTCTGAGGGTGGTGAGAACCTGGCCCAGGTTGCCCAGAGAAGCTGTGGCTGCCCCATCCCTGGGAAGAGAGCAGGTTGAATGGGGCTTGGAGCAACCTGGTCTAGTGGGAAGTGTTCCTGCCCATGTAGGGCAGGTTGGAACTGAGTGATCCCTTCATACCCAAACCAGTCTGGGATTCTATGATGCTATGAAATCATCCATCTTAATTGGCTGCATGGCAACATTTGGCTCTCTTGGTCCAAATGATGCACACAGGGAGTTTTATCTCTTCTGTCCGTGGAATGAGCAATAAATAAGGCATGATCTTTTCCTGTGAAAAATGGAAAAATCATAAAGAAAAGCTGTTCTCCAGCTGCTCAGCCAAGGGACCGATGTGGGATGGGTCTGGGTGATGGTACAGGCAGCCTGGGGAGCAGAGCTGGGTGCAGAGGAGACTGCGGGTCCCAGCTGAGAGGCAGTCTGCAGGATGCCCCCTACCTCCATCATCTCCCCTTTACTGGATTTGGGAATGCAGGGATAGTTCTGCTATCCTGTCTGAGCAGAGGAGGGCGCGAGCTCCTGTTGCAGAGCAGCTGTGGTCTCCTGGTACTGCCCAGATTTGGCCAAGTGCCATTTTCGTCTAGCTTTCCCTTGTGACATGGCTATTTATTTTTCCATTTCAAGGAAACGAGAAACACGGCGAGTTTTTCTGACTCCCAGGCTGAACCTGCAATTCTACTACATCCCAGTGGTGACAGGGCAGCCAGACACTGGCGCTGCGGTGAGTCTGGGCTCAGGAGCTGTGTCGCTGCCTCCTGCCGGCAGCCGAGGATGTTTTTGAAGGAAGAGCAGAGGCGGTTACAGGAATTCACATCTATTAATGTCTGGTTCCTAGAACCAGGAGAATGGGAGCCAAGATAGGGCGGCTGAGCTCGGTTTGCCGGCTGACTTCAGGAATTCATAAGCTCCGAAGATGTGCAGGTTGATCCGACCACCCCAACAAGGGAAAAGCCGCAGCCTAGAAATGGTTTTGCTGCTGTGCCCCAGCTACAGGAGGATCGAGGGTCTTTAGCAATGGACTTGCTTGTCTTAGGGGAAGTGGTCACCCTTCACTGAGGGTTTTGCCTGCTTGATTGTGGGCCCAGTTTTAGTTCTGCAAGCTTGCCTTGGGCAAATCTCTTCCCCTCTGACAGCCTTGAGACAGCTATAAATAAACAGTCACCCTTCTCGCAAGATGCCCCAGAGCTGGCTGGGAGTCCTGACAAATGTTCCCTTATAAAAATTAGTATTTCTTATTTTCATTCTTCATTTAATTTTTGTTCTTGGGCACCTGCTAAGTGAGGTCTGTGAGGAATGTTTTGCCATCATCTCTGGACCAAGCAGGGAAAGGGGAGGGTTGGGGGAGCTGCTCACAGGTATTCATGTCCCAGCCCCTCTGCCTCCTCTGTGGCTCCTGGTATATTGAGCTATGGTATTGCTGCAAATTCCTCCTGCAGGACCACGCTGCCACCGGACAAGAGGATCTCTGTGAGGTGGCCAGGTACCTCGGCAGAGCTGACCCGTGGTATGAGAGCAACATCAACACACTGTGCCACATGATTCCCAAGCTGGCCACTATGGTATGAGGGGAACCTTCCAGCCTGGTCCCTTTCCCAGACACCTCCACAGTACCTGAGGATGAGCTAGTGCCCTGCAGGGCTCCTCTGTGCCACAGGTAGAGGCTTTCTCCCTGCAAGCTCTCCCAAGGGCTGGGAGCCAAGAAGGTGCCTGTGTGGCTGCCACTGTCGCAGCCCACAAGACTAATTTGCTGTGATGGGTTTTTTTGGACAAGGGACAGGAAGTGGCTGTTTTCAAGAAAGAAAATGTAAATGAGGCATTTGCTGAAATACCCCCAGCTCTCTTTTCCTGGCAGCTTGAGCCACCTTCGATAGCTTAGAGGAAAAGGCTGGCAGGTGGGCACAAGCCTTTGCTTCTCCCAGTGGCTTTGGCTTGTTGTGGCAGAGCAGCTCAGTGCTGCCCTGGGTGACAACTCATTGCTCACAGTTTATCTAGGAACGCATGAGGGTTTGTGGCAGAGTTTTTGAGAAGTGACTGTGACTGATCCATGATCTGATTTGTCTCCCCCAGCCTTCCTCTCCGAGCAAACATCTTGTGACTGACCTGTTCATCACTGATGTGATCGCCTACTATGTCCGCATGGGCATCCAGCCTGTCTGCTTCCAGGTCTACGCTGTGAAGGTGGGTGCCACATCTCCTGTCCCACAGCTCACGTGGTCCTGCAAGTGCTTGCAGAGCCCCACTGCTGGCAGCGCTGTGTAAAGTCAAAAGGGATCTGGGAGCTTTTGGTAGATCTAAGCCTAGATCTCCATGCTCCCTAGCCCACCTTTTCCTTGCCAGGCTCCTGGATGTAGACTCTCAGGAGACTCCCTGTAGCACAACTCAGCCAGAGTCAGTGATCTCAGGGAGGCTATGTCAGGATCACACAGGTCAGCAAAGTGATCTTTGTGATTACCCTATAAGGACCCAGATTTCCTGCTCTGCTGGACTCAGGTTTGCTTAGAGCTCTCGGCACCTCCTGCTGCATTAGATGCTGTGAGCAAACGAGTTTGGCTTTACCAAAACCTTCCTGTACCTCGGAAGGCTTTGCGGGGCTTCCTGAAACACCATTTTATTTATTTCCTGACAGCTTTTCTCTGAAATGGTGTGTGATTGGGACCTGGCTTTTGATACAAGACCAAAGAGCTGCTGTATTTGGTCATGTAACATTAGCGCCCCCCATCTGCTCCTCTGGCAGCTCTCTCCCTTCAAAGATGAGGCTGGCACTGATGCACATATTTATTTTTAATCTACCCCTAGCCCATGTGGTTGCAGTAGAGGAGCAGCCAGTACAGCAGCAAACTGGCATGTGGTGCCACTGCAAAGATTTGGATGAACTTTGGTAATGACTAGTTGAACTATATTACCTTGTGGCTTGTAAACACCTGGAGCACCAAGTCCTGGGGATTTTGGGTTTTTTGGTGAATTTTTATTCCACTCATTTCTCCTCCAAGACAAAAATCAAAAGCAAGCAAGAGAGTGGGTGACTCAAGCAGGGGAAGAGGAACTGACTCCAGATGTGGTTATCAGATAGCAACACCTCACCTACCCTGTTGTTACACAGGGTGTGATGCTGCTTCATCTGAAAACACTAAGAGCGTTTTGCCTTTTTCGTTAGGACCTTGCTGTTCTTTGGCTGTAGTGAGTTTTCCTGGAAGTGAGGGTCAGCTCCCACAGGAGTTGGACGTAGGGCTTGTAGTGGCTTGGAGAGTTTCTCTGGGAATCTGCGCATTTTCCTCAAAACAAGCCCATGAAAAGAAAAGAGTTAACAGGTTTGAAGTGACCGATTGATTTAGGTGTATCAGATAGAAATCCTATGCCTTGAAGCTAAGCAAGCCAGCATCTGCAGCCAGGCCTGGGAAGCAGCTTCCCTCGACCTGAACTCCCTCTGGGTGGCTGGGCTGGGAACAGGCTCATCTGTGAGCATGCAGTGACACCCAGTGGCAGGGGACACTGCCCGTGGCTCTTCTAGCCAGGTTCCCCGGGCTTCTGCAAGGCCTACCATGCTCCTGGACTTCAGAAAGCAGAACAAAAGCGGATCTGTCCATCCCACAGGCCCCTGACTACCATAATGAGGTCGTAGATTCCCTTTTATAAGGGGAGAGAACCTTTTGATGTGACAAGCCCATCTGAAATTCACAGAAGGACTGAAGAGGAGCTGAGCTGTTCTTAGAGATTTTTCTTCTCTTTCAGGTTTTCTTCAGTGACCCAGTGCAGGAGCCAGCTGAGGATGTATTCCTCACAGAGCTGCACACCCAGGTGCAGGACAGCATCCCCCACAGAGGTGTGTGCGCCCCCCAAGATGAGCCCTGCAGCAAGGGCTGCCATCCTGGGTGGGGGGGTCTGTTGGCCCCAAATCTCTCTCACCCTGTTCCTCAGCCTGCAGCAGTCAAGGCCATGCTGGGGGCAATATCCCTTGTTCCCTGATGAGCAGAAGGCTTCCCTAAATATCTCCATCTCTCTCTCGGGCTCATGACACCGGGCTAAATGACGTTATGGTCACTGGCTCTTGGTCTCAACTAGGTTTTGTAGATTGTGCATTTGGTTGTCTCCAGGACCCTCTGAAGTTGGACCAGCACTGCATTTCTGTTGGGGAAACAAGGTGGGCAAGGTTTTGTTGGGAAAACAAGGATGAGGGTTGGACTAGATGATCTTTCGAGGTCCCTTCCAACCCCTAAGATTCTATGATTCTAAGATTCTATGATCAGTGCATCCCAGTGCCCAATTCAATGGATGTTTGCCATGTGGTTGGGCACAGACCCTAAAGTGAGTCCATCTTACTGTACCTGTTGAGTGCACAGAGCCAGGAGAGAAGTGCCAGTGTGCCAGGCCACGACTGCTGTGTGACAGAGGGGGTGGCTTATCCCATGGGAAGACTACCTCTTCCAATCACTGACAGGTGAAATGAGTGAAACCTCAATCCTACCCGGTTTTCTTCTTGCAGAGTTAAGCATGACCAAGAGGAAAATGACCCTGGATGGCCCTGGCACAGATCTCACAGTAACATACAGAAAGGCAAGTGGGGCTCTTTGCAGCCCAAAATATCTCTGCTCACAGGGGTCCCCAGCATGGCACCGATCTCCTAAAAGGAGTGCTCTGGCTCTCCTTTCTTCTGGAATTGCATTCCAGGAGAGGTCACGGTGAACTTTACAAGCCTGTTTTAGCTGCCTTCCAACCCCTAAGATTCTATGATTCTAAGATTCTATGATCAGTGCATCCCAGTGCCCAATTCAATGGATGTTTGCCATGTGGTTGGGCACAGACCCTAAAGTGAGTCCATCTTACTGTACCTGTTGAGTGCACAGAGCCAGGAGAGAAGTGCCAGTGTGCCAGGCCACGACTGCTGTGTGACAGAGGGGGTGGCTTATCCCATGGGAAGACTACCTCTTCCAATCACTGACAGGTGAAATGAGTGAAACCTCAATCCTACCCGGTTTTCTTCTTGCAGAGTTAAGCATGACCAAGAGGAAAATGACCCTGGATGGCCCTGGCACAGATCTCACAGTAACATACAGAAAGGCAAGTGGGGCTCTTTGCAGCCCAAAATATCTCTGCTCACAGGGGTCCCCAGCATGGTACCGATCTCCTAAAAGGAGTGCTCTGGCTCTCCTTTCTTCTGGAATTGCATTCCAGGAGAGGTCACGGTGAACTTTACAAGCCTGTTTTAGCTGACACTGCATTAGTGAAAAGCTTCTCCCAGACCTCTCCATGTCGAAGCTCTCTGCCATGTGAATTACCAGAGCCTTTCCTGCAGGTTGTGCTGAGCAACCGGGTGAAGGAGCTGGCTGTGTCCCTGCGCTCCACAGGTCTGGTGATGAAAACCATCCCTGCTGATGAGGCTGAAGGTTTGTTCTTCCTGCCTGAAAACAAGTGAAGAGGGTTTGCTGAGTTTTCTGGTGCTCAATAGAGTAAATATGAGCCTGGCTCTTAGTGCCAGTTGTGCCTGGGCTGTGGGGATTGAAACAGTTGTGGTTGTGTGTTTTTTCATGAATGATGTGCCTGGGGCTCCCTGTAACGTGGGCTTCAGCATATCCATACTCTAGGCTTGGCAGCATTTTCCTTTTGCTGCAGCCTTCCTCTTTCATCTTACCTTTAGCACAGCCTCTGTGTTTTCCACCGTGAGCATGATCCCATTTCTGCTGCTTTATGTATCCCACAGACCCCTGGCAGTGCACTCAAATGCAGGTCTGGCACCAGGCCCACACAAAGCTGAGCTGAGGTCCTGCCATGGTCTAAGGTTAACACATTGTCTCTGTTACAGACCTGGTGTGTCTGAATGTGAACATCACTGAAATCGTGAAGATCAACAACTTGTCAGGACGATCATTCTCAGTAAGTAGCTGTGGATGCACATGGCAGTGGAGGACTTGGCCAATGTGTGGTAATCCTTTTCAGCAGTGGTGAAAGGGAAACACTGTGGGGAGGAGAAGGCTTTGGGGCCACCCTGCTCAGAGATTTGCAATTACTTTCCATAGAAAAGTCTAAATTTTTGAGCCAAAGCCACAGATACCATCCCTGCTGGTCAATGACACATTGAGACCTGAAGGACTAAGCTGCTGCTGGGCTGATTCTGTGACTCCAGGGACAAGTGGAGAAATCAGGCTTAGCCCTGGCATCATGGCTCCACTTGGGTGCAGGTGAAGGTCTGTAGTTTTGTGATCAACTCCATTGGTTTCACACCTCCAGCTGCAGTGCCTTCTCTAGCCCATGGGTTAATCCCCACAGAGCTCACCAGAACAGAGACCATTGGAGAAATATTTTAACAAAGCATAAACAAGAAACAGGAACTTCAGTGAAACTAATTACCAACTGAGAAAGGTCGATATGCAGGAGATGGGACTGAAGAAAATAGATAAATGTCATAATCTGTCCCTTACATACCCAGTAGGCACACATGACCCATCACCGTGCTGCTTCAGGAAGGGGAATGAGACACTCAGTGGACTCTTCCTTCTCTCTCCATCCAGGCTGTAGCAAACAGGTTGAAAACACGCTACATCCAAATCAGGAGCACAGAGCAGAGGCCCTTCACTGTGTGTCTGGACAAGGACAGCAGAAGAACCTACAGAAATGTGATCAGGTGAGAATGCCCCGCACATCAGGCTCAGAGCATTTCATTGGTGACTTTGCATCCATCCCTGGAAAGGCTTCCAAGGTAACAGAGCTGACATTCTATAATTCTACCTCCAGGGACAAAATGAGATCTTAGACACCGAGATCAATGCCACTAACCTAGGAGGAGCTGTGGACTCCTTCAAGGGTAGAGAGGCCTTACAGAGAGATTGGGATAGGCTGGAGAGCTGGGCAGTCATCAACCCAGAAGAGCAAGTGCCAGATTCCCCACCTGGGATGGGTAATCCTGGTTATATGTACAAATTAGGGGATGAGAAGTTGGAGAGCAGTCCCACAGAAAGAAATCTGGAGGTTTGCGTTGATGGCAAACTGAATATGAGTCAACAGTGTACCCTGGCAGCCAAAAGGGCCAGCCATGTCCTGGGATGCATCAGCACAGCAGAGCTGTCTGGTTGAGGGAGATGATTGTCCCAGTCTACACTGCCCTGGTGCAGCCCCACCCCGAGCACTGTGTGCAGTATTGGGCACCTCAAGATGAAACATGAAACTATTAGACTGTGCCCAGAGGAGGGCAATCAGCGTGGTGAAAGGTCTTGAGAGCAGCAGTTCCAAGGAGTGGCTGAGGTCACTTGGTTTGTTCCACTGGAGAAGAGAAGGTTTATGGGGGACCTCATCACACCTTCCTCCAGGGGGGCAGCAGAAGAGGAGGTGCTGATCTCCTCTCTCTAGAGACCAGCAATAGGACACAAGGAAATGGGCTGAAGATGCATCAGGGCAAGTTCAGATTGGACATTAGGAAAAGGTTCTTTAGTGAGGGGGTGGCTGGTCACTGGAACTGACTCCCAAGGGAAGTGTCCAGGGCACCAAGGCTGTCAGAGTTCAAGGAGCTTCTGGACAACACTCCTAGTCCTATGGCTTTGTTTTCAGTAGTCCTGTGAGCAGGGAGTATGACTTGATGATCCTTATGGGTCCCTTCCAACTTGAGATATTCTAGAATCTCCTTAATTACATAGTGGAACTGATGCTGCACTGACTGCGTTTCTCACTGGAGTGTCTGAAACACATCATGGTGCCAGGGAGAGAATGCAGTCCTGTGAAAACAGCAGAGATTGATGTGTGTCTCATAGTTGTAGTGACATATGATATGTTGGAAGTGAAGAGAGAGGGTCTGTGGTTCATGGTCTATTAGCTGTCTGGATGCATATAAATACATAATACATAATACATAATGCATATATAATACATAATACATATAAATACATATACATATAAATACAAATACATAATACATATAAATACATAAAATGCAAATTTCTGAGAATCTAACCAAGGCAGGCGAAGAGCACTGGTTTTGTGGTCAAACACTAATACACATCAGTTGTTAAAGCATAAAAGCAACTGCACATCTCAGTATGACAACCCTTCCTCAGCTACCAGTGGAGAGACATGATGTTTAGGCTGAGGTCAGACTCTGGCCCTCAAGGGCAGATTCACATGTGTAATAAATATATTCTTGTGCTCTTGCAGTGTGGAAGTGTCTCCTTGCCTAGAGCCCAGCTACTGCTTGCAAAAGACAAGGGCAATGAAATTTAGCCTGCCTGAAACAGAAGATGTGGGACTTGTGAAATACATGCCCAAGTCTCTTCTGTTGCCTATCAACACATTTGCAGGCATCATCCAATGAAGAAAAGAGGAAAAAGCTGGTGTGAGAGATGTATAATTGGGTCATCAGAAAGGAGATGGAAGAAGAAAACACACTAAAATCCACCAACAGTGCTTTTACAACTGTAATGGTGTAAAAAGCTGTAACAGCAGAGGTGGCCAGGGCTCAGGGAGGACAGCCGTGCGCTGTTTGCTGACAGCCATGACCACAGCTAACACCCCCTGCCAAGGGTGAAGAGCTGAGCTTTAACCTTTTGCACAAGTCAGGAAAAACCTTGGAACTTCTCCATTTCAAGAAGACTGGGGAAATTACAGCTGAAGTGGTGGTGTCTGCTCTGCTTGTGGATCACAGAGCAGTTGCTGTCCATAATATTTATCCTGGTGATGTGCCTGGTAGGGATCAGGGCCTGTTGTGCTGGGTTCTGCACAGCAAACTCTTCATTCTGACACAGGGTGATGTATTTGGGCAAACCAGCAGTTATTGCCCAGCAATTGAGGACTTGGGAAACCTCATTGTAAGCCTGACCACAATGGGGAGAGCATGTGTTTGACTCAGCTTCTGTGGAAGCGGGTGGAAAACCTGCGGCTGCTTCAAAGGGGCCACACAAAGTGGTGAGGAATGGTGTGAAACAGGGACATGGGGAATCCAGGACAATATTTGGCAGTGCTGGACAGGGCAGGAATAGCTGAGGCTGCCTAGGCAGTGCTATGAGATATGCTCAGCTGAGAATGGTATACATCTGCTTGAAGAAGAAACCTTGGAGGAGACAACAGAGGCTGCACAACATCTCTTTGATGCTGGAGCTGTATCTTTGAGGCCACCTGAGATTTTGCTTGGCTTTGCTACGTAACCTCTCTACATCTGGCCTAGAGCCTCAGGAGATCCAGTTGTGTTCCTCCAGTTGTGCATGCCAGAAAAAAAACACCTACAACCCCAGCAGCAGTGGACCTTCTCCATGAACCAGTCAGCAATACCTCTGCATCCCAGTCTGCTTTGCTACTTGGCTTTGGTCTGTGCCTGTGGTGTGGTTAAGTGGCACGGTTTGACTCACAAACAGCAATTAAACCAGCAACAATTATGCTCTTGATCCCCTCCCACCCACATAGGGAAAGGAGAAAGAATAAGGAGAGACTTTCCGGACTGAAAACTAAACTAGACAGCTTTAATTAAATACTAATAATAAGAAAATATGTACAGTTATACAAGTGTGTTCAGGAATGTGCAAAACTCTGTTGACTCCCCCTACCCCCAGGAGCTCCCCCAGCATCTCCTGAGTTGTGAGCAGCTCCGAAATGTCCCAGAGCTGCCAGGAGCTGAGAGGTGAGTGATGAGGGGCAGGGATGCATGGGCCTGGGGGTCAATGGACGGAGTCCTCCCTGGATGCTGCCCATGGACAGGAGAGAAGGGAGGAAGAAACAGGAAGGGGCTGGACTTTGGTGATCCCTGACCTTATATTGAGTCTTACGTGTATATATTTGTACAAAATATCTCTAGCCAAATTTGCTGTCTATCTATCCCACTCCTTCCTACGGGAAGGTTGCAGATACGACTCTGCTGCTTTAGCATGCAAGCAGAGCAAAGTGTCCTTGATGTCTCAGCAGTAACATAACCATTCCAATGTTATTAGTCCACTAGCTGGAAAACTTGCTGCTAGTTAAAAGAGAGCTTACTGGAAAAAAAAAAAAAAAGAAAAAAAAAAAAAGAAAAAAAAAAGTAAAAAGAAAAACAGCTTCATCCTGGCTCAAACCTGGACATTAATTTATTGGTGCCCAAGATGGGGCTGTATCTTTAGCCCAGGCTACAAATCTCACTCATTGGTGAACATTTAGAATTCCACTTCTGATGGGAGGAATCCCTCAGACAGCAATGGACAACACCTCTGCTGAATATGTTGACAGGTTGAAAACTGAACAGACATTTTCTGCAATGTTTCTGCTGGACCTTTTTCCCAACCTGTAATTGTATATGTGGCATGCAGCCATGATCATACTGCTCTGTGTAGCTGCTCTAATTACTGTTTAATGGTTTATCAACAGGAGTACAGTCATAATCAACCATGTAATAACCTATCTACTGATCACAGGGGTTTTGATACTGATCTGTATGGTGGCCCTGTGTGTGTACAGAACAAATCCTCATGTGAACAGAAAGGTCTATGTTGGTAATGACAGTAGCAGGGTCAGTTTTACTTCTCTGTTTTCTCTCAGGCTGTATTTCCCAGCTCTTGATCTAAATAGCATTGTTTCAGTAGGGATGCTTCTGCTGAATGTTTATAATGTACTGGTGCATGCTTAGGGTGAGGTGTTGTTCCACTCACTGCCACTGCCCCACAGCCAAAGCTGCTGCCACCACTGCTGCTGCTGCAAAGACCAAGGCCACTCCCACTCGATCCAAACAAGCAGAAGTTAAAGTTAATCCTGTGACAAGGAGCAAAGCAGAGAAACAGCCATCTGAAACCACAAGAGCATGTTTAACAGTAGAGGACTCCTTTTTAAAAGTGATGTTAAAAGATGTAATTGAAGGAGCAGACACTTCTAACACAGATAAAGGAGCAGGCCCTTCTCAAGCAGATAGAAAAGCAGGCAGCTCTCAAGCAGATGATGACGATGATCTTGTCCAACCTTTCTCTCTGAAGGAACTGTGCCTCATGAGAAAGGGCTTCACCTGCAGTGAAAGTGAGCCACTTCTTTGTTGCTTGCTCCGATGCTTTGATGTGGATGAAAGAGAAGCCAAGCAGTTGGGACCTCCGGCCAGAGATGCTGGTATTGATAGAGCACTTGGTAGTAAGACAGGAACTACCACCCTGTGAGTCTGACTTCTTTCAGGTGTAAGGGAGAGATACCCCCATAAGGGTGACATTGAATGGTGCTGAAGCAGAACACCCACTCTTGAGAGAGCCATCATGTGTTTGAGAGAATTAGCTGTGTGAGAGGTGATCTGTGATAACAAGGGTTATATCCTGATGACATCCTGTGTGACACACCCATGCTCCGGAAGTTTGCGCAGGCTGTACCAGCAGCATGTGCCCATGTATTCTCCTTCATGGGATGTTTTGATGACTATGGAAGACCAGCTGTGTGTGAATTGGCTTTGAAAGCACAACAGTATGGAGACATGATCTCTAATCCCCATCAGTTCCACACCTCAGCCATTGAACAAATGACTGACAGAAATAATAAGATGCTGAACAGATGGGAAGCGAGACCCCAGTATCTCCCTAGAGACAAGATGTCATGTGTTGCAGGCATTAAGAGAAGTCCTGCTATGAGACAGCAGCGAGAAAGACAGGACCCACTGCGATGCCACCTGTGGTCTCTCTTGCCCTATTATTGTAAAAAGGACTTGAGAACCTGGGACAATAAACACACTGCTATTCTCCCGATAAGTGTACAAGAGCTGCTAAATAGAACAAATGCAGGAGATGATCCTTCCAGGAAGAAGGCTGCACCAATCTCCAGTGACCAGTCCTTCCTTCCACCAGGATTGAGATCAAATTCTCGGTATTAGAGGTGCCCTGCCTCCAGGCAGGAGGAGGAGAGGGGCAACTGAGTTTACTGGACTGTGTGGATTTGGTGGCCTGACACATTAGAACCACAGAAGTATAAAGCCCTGGGGACACTGGTGCACAGTGCACACTAATGCCATCGCATCATAAAGGGACAGAATCTGTCACTATCTCTGGAGTGATGGGACGATCTGAACAACTGCCTGTTGTGGAGGCCAGTGTGAGCCTCGCTGGTAAGGAGCGGCAAATGCACCCTGTAGTGACTGGCCCAGATGCTCCGTGCATCCTTGGCAGAGACTGTAGTCCATCATGCCACCAATGCGACTTGGAGTAAATAGACTGCTTTATTTACCCAGTGAGCTCCAATAGGAAGGCCTAATTGTCCAGGTATTGTAGAACCAATTATAAACTGGCCAGAAGGCACACACTTTGGAATGCCACCACAAGAACTGGTGAGACAAGCTCAAGAAGCTACAACGTATGTT
Source organism: Chaetura pelagica (assembly GCF_000747805.2). Classification (NCBI taxonomy): domain Eukaryota; kingdom Metazoa; phylum Chordata; class Aves; order Apodiformes; family Apodidae; genus Chaetura; species Chaetura pelagica. The sequence continues at coordinate 3,174,326 of NW_009952430.1, forward strand.
CCTCTACCAAGGATGGAGAAACAACTTGCTCTCTTCACCGATGCCTCCTGTCATCTTGTAGGAAAGTGGAAAGCTGCCATGTGGAGTCCTACATGACTAGTTACACAAGCAGGAGAATGTCCATTTGCAGATGTCAAAGCCATCCAGCTGGCTTTGGACATGGCCGAGCAAGAGGGGTGGCCAAGACTCTCTCTACATTGATTCATGGATGGCAGCAAATGCCTTGTGGAGTTGGCTAAAGCAGTGGTAGCAGAACAACTGGCAGTGAAAAGGTAAAGGTTTCATCCTGGCTCAAACCATGACAGTAAGAGATGCAGAAGAGTAGAGTAGTGCTCCTGGGAATGATGGATGTGCAGGATGCCTGCAAGGCTTCTCCATTCCTTTCCTCTGCTGCAGTGTAGAAACCCTACCCTGGTTTGCAGCAGGCTCAGATTAACCTGGCATTAAGGAGGGCCCTGTCTTCATTCCAGTTTGTGGCTGACTGAAATAATGGAAGAAACACAGTGTGCATTTATTGACTGTCTTCCCTAAATTCATTGGAGGGAATTTGGGAGCATTCTTTCTATATACCTATTTATTGTTTTTTTATACTTTTGGCTCCCAAATTACTTGTTATCTGAGTTGTCTTCACTCAGGAGTGCTTTCTTGGATCAGTAGCGCAAAGAAAGTGTCCTTTAGCTTTGTATATGTGCACAGCAGCTCTTCCCAGTCACCTCTGGCTGTGACCAGTGGGGAATCCCTGGACCCAGCTCTGTGGTACAGCTGACCAAGCTGCAGTGGCATTGGCAAACACTAGTGTTCGCCCCAAAGGACAGGGACAAATCCACCCCTCTGTCCAATCTGTGCCAGCTCTGCCCAGCCATGGGGAGCTGCACCTCTGGAAAGTCACTTCTGTTTAACCACTAACACCTGGAACAAGGAGGCTATCTCCCTGTATCCCAGTTTGGGTACTGGAGAGGAGCTTTCCTTCCATGGAACTGCTGAGGCATTGTTTTGGCTGGTTCAGTCCCATGGAAACCTTTGCATTTCTTGCCACATGCACAAGGCTTTAGGGTTCAGCCCTCAGACTTCTCTTGTCCCTCTCTTTGCCAACAATCACAGGGCTGCTGTACTTTTGCTCTTGTCTTGCTTTGTCACCTGGCATAACAGGCTTCCTGTCCCCAAGCTAAAGGGTTATTCACTCTTACTTTGGATGTACCGTGCAGATCAACACAACCACTGAAAAACACCACTAGGGGCCAGCAAGTGCTGACAAAAAAGGCTCCAGGTCCCAAGGAAATATTTAATCCCAAATTAGCACCAACAGTTGAAAGATCATGTTAGGCAAGAGCAACACAATCATTTCTGAAGGAAGTTACTTTGAAATGCTGGCAGACATGGCCCTCCACTCCCAGCTGAGCCAAGCACAGTCCCCAAGCCTTAGCATCCCCCCACAGGAGTTACAAGGCTACAAAATCTCAGCATCAGTGTTCAGTTCTTCAGGTTTTCCACCTGACAAGTCACCAGTGGTTGATTCCAGACTTCAGCAGCAAACATTTTGGCCCTGAAGAAAGCTGAGGTTATACAAGGAGCCTCAGAAACAAGTCAGGAAATGCCTGTTTGCATCAGCTGTTTCCCTTTGTGAGCTGCTGCATAAGATAACATAGGATTTAAGGGATACCCAGCTTGTCCTCACACCTCTTTGTCCTTGGGGCTTCATCTGGGGGTTCATGTACCCTGGTACACAAGGCAAATGTTTACAAAGCCAAGAGACCATGCGCTGGGTTGGACCGTGGTCTGTGGTGTCCAGAGGTTATTCTGTACAGCTGTAAATGATGTAGATGGATTATAAGTTATTTGTATAGATGTTAGAGATGATCTGCATCAGAAGGTGCGATCCTTTGGTTTCCAATTAAAAAAAATAATAGGGAAAAATTGCAGAAATTGACAGTTTTGTTGTGGGTAGTTTTGGGGGGTTTTATGTTCGAATGTGGCTGAAGTAGGCACGGAATAATCTGGTAGGAATAGAAAGACACCAGTGTCCTTTGGCCCTCTCTGGCTACTGTCTTCTCCTCCAGACCTGGGAGCTACGTGCTGTGTTACAGAGCAAGAGAGACACCTCATGGCCAGAGAGCTCTTTTGTGAAGGGATGGGCAAAAATGGCTGAGCTGCAGAGATTTGGGAGCAGCCAATGTCTGCATGCCCCTCGAGTCCCCTCTGTGCTGTGCTCTGTCCCTGCAGCCTGTTCCCCTCCAGGTTTGTCACTTCAAATCTCCCTGTCCTCTTGGCAGGGCCAGTGCTTGGCCCAGCACATGTAGGTTTGGGCTGGGACAGGGCTGAAGTGCTGGCTTCCTCCAAGCTTCCTCCAAAGCCTTCTGGTCCTACTGACCACAGGACCTGCTGGTTGATAGAGCAGAAACGTTTCATGAACTCATGTTAATGAATTGGTGCAGGTGGGAGAAAGGGAATTCACAGGTTCTTTTTTTTCAGCCCTTGAAATCGTGGGCAGCTAATGCAGATCACAGAGCTTCACAGTGCTCCAGAGCAGGAGTGTGATTCCCAGCTTTTCAAAGCAGAGCTGCCCAGAGGCTGTTCCCGTTTCCCCTCCAGCAGCGGGCACCAAGCGCTGCCCTGCCCGGGCTCCACTGCCCACCCGCCAAGCCCAGCGCGGGGAGCGGAGCAGCCGGGATGGCATGTGCCTGGTGATGGAACCTCTGCTCTGTGACTCGCTAAACCTGACAGCACCTGACAGCTAAATCATGGCTAATGTATACAGGAAGCATCAGGGAATGAAGTTTTCTGGCCTTGGCAGAGTACACAGATTTGGGACAAACAATGGGATGTTTTGAATTGAAATAGCTTTCTTGTCAAGTTGCAGTCTTTTTCAATTTTATTAGGAGAAATTCAGCACTGGACTCTGAACAGAAAAATATCCTTTTGCATCTAAAGCAGGAATCCCCCTCCTTAATCTTTCCTCCTCCACGTCTAAATAAAATAACAGCTTTCTATTTGGTAATCTAAATGAAATCTGAATATCTTTTGCATGCAGTCAATGGAAATGTTATATGAGTTACACATGAAGGGCTTAAGAAGATTAAAGTACTAAACCGTAATAGAAAACATTCCTACTTTTTAAAATTATTATTATTTTTCTCAGAACATTCTGAACTATCATGCCAGATGTCTGTGGAGTTTTCCTTTGTTTGCCAAGTCCCTTCATCCAAGCAGACTCTGTATACATTTCCTACACTTTCTGAAAATAAACAGAGGTTTAGTCTGAAAGGTCAAAATAAAGACTTCATTTTTCACAAACATTTTAGAATTCTCACTTACACAGAGCAATAGACACCAGCCCACTCCCACTTTAAAAAAAAGGAATAAAAAATAGTTTTCTGTTGTGTTTTGCAATGCATTTTTCATATTTACATAGGACAAAGTAGAAATGTCATCTAGCAGAAATAAATTTCCAGATTGTACCTGGTATTTACAAAAAATACATAGTTACTGCATCCAAAAGAAAAGCCTACTTTATTCAGTTTTCCTCATTAAACTAATAAATTCTGTCAAGTATGAGTAGCACATTGATCAGACTATGCAGTTGAAAATGTAGGAGGAAGAGTATGGTATAGTTAGGGAATGATATTTCTCTGGAACACCTGTGCCTGGTGTTTTATTTATGTATTTTGGAGCCTGATCAGCCAGTGGTGTGAACCCAGGAAGCTTTCTTGGGTTTTACTGCATTGTCCCAGCTTATGCTAATCAAGAATTTGCCCATAAAATCTGAAGAATGGTATAGGGACTCTAGTAATGTTTGTTCAATGTTGTCCTCAACAGCTGCTGTCCAGGTGAGGGCTTGGAAGACTTGTTTGTTCACCCACCACCTGCCGTAGGTCCTACTGAAGGGCTGACTGCTTGGACTGCTGCTTTGTTTGGCTATTCCAGTTTTATGGGAGAGAGCTTCATGTATGGGGTCAGTGGGGGTCAGAGAGAGCTTCATGTCTGGGTTCAGAAGTTGAACCTCAGAAGCTGAACCCTGTATCTCTTACTGCCAATAAAGGCCTGGCAGCACAGTTACAAGATCTTGGAAAGACTGCTTTATGACAGCTAATCTGGAGCTGTAACAAGCACATATGGAGTAAAAGGATAAACAACTCAACAATTACAATAGTTTTATCCCTCAATTCAGAACAGAGGTGAAAAGGTGGGAGATAAGAAGGTTCTCAGGCACTTCAAAGGATGCTGGGACAAGAAGACCAGCACCCTCTCTCGTTTAGGGGAATTCCCTGTATAAACTCAAATAGAAGTTGCCACTTTCATGTTACCGTTTTCCATTCATGGTAAATATGAAGGACAAGGAACTGACACTTTTCCAGGGGGTAAGTAAGGCCAGCAAACAAATTGATCAAATGTTCCATTGCAATGTATACCTGGGAAAAGAAGCAAATAGAAGTCTTCTATTGAGTTGTTCAGACAATGGACAATCCCAAAAACCATTGGATTCTGCTCCAGGTAACCTGCAAGCTGCTCCAGAGTACGTAGCAGAGCAACTTTGTGCACTCATTGCGGAATGCTCAGTGCAGAGTGCAGAAATGACTGCTATCCTTCTTCCCTGGGTCCGCTCAACAGCAGCAGCTTTGACTTGCTTCATTATGAGTTAAGGGGATTGCTCAAGATCATCTTGAGCCTCTGTTGTCCAAATCTAACAGACAGATTACAGCTGTGGTCTCATTTGCTGGCTTTGGTACATGCCACAGTCTTTTTGCTGGTAAATTGAAGATATTCCACCTTTCATGACCCTTGTAACACTGGTTCTCAGCTCAGACCACTGCCAGCTTCTTGGGTAGTGACTCCTTTTGGCTTTGGGCAGTAGAGGTTAGGGAGCTGATAATAGGTCAGAATAAACCAGTTTTAAGCTTCACAGATATCACATCACTTACAGGACTTAAGGTTAAGATAAGCATTTGATAATGCAAAATGGAAATGGCACAAGCAGGTTACAGCAAGATAAAAAGCATTAGTGGCTGCACTAATCTCTTGGCTGTCTTTCTCCTAGGATAAGCTGAAGTTCTCCTCTCTTAATTTGAATGGTTTTGCCCATCCAAAGCTAGAAGGGTATATCCTCTTTGTTTTCCCTAATACTTAGCAATACTTTGGGAAAATTGTTTGGGAAGAAGAATGTAGGGAACAAGAGAGATAGCTGTGTGCTAACCTAATAGAAACCTAAGGTTTCAGGAGAAAAAAAGCCATTAACTTCACGGTTGCATGACTGCACACTTAGTTACAGATGATTGTGCTACATTTAAAACTTCTAAACACAGAGACACTTCTGCAAAGCAAGTAAAACAGTACTTTCATATTCAACACTACTTAACATGTTTGCTTCACTGTGCTGTTTCCTTATCAGTATCTGCAGTTGACTCCTGCGGCATTTTCAAGCATTCTTGCTTATATTTATTCCACCCAGTAGTGTTTTTTTCCAGCAGAAATCCTTTGACCTGTGAGTGAAAATACTGGACATAAGAAAAACTAATTAGGCCCTTGTGGTCTTTTAGTGGCAAGTTTCCTTCCACTATAAGAAATTTAAGAGAAGAGGATAGCTAAGCAGGGAGGTAAAGACAGATCCTTTCCTCTCCATGAAGATATTAATGGAATTTCTTCTGTTGCTGTTTTTGCCTGAGGATGAAAGGTATTGCCAGGGTACTATATTACCATTGAAATCTATGCAGCTTATCTAAAGTCCCCACAGATATTTAATTGCTAGGACCTGTGAGGGTGCACAAAACACTAGCACTTCATTCCTCCACTGTAGAATTTGGGTGCTTATCTTCACAAATATGCCAGTCTTTTGAACTTTTACAGTCAATTTATGCCAAGGTTGGCTAATACTTCTCATGTATTTATATTTCTGCTAGATCTGAATCTAGCAGATTCTGACTGAATCTGACTGGTGATAATTTTAAGGGCTGTTCATTGTAGAGTATTTTTAAAGACAACCAGGCACATCTGTTTGAATAGGACAGTAAAAAAATTGAATAAAAGAGTAATGAATAAACAATACTACTCAGCTACTAACACCTTCAGTGTATTCTGTACTCCTGCCCACCACTTCAAGGACCGATTCTGTGCTGGTTTGGTTTGATAGGTTTTGTTAGTGGAGGGGCCCCAGGAGTGGCTCCGGTAAGAAGCTGCTCCAAACCTAGTCATTGGAGGGACAAGAGATGAACCTCTGCCAGTAACACAGGAAAGGCCTGAGAGCAGAGCTGGGCAGAGCAAGCAGAAGGAGCTGGGCTGGAGAGGCAGAGGGTGCTGGTTGGTGAGGAAGAAGGGGAAGAAGGGGCCCGAGCAGAAGTTTCCCTGCCAGCCATGGGGAGATGGCAGCTGTGCCCCAGCATCCATGGAGGAACATGGTGGGACATTCCCTGAAGGGTCCCAGGAGGGGTGAACTTGGCCAAAGGACTTGGATTGTGTGGCCAGAGGATTTGCTGCCAGTGGACTCTGATTGTGCAGCTTTGGAAGCCCCCGGGCCAGGGGAGTTGGCAGATCCTGAAGCAGCTCCTGACTCTTGTCAGCTTGATCCAGACCTGGTGGGAAGGACTCATGGAGGAGAAGTTTGGGAAGGACTCTCTGCCAGGGCAGGGACCCGTGGGGCAGCAGGGCAGGGCTGGGAGGAACCACCAGCCTGTGCAGGGACTGCAAACCCCATCCCCTGTGCCTGGGGGGAAGGAGGGAGAGAAATGGGAAACAAAGGGGTTTGGGGGGAAGAAGGGAGGGGTGTGAGGTGTGTGAACCCTGCTCTGGGTGTCTGTGTCCTGGGGGCACTGGAGCAGTGTGAGAATAAACTATTACTTTTTTCCCCGAGTCGAGTCTGTTTTGCCACTGAATGTACTGGGTGAAGAGCCCTCCTTGTCCTTTGTCCTGACCCATGAGCTTCTGGTTGGGTTTGTCCTCCCCATCCCAGGGTGTGTGAGGGAGGGAGCTGAGTGAGCAGCTGCAGGGGTTCTTTGTTTTCAGATTAGGACCAAACCATGACAGGTTCTTTCTCTAACAGTTGCAAGGGTGCCACAGACATCTTTATTTTCCTATTTTTTTTTATTATTTTTTTTTTTAGAAAACATAGGGGTTTTTTAATAGTTTTACTTGCCCATGTGCACCAGCTATGTTGCCCTTTTTGTCTGGATAGGGCACCATTTTTCTGTCCTCTTTGTCTAAAGAGTCTTTTTGCCCTCAAGATTTCTCACATAGTGAAACAGAGCATTACTTTTTCCATGCCAGAGTTTTCTTCATATAAAACATCTCACACAAATGGATTTTTATGTCTTGAAGCTTTTGTAGGTACAATTATTTTGAGGTTTTTTGTGGTTTGTTTGTTGGGGTTTTTTTGGTGGTTTTTTTATGTTCGTTTGGTTGGGTTTTTTTGTTATTTTAGCTTTAGGTCTTTTCAAAGCTGCTTTTGCCTAGGCCTTCCTGTTACAGTGATGACCCCAGAGGAGATAAAGGATTCTTTCTAATTCTGAAAAGCTAGATTTCTGGAGAGAATGTATTCTGGAACAATTGCATTGATGTGATCTGTTGAGAGAGAATAGAGATAAGAACACTTCAAGAATAATCTCCTTTTTACTAGTATAACCTTGAAGACAGGCTCAGCTTTAGATATAAGCTGTTTAATGACAGCAGATCCTGTGGGGTTGCCTCTGGTCTCTGGAAATCATCCACCTCTTGATACAGGAGCTGCCTGCTCCTCATGGCTGCTACTATGTTGTGATCTCTCGGCTCCTTGTTCTGGCTGTTTCTCTTTTCCCACTCATCCTCTGCTGTGTTCTGGAAGCCTCAGTCCCTGAATACATTTAGCTGCTCCCTAAAGAAGGTACAATCCACCCTCAATCCACAGAGACCTACAGGACCTAGCAGCCACTCTCCACCTTCCTTGTGAAGATAAACTGAGAACACAAATGAAGCGAAGAAGGAGTGTTGGTGCCTAAATGAGCACTTGCTCTGGTGGACAAATTCCAGCAGATTGCATGGGAGAGGACTCTGCATTCACCAAACATGGATGGCACTGCAGCCGCAGAAGCACACAGAAGAAACAGAGGTTAAAGGATTGTCAGTGGTGTTTGAAAAGGAAATGAGAGAACAGACTAGGAGCCCTGCTGGGACATGCTGGAGTCACTCCCTTGGGACCCAGAAGCAGATAAGCAGAAAGGAAAGAGACCTGGAAATTGCCATGAAAGGGAGAGATCAGGTCTGTAGATTAACACTTGCTAGCACAGAGCAGGGAATTACATTTGTCTCCACTGATAAAAATATGCCTGGTGTAAAATCTGCTCTGCTGTAAAAAAAAATTAAATTATTCCCAGATATAGACATATTTAAATACTTATTTTATACATAATGACTTATGTGTTTAGGAGGTGGTGGACACCTGTGGCATACATCTTACCAATATAAGGTTTTTGTCCTGAGTGGACTTTCATATTTTAACTTGCTCTCTATAATTATTTGTCTTTCTGATGTACATTTATCATGCATCGCTCTGGCTGCAGAGGCCTTTAAGAGGCTGATAATCACTGTTCAGGAAAAGAATGCCTAAAAATAGAAGAGTTAAATGCAAAATCGCTTGGTGATGTGTTAGATTTAGGCTGTTGTATAAATGCTCAATTAGAATCAGAGCAGGAGAAAGGGCGATGCTAGACACTGCTTACAGTCCAGTATCAGTGATTACTTGACCATTATTTCCCATTCAGGGAAAAGAACATACAGTCTGTGTATAATATGCCAGCTAATGTTCTGAAACCAGGGCTTTGAGGGGGAAAAAAGGGAAAATTTCCTACTGGTTGAAAATGTTGCTAATTATGATGACCAAATTATGGAGGGCAGACTAAATATAAGTTTTCTAAATATGAACAGTTCTTATACCAAAGAATGCTTTTCAGCTCTCCAGGATAAATCAGTTTCCTTTGTCTGGACTAGACCTTTCACACATGTAGTTGTTCTGAACTTCTCTGAGCTTGGTGATGTGCCAAGGGCTGAGATAACAAGGATAATGTTCTGAACTTCACTTGTATCTTTTTCATTGAACCTATGTTTGCTGCAAAAATAAAGAAAATTGTATTTATTTACTTTCAAATCAAGGACAGTGGAGAATATCAGCTAGCTGTTACTTGTTACTCTTTCATGAATTTTTTTTCTGTGCAAAATGTAGCCTGGTATCAGTCTCTCAGCTAATTTCCAGACACCCTACTTTAAATTCCTGGGAGTAGAAAGTCTATAATTATTTTTCCTCTGATGGGCTTGCAAGATAAGGAGACGATATTTACAACGGCCATGAGAAAGGAATGCATGTTTCCTAAATAAAAAAAGTCTTTTTTAAAAAACGCCATTTCCCTTAGGTAGGCCTCAAAACGCTGAGAGTCAGAGGAGATTCTTCACACACTCCTGGGTCAGGGTGTCTCATTACAAGAGGCAAAGACATGGAGATGATGCATTTGCAGAGAAGACTGCTTGATTTAAGGGGTAACACTTCAGCTGCTAATAAACAAATTCATTGAACAGTCAAGGAAATATAAGGAAAGTCTCACAGGGGCTACCTGGCTGCTTGTTCGGTTCCATTCCTGGAGGCAAGGTTGATGCACAGTCATGAAGAAGCTCCTTCAACAAGAGTGAGGAGCAGTTTAGGCATAAATGACAGCTTCACATCACTTTCTTTTTTAATTGTCAGTTTCTGCAAAGCTGCAGGCAGAGTCACATAGCCAGTACTTGGTCACTATAGATATGAATATTTGTGAGATGCTTGGTTTTCTACCATAAGACTTTCTGAAGGAAAAAAGAAGCCAAGTTCTATACAAAATGAAAGCTGCAACTAACAAAAACAAACAAACAAACAAAAGGAGCTGTCAGCTAACCTCAAAACCTAATTTGAAATATAATCAGAATAACTTCGAAAATAATTTATTAGTAAAAGATGTGCAGATTATTGGAAATTACAGAGGAGCAGCCAACAACCAGTTAATAATGATCAGGCCATTTAGATAAAATGGGAACATGAAACCCTCTGCAGAGCATGCACCACGATAGACCCAATGCAACATCTTCTTCCTAGAAGACACATCTGGAGGGTCTATGTCAGGACTGTTGGAGAATTTGTATTTTATTGTAGAAACGTAGTTACATGAGTCACATGTAGACAATGTTGCAGCATACAAGTTTGTTTATTGGCATTTCTGGAGTTGGACGTGTGAGGGAGGATGTTGAAAAGGAGTGCAAGACAGTATTAAGGAGTAGTATTTGTTCCTGGTGCAAGTCTGTCTGGGTAGTATGACTAACTGATGGTCACACCTTAAAAGAGATGGTGATAAATTTGCAAGTTGTAAGGAAAGTGCTGGAGTGACCCTAGTCATTAAACTAAAATACTAATCCCCATACATCTGTCTTATCAAAGAAATTATAAACAGATGTTGAACAGAAAACCATGATGACTTGAATTGCAGCAACCTGTGAATTGCTCATTAGCTACTTTTATGGGTACTACCAATAGTAGCTAAAAGTAGGCTTGCTACTGGTGCGTGACTGTTCCCATTCTCTCTAGAAGGATATAGGTCTAGAGAAAGGCTGAAGAACACTGGCAGGGTCTTGGAATGAGAAAAAAACAGCTTGCTTTCCCTTCTTAGTTTGCGAGGGATTGATGCAGATGCCACAGACAACATACTCCAGTATTTTCTGCAGTGGCACATCCTGCTGAGGCTCTTCTGCATCAAGTGCACAGAGAGCTACTCAGTGCTCAATGAAAGGCAAGCTGTGTGGGCTGGGAATAAGGGAGGGGGAAAACAGGCAGTTGAAAACCTTGATGTTTTATGGTATGCCTAATTAAGTGAAAAGGATTCAACAAAAAAATTCAAAGAGGCAGACTTGCCTCTATCAGGCATCCATGTTGCTCTTGTTCCAAAGAGGGGTCTTCAGGTTCTCTCTGAAAGAGGCAGGTCTGCAGCCTGAGACCATGTGAGGAGCACAGCAACCACTGCTGAGAACGTGGGGGCTTCCCTGATCACCCCTGGGTACGTTCTGAGAACAGACAGATTAATCCCTCTGTCTCTGGGGAGGATCTGTGACTACAGATCTTGGTGAAGTTATTACTATGAGATAAGTTTTGGGCTATCAAAATATAGATACAATGCATGCTCAGCAGAGGAAACACAAGCTTTCGGGTAAATTTACCATGACCTCAAGCAGTGGCAGCATGCTGTGCAGTGTGGCTTTTGATCTCAGCTTTATGTTTCAGCTGACCTTCAGCCGCTGGCCTTGAAACAGGACTTTCAAATCAGAAGAAATTAAACCCCTAAGGTCCAAGACAGAAACTCAGAACGTCCACAAGTTTTTGCCTTACCCTGGACATATCTTCAGGCTACCTGAAATTTCACTGGTAGCAAATAGACCAGCTGTGCTTGTGAGCCTGGCACCCACTCACTCACATACTGAAATTTAATCAAACTTCCCTGAAAGGATCTTTCAATTCATTTGGTTTGCTCAGAGCCCACAAACTGCGTCAAGAGGTGACCACTGTTTAAATCGTCGGTTGCGGCAGATTACTCTGACTGAAGCTCTTTCTTTGGAAGTGGATTATAATAATAAACCTGCAAGGCTGCAAATAGACTGGTTTAAATTTTATTATTATTTTTTTCATAATTGGCCACAGTATCATCAGGATTCCATTCTTTTAATTTCTTATACTAAGCTAATAGTAAAATGATTGTGTTTATTCAAACTATTATGGACACAAAAAAACTTCAATTTAGGTATGAACTAGAAATAAGAGCTTCTTTCTGCCATAATCTTGGTTTATTCTGATTAATCTTTTAAATATGTATATATGTGTTTACTAGAAAAGATGGATATAATGATTTATGACTGTAATTTATTTAAATTTTAGTTTATTAAATAAAATGCAAATAAATATTGCTTATTATTTGAAAAAGTTACAGGAATCACTACAACAAAGTAATTCTCTGTGATTTATATTCTTGTTCAGTTTTGATCTCACAGAAGGAACTGGGAGATTTTCTTTTAGCACTGATGTGCTTTGTTCAAGTTGTCCTGCAGATTCCAGGTGTCTCACAAATGTAAGAGCTGTTTCAGTTCTATATCCATTTATGTGACAGAAGCTCTAAATTTGAAAAGAATTAGTAATATTTTCTATTTAAAAAAAAATCAAACCACCAAAACCAAAACAACCCAAAAAAAATACAGGTTATGTTTCCTGGTAACTTGTTCTTCACAAAAATGCTAGGAACACGATTACAGTCTCTCCAGTACACACATGCAGACCAACTTCTTTAGTTCATTAAGATTCAAATGTTTGTGCTAGGAAACCACTTTATACTGCCCATTATTAATTATCGAATGAGCTTACCTGCTTCAGTAGGAACAGCATCATGACAGAGCTGGCAAGTGCAGGAGATATTCTGGACTAGAGTCCCATGCTGGAACAGAGACCAAAAAATGTTACCATGCCCATCCTAATAAACTAATCCCTGAGATGCTGCAGTTTCAGTCTATTGTATGACTCCATCCTGGGGGGGGGGGGGGGGGGGGGGAAGAAAAATAAAAAGATCTTCTTTTATGAGTGCAACTGTTTAATGAATCTTAATACAAGGAAGTCAGGGAGTCCACTGAAGTGTCTAAGCTTGCTGGACTCCAACTGTTTTGTGTTTTCTGATTCAAGGCAGAGAGAATTTAAACCTTACGGAAAGTCTTACAGTGGTTTGTCCTCTAGCCAATAAGAAGTCAGAAAACTACTAAAACATGAAAGGGCTGATCTTGTTCCCTTGAAATTCCATGGGAATTTTGTCAGAGGTTTTACAAGAATGGAATCCAGCTCCATAAATCCATACATATATTTATACACACCTCACTAAACCATTAAAAGATGGCCTAGAATACAGAAATACTTCATGTAGAGACCTTGCTGAATCTAGCTCGCTGCCAGGGAGCAGCTCAGTAATAACTACTTTTATACTTTCTGATCATATTTTGTGAAATGCACCATCACTGCAGGATCAGGGAGAAACCAGATGTACTAAAAATTATGTTACCAGCAGTTAAAGTTTTGCTACAGTTCTTATGATATGCAGGTTTTTTTCACAGCTTCAGCTGCAAGGCTGGAGAAACTGCCAATGAATTTCAGGTTTTGTTTTCAAAAAAATTGTTTGAAACTTTTCTAGTTGTAGAGAAAACCTTGAAAACAACACTAAATCGAATTGACTGATACAGAAAACATTTGTAATATAATAATTTCAGGGTCTGGCTTACAAGTGTCATGGCATGCGTAGGATCAACTCCATAGCAGGTTAAACTCAGAAGACCTGAGCAGTATACTGGCACAGCTGTTCTGCAATCACCTTAAGAAATGCCTGAATGCTCAAGAAACTCTGACGTCTGCCCAGATCCTAGATGAGCAGATGCACAGGATGTCCTGTGGCACGTCTTTACTGTTGCCCAGTAGCCTGCAAGTCGTCCCATCTACTCCACTGCTAGCTATATCCAGCAGCTGAAGCTGTTCTCACTTTCAAAACATTGTTAGTTTTTACCTGCTGAGTTATAAAAATTTTCTGCACTTCATACTCATGCTGGTTCTGTGATCCCTCTCTAGAGCGAACACTACCCAGGGCTTGGTCAATGCAGCAGACCCACATTAAGGATCCCCATGTTGTAATCACACAAACAAGGTTGTGACACCAAGTGATAAAGACAAAACGCAGAGTTGAAGTTTTCAACTTCTGAATTTCTGTTTAGAATTTTTATCAGCACAAGGTAAATCAGGAAGGTGATGATGCTGAACGCTGACCACAGCTGCCCACCCTCATTCATACTCACTTTTACTCCAGCAAAAATCTCTGAATATGACACTGTTTGAAGGAAGATCCAGCTAACTGATTTGCTCTTCTTTTTTTTTTATTATTTTTTTATCCAATAAATGCTCATGCAATACATTTCAGACTCACAGAATGTCAGGTTGGAAGGGACCTCAAGGATCATCTGGTCCAGCCTCTCTAGGTAGGAAGACACTTTAGCTGAGATGGCCCAGCACATCATCAAGCCGAGTTTTTAAAGTATCCAGTGTTGGGGAATCCACCACTTCCCTGGGAAGATTATTCCAATGTCTGATTGTTCCCATAATGAAAAATTTTCTTTTGATGTCCAGTTGGGGTCTCCCCAGGAATAACTCTCACCCATCATCCCTTATCTTTACCATGTGACTCTTTGTAAAAAGGGAGTCTTTGTCACCTTGGTAGCCACTCTTTAAGTACCAGAAAATGGCATTAAGGTCTCCTTGATCCTTCCTTCCTCCAGGCTGAATAAACCCAGTTCTCTCAGCCTTTGCTCCCACAGGAGGCTTGCCAGTCCTTGGGTCATCTTTGTGTCCCTTCTCTGGACTTTCTCCAGCCTGCCCACATCTTTTTTGTATAGCTGAGATGAGAACTGAACACAGTATTTCAAGTGTGGCCTGACGAGCGCTGAGAAGGATGATGACTTCTTTATCTCTGCTGGTGATGCTCTTGTTGGTGCAACCCAGCAACTGTTGGCTTTCTTTGGTGCTGCAGCACACTGTTCAGTCATATTGAGTGTCCAACAGGACCCCCAGGTCTGGAGTTCTTCTCCAGATGCAGCACTCTTCAGTTGCCCTTATTGAGCATGATTAGATTTCTCCCTGCCTAGCTCTTCAACCTGTCCAGGTGACACTAGATGGCAGCACAGCCTTCTGGTGTATGAGCCTCTGAGTTTTGGGATTCATGAACAAACTGTAATTTATTGTCCCACCTTCTCATTTCTTAAGGCATTACTGCCAAACAACACTATCCTATACCCTTAATCTCTCCTGCCACGTGATTCCTGATCATGCCCATATCTCTGCTTTCTGTCTTAACTACACAGCTGGTACAATTTTCTGAGAGGAATAAAGAATGGGATGGTAACTCCAGGCAGGTGTTTCACCGGGCCGATCCATATAGAGCTTTGTGAAAGGTTGTTTCTAGAATTAACTGATAGTGCGGTTCTGGAGGATGCCAGTTCCAGTTCCAGCTGCAGACAGACGGCAGAGAGCCTCGGCAGCCTTCTCTCTGAGTTTTCTCTCTTTAGTCTTCTCTATTACAGCATTCAGCAGCAGTTACTGGTGTGAAGGGACAAGGAAAGTTGCCAAACCTTTCTGTGCAGGACAAAGCAAAGGAGATCACTGCATCCACTTCAACAACCCAGAAGGCAATGGCAGCAATGCTGTGCAGTACATATGGGAGACGGGAGATGACAAGTTTGTCAATCGGAAGTTTCATGCTGGGATTTGGTATTCCTGTGAAGAAATTATACATGAAGAAGGTGAGTAAAACTGTGTAAATTTACTTGAGAAAGTTATCAGAGCTCTTCCTACTTCTTTGGTGTCACCTTCCCCCTCTCTGCAATATAGTGTGTGCATTTTAAAGGAAAAAGTATTCTTGAAAAGTTTCTCTTCTCTCGGAAGGGGGAATTTTAGAGGGTACTGTCTAGAAAATTCCTAAAAAAATCCTAATGAATTCTGCAAAGATCTTTTAAATTCCTATTATTCTAACCAGAGCAGCAAGCTAAACTGCTTTAACAAGAAGGTGTTTTTTCTGGTGTTAGTCTCTCAGGCAAAAATTAACACATTTGCCTTAAATGACTGTGTACGATCCCCTGCTGCAACATAAAAAGCACAATGTGACTTCTGTTTTAAAAATCATTTGAGCAACTAAAGCTCTGAGATCTAAGTGTTCATGGATTTTTCTCAAGCATGGGTATTTTTACTTCTGACTGCAACCTCAGCTTTTATAAGTCAAAGGAGAAGGTGATTTTCACCCTGCTAAAACATTCTGGAACTTACTAGTCATGAATGGTGGCATTGAATTGAATTTCACTCCATGCATGTAAATGTCACACTGAAATTAGCTTACTCTTAAAGATTCTAATTAATTTTGGATACTTGTAGAAGGGAATGGCTTAGCTGGTTCAAAAAACAGGGCATTTATTGTAAACCCAGAACAACACTAAGTTTTCCCCCTTCTAGTGCTGATGAGTTTACAAATGACAACTAGAACAAAACTCCAGAGAAATCAATTCAGCTGTCATCTGTGTTCATAAAATGTTCTCAGTCACCTCTTCTGAAAGCCTAGTTCTGCCAGAAAGTCTTTAAGTTATGCAATTATAAGAGGGTAAATGTTGAGGATCTCTAAAAGATATCTTTCAGGTGGTGATTTCTGTGGATCCTGGGTTTGTTTAATTTGTGCATCTGCTAGGACAGTTCTTGTTTTCCACTCAGTGCAGTTGGTAGCTGAAAAAAAAAAATCCTGTATTTTGAGAGTAGAGTAGAATTAATTCCAAGAGCTTTGTTCACAGCATCTGTGCAGTGGTTAGTTGATCACATGGGTTTGAAAATCAAAGCTTACAGAAACAAATTGGAATCAAGCTTTGAAGAAATTGGAATCAAGGCTGTCCAAGCAGCAGCCTTGGTCCTGTAGGGCAGCAGGTCTTCCTTCACAGTGAAGAGGGTACACAGGCTGCTAGTCATTCAAAGGAACTGGGCACTTTTCTGTTCAGTTTTTCATTGCTAAAACCATTTGGAAAGCAATTCACAGCCTTTCTCTAAGTCTTCCAGACTCTTATTCTGCCTTGAAAGAGTCTGAAAGGATTCTCTTAGGTCAATGTACCAGAGTGTCTGTGTACCACCACACACCAGAAAGTTTCTCTTGATTATCGTAGTTTATGCTTTTATGATAGATTTTGCATTTTATGCTTTCTATTAATGTATTTCTTTAGATCATTACAGAATACAAAATAATCCGGAACTTCATTTTAAAATAAATATTATTCCTTTAGGTGAGAAATGTAGAAGCTTCATCAGTCTGACTCCAGCTGCTGATCAAGGTAGATATGAACTTTTTTGTGTATATATAAAACTCTCCTGATCACATTTACCAATATATTCTGTATTTTCCTCTAAAAAAAAGCTTGCTTTAATCCCACACAGTTTTCTGTCCTTTATTTAGTTTTCCAATTTCAAAATGAAGTCCACATGACTTAAAATATGAATGTGTCTTTTGAAAACACTCCATTTGAATAGAAAAGTTTTTTTAAAATTACTTTGAATATGGATACTGGAAGTCAAGATTTGTAAATTTATGCCCCGTCTGTCCTTACACCTCCATATTCCATCAGGAATTATATGGTTTGCACTATGCAGCCTGGAAAGGGCATAGTGAAGTGTTTAAGTAAGGGCAGGTGAGGGGGCCTGGGGGAGATGTGTGTTGGACCAAACCATTCTTGATGGCATCTGCATCTCCTCCAGGGATCTTACCCAGAGCTTCTGTTCTCCTAAAGGCAGAGAAAGCTGCCCTATTTCTTTCAAACATGCCTCTTGCTATAAGACAGGCCCGCAGACGCTGTTCAGCACCTGTGTCCAAGGGAAGCCACTGATGTGTTTAGACCAATCACTTTGCCAATGTCTGATCCAGAGAAAAACCCTCTTCCTTCTTCCCCAGGGAGTTGAAATTGCATGTGCAGGAAACTGGGACTGGGGTACTTTCCTGGATACATAATTGCAGCCCCTCTGGGAAGAAGACTCAGTATCTGAAGGCCAGTCCTTCTTCCAGCTCTTGCAGCTTGTCATTGCACAAAGAATTCAAGACTCTTCTAGTGTGAGAAAACAACATAAATGAAGAAGAAAGAAATTATGAAAATACTAAATGGCTGCTTAAAACATCAGTGCTAAATGATTTGGTTTTCCAGGGGTTTTATGGCTGTCTATTGTAGCAGAGCTGCTGTACATCATTCTGCTTCTGACTGGAGCCATTCTTATGTCAGTGGAAATATGCTACTACAGCTCTGCCATGGATGGGCTAAAGATCAATGCCTTTTCTGCAGTGGTCACCGTGTTAGCAGGTACAGTTTAGGATCTTCATGTATTACATAAAAAAATGCAACACAGATAGACATCCACCTGAAAATTAATAACAGTGTCTGGGTTTCAAATGTATTACGATAGCTACAAGAACCTAACAAGACAAGGTGCTGCAAAATTTTATGGAAAATGTTATTTTCAATTAATTATTTCTTAATGTTATTTTTTATATTTATACTTTTTTACCATTAATTTTTTTAATTTTATAATTTTACATTTCATTGTCAGGTTACTTGTCAAAGATTAAAACATAGCACTCTGTCAAATAACTTGATTTTTTAATTTCCAACTAAATATGAAATTAACAATAGCCAAATTAATACAACATTTTTAAGAGGGAATTAAATGTAACTAGATAGTTCTTATTATTGAATCATCATTAAAATTGCTTTTCATTTTCTGTATATTATTTCTTAACCCAGTGCTAATTAATCATAGCATTCCAGGCAAATTCAATTTGAAAGAAACTTGAGAGAGTTCCTAATCTAACCTGAGGAATTAGGTCTAAATTCAGTGTTGAGTCTGTAATGAGCAGAAGAAGTTTAGACCAGAGACTTCCCAAGGTGTCTTCCAGACTGAAGTCCTCTGCAATTCTTTCTATATTAAGAATTGTTATTGGGAAAGGTTGCAGTAAAAATAACAATTACAGGTAACATGCAGCATCTTGCACAGAGACAGAAGCATTTTAGAGACAGAAGCAATCATACAATTTACTGTAATTTCTTGTGGAACACACGCCACTGTGCTTCAGATGTTCAGGATTGTCCAAAGCGAAAGCAAATACTTTATACTTGGTGAAAGCAAATATTTTAGAATGGCATCTAATTGCAAGCCAAACACCTGACAGATGGCAAAGAATTAATCTCAAGATTGTCTTTTTCAACATTTTGGCTTTTGACCCTAATCCTAATGTTTCTGGATTTAGTCTTCATAGATTTGTGATTATTGTGCCTTTCTTAATTAATTATTCTTTAATTAATTACTTAATTAATTTAATTTTACTGTACATTTTTGTCTTGAACATCAGCACTCATTTGCCAATCTCAGTTTTGTTGGCTAAATAAATCAAGTTTATTGTCCAGAGAAGCTGTGGATGGATCCTCCATCCCTGGAAGTGTTCAGGGCCAGGCTGGATGTCCCATTGCTCCTCCCAGATTCCTTTAGCGCATGGAGCAGGTGTCACGGGATTATGTTAGTGATTGGGTAGGCAAATACATGACACACACACCTAAATTATAATGCCCAGTTTTTTTGAGTGGTTTATAGAATTTAGATACTTCATAAATATATTATTCAAGGCCTCAAGGGACAAAAGTTGCAAAAATTGACAAATAAGAATGTCCTCCATTTTCCTTTTCTAATGTTCTTACCATATTTTCCAGGTCTTCTGGGCATGGTTGCTCACATGATGTACACAACTGTATTTCAAATGACTGTAAATCTGGGTCCTGAAGACTGGAGACCTCACACTTGGGATTATAGCTGGTCCTATTGGTACCTATTGGTTTATATTTGGTTATTCCATTACATTTCAGTCACTTTGCCCTATGTTCAAGGAATCTACACCTCATTTATAAGGAATGAGTGTACCTCAGCTCAGTAAACAGATCATTTTCCTACAAATTCAGTTGTCTTAGGTAGTTGCATAGAATGCACAAGCTTGAGTTTTGCATTTGCCATCCTTTAGGCTGCACGGGGACCTCCAACTGCTCCACATGAAGCTGAGGTTCTTCTCCATACACATCAGATCTAGATTTAGTACCCTTGTATCCCAGGACAACTGCCTTCCATAAGTTGTTTAAAACTCTTCCAGCTCTAGCCATTTAGACTCCATTTTTCTTTATAGATACATACTTCAGGTTGTTGTATCTGGAACATATAAGACTAGATCAATCAAACTTTGAAAACAAACTTAAGGCAAAAACACATTATTTGATGCTGGAAACCATGTTTCAGTATTTTAAGAAATAAAATGGAAGGGCTTGGATATTAAAATGTTCTGCTAATTTCTGATAAAACTTTTTGTTTATAGCCTTGCATGGGCTTCCTTCGCCTGCTGTATGGCTGCAGCTGTCACCACTATTAACAAATATACAAAAGCTGTCTTGGAATTCAAGCACAAAAGAGAAATGCTGCGAAGGAGTTTAAAGATTAACTACAAGTTTCCTGATCCCACAACTCCAGAGAAAACTTGCAATGTGTATGTGAACTCCTTTCTCAACAGTACAGCAGACCCTGCATACCAACTAAAAGGCTTGCGTCGCCTGACCACGATTTCAGTCTTGTAAATCGTATCTCAAGGCATCCTGTAAATCATCATAGTACATCAGAATGAAACAGTATTAATAAAAATGTATATTTGTGTAGCACTAGTTATTTTTCTTAATAAAGAAATCATATTTCCATGGATGTTTCAAGAGAGACTTAGTATAGGAAAAGTAGATCCAGGTGTCTCCGTTCAGAAGAAGACAGTGACACAAGTCAGCTACTGCTCTGATTTTTAACTTCTCTCTAATCCTAATCTAAAGTATCTGAGTTGGTTAGAATTTCACAGAATCACAGAATGTCTTTGGTTGGAAGAGACCTCCAACAACATCTAGTTCAACCTTTCAGTGCATTATGGATTTCCACCCTAATTATTTATTGAAAAAAATGTTAAAAATCCCATCCCAAACAAACACCCATGAAGAGCAGGGCAGCAAACAGGGCAGTCTACACATGGTTCATTGTTTGAAGAATTTGTTATTAAAGGTACAATCTCTTCAAGAAAATCTGTGTATTACAACTTATGATTCAAGAGTTCCACCATACACAGTCATAAGACATACTGTGAAAAAAAGCTGATAGAGGGAAGAGCCTTTCAGGGTTATTTCTAGTCATTGAAACTCTGATGAGAGCAGTGTGTGAGCTTGGGTGGTGACATGGGCATTGCTCCCAGCACCACTGGAGCAACATCCCAGTCACAGCAGAGGTCTTGGTCCAGACTGGGATCTTGAGGAAGGACACAACTCTCTGAGTCTGGGGCTGCTGGGACCACTTGCTGAAGCTGGAGCAGGTGAAGGCAGCATCCTTCCCTGCAGAAGGTGTGCTGTCACTGAGGTCTTCCCTTTCATCTTTCATCTGTCTTTATTCATTACAGCACACCCAGTATTATGAAACTGCCACCTTCAGTTCTGTGGGGGAAAAAAATAGTTGCTAGAGTTTGTTATCCACTCTAGCAGAATTAGTCTCAAATCCTTGAACACAAAAATATTCATTCCTTCCATCTGTTTCACATATTTCTTTGTGATAGAAATGTTTCTAACATCTTCCCTGGTAGACAGATTATTCCTCATTCCATCTGACTTCCTGCTTTTCTTCCCTTATAATAACTGTGGTCTCTTTACAGTAGATTTTTAACCATCTCATGATTAATACCAATGTCATCCAGGAACATCTTTCATTGATGCCTACTAGTTCTTTAAACTATCTAATCCAAGCACCTCCTTTTTTGTTTTTTTAGCCTGCAGCTTATAAAAACAGTCTGGTGGTCTCTATCATGAGCTCCTTCCTCAGGGTTTTATCTCAGAATTTCTCTGTCTTGTCCTATAAAGTACTATTTTCAGACAAGAGCTGTAAAACACTTGTGCAACACCACCTCCACCCTGATCAATTCTTAAATCTTAGATGATCTGGTGTTCTCACATGCTGACCATTCAAGAAGTACACGTCTCCTGCTGGGTGTCTGGTAAAGACATTCACCTGATGAAATGCAGGACTTAGCCCAATTTGCAACACTAGATTTCACAATCTGGCCCTTATTTCAACTTTTGACTCCCAGACACTGATAATTTTGGTGTAAATCCTGGAACCATGATATTTGAAAGCCACCAAATGAAAACCAAATCCGAAACAAACCAAACCCAAACCCGACCCCAAAACTTAACAAATACTGTGGCATTTTTATTCAAGTCCATTTGACCAAATTAAGTTTGATGAACGTGGCATCTCAGTAGACTTCAGATGACTGTGACAGATCCAGTTGTACTGGTTACAGAGAGTCCAGTTCATGAGAGAAATAGGCACTTACAGGATGCAATTCTTGTCATCCTCAGCTGTATGTTGGATAAATCACAGGTTACAGGCACCTGCTTGTTTCCACTGATTAAGGAGAGGATCTGAAAGGTTAGCTCTGGGCAGCTCTGTACCTAGGAGAGATGTCTAAGATTAGACAAGAGCTTCCTTACTTCTCAAACTTTCCAGTGTTAGCATTTTTCTAAATTCTGCCTTACTTCTAGGACCCCTTAGTCCAGCAATGTCAATTTCTTGGATGACACCAAGAGATAGTCAATTTCAGGGAAGGAAAAAAATAAAAAAATAAAAATGTCAATTTAAAGCAGCATGACTGAAGCTCATTAAAAAAGAACATTATGTGCCCTTTAGTCATTTCAGGAGCTGAAAAAATATGCTGTAGTTGAATGACTTTCTCCTATGACCTTTACAGCTAAAACTGCAGGGCTTGTTTTGTCAGAATTTATAAAAAGGTAGTATTGTTAATGAATCTACATAGATTAAAATACACTTGAGTGAGGTTTACAGAAGGTATCTCTTAATGAGCTCATCTCATAATATTTATTGTTATTATAATATTTTTATATGCAACACACATCCACCACTATTTAGGCAGAAATAGACAAATGAAATAGAAAATTTCAGATTAAATAATAGATTTCCCCAGAGGGAAAAAAATATTACTTTGGAAATAGCAGTGGAGAATCCTTGTTCTCAAGATGAGAAAAAACCCATACATTTATAGAAAAGTGTGACCCTTTTAAAAGGTCACCTAATCCTTCTTTTCCTCTAGGAAGGATAAACTAAATCTACATTGCTTTTTTACAGATGCTTCATTAATCTCTTCTTCAAAGCTTCCAAAGACAGGCATTCTGAAATTTCTCTGACCATTTATCCTCCGTGCTTAATTATTCCTAGCAGAAAATTATTTTCTTGTAAATCTCCTCTGCAGCAATTTTTGCACATTGTCCCACTGCAACAGAAATAGAGAACAGCTTCATTCTATCCTCTTGGCAGCACATTTTAAGCATTTGAAAATCGTTTAGACACAATTTTCTTCTAATTTCTAGATTAAAATACAACTGTTCTTTAAAAAATTCTTTATAGATGGCAGGTGTTATTTTACCTTTGTCACTCTCAATACTTTTCACTGTGGCTTCTTGAACTGTTCTACATTTTTCAAGTGAGGTATTACAAACCAATGAAGAATTTCTGCTGATATCTAGAAAGTGTAAAATGCAGAATTATTCAGGTTATTTTAATATGTAATCTATTTGCTTTCAGAACAAAGCAAGATGATGTTGATTCATGTTTAGCTGTGATGTCCTATTATTCTTTGATCATTTTCTGATGAAATTATTCTATGTCTTGTTTTTGTGGACCTGTGAAAGGCTTGGCTGTTGTTTAGGCACAGAGAGAAGTATAACTGAGAACACAGCAAAAGCCCATTTGCTTAAGGGAGTAGAGTTCTTGTGAGGAGCAACAACATTTTGGACAAAGTGGAAGTTTGACTTATTTGTTAAGGTAGAGACATTCAAACCACAACTAAAGCCCAGTTCTACAACAGGACATAGACAGAACTCCTGCAGGAGCTGCAGGAACTGGCTACTTATATAAGCTACTTATACTTATATAAGTAGCTTGAACTACTTCCCTGAGAGAGGTAGAGTTGAAGCCAGAACAATTGAATTAGAGATAGAAGAAAAGGTTAATGCCCCTGCATGATGATAACCATGTGCTTCCTTGTCCAGAGGACTCCTTCCATCTTTCCTTTCATGCACTCCTACTGACAGAAAGAGTGCAGCTGGTGTTGAAAGTTACAGGAGCAGCAGGACTTGTCGTTGGGTTCCCTGCTTCCTGAGTGGAACGCATTTTGCTAATGTCTGCAACAAAGCAGGTACTCATGATCTCTGTGGGTATCGAGGACACAAGAGGGAGGGTTCTGGAGACATAATTTAAGCTCTTAGATAAAAAAAACCCTGAAGATCAGGACATTCTTTCATTAGCTTTATTTATGTTCTTGTCCAGGATGAGACAAAAAGGGAGTAAATCCTCAGCATGGACTTGGAAAATAGGATAAGGAAGAGAAGCCTAGAATGAATATGATTGAGAGAACTTCGGAAATATGTGGAATTTACACAGCTGACATGAGTAATGTCCATGCTTATGTTAGACATGATGATAAATTACTCTCCCACAGAAGAGTGTGCAGGGGAACTCAATGCCCACAGTTACAGGCACCTTGGGGCATCCAGCTGCTCTGGCATGGGGTTTTCCTCTGTAGGTAGATATCTGCTCCACTATGGACCTCCAGGGGCTGCAAGGGGACAGCCTGCATCACCATGGTCTTCACCACAGACTGCAGGGGAATTTCTGCTCCAGCACCTTCAGAACCTCTTCTGCCTCCTTCTTCACTGACCTTGGTGTGTCTGCAGAGCTGTTCCTCTCACATATTCTCACCCCTCTCTCTGGTTGCAAATGCATAAGGTTTTTTTCCCCTTCTTAGCTATGTTACCCCAGAGGTGCTGCTATGGCTGGGCTGAGCCTTGGCCAGCAGTGGGGCTGACCTGCAGCAGGCTGGCACTGGCTCTGTCGGACACAGGGCAACCTTCTAGCAGCTCCTCACAGAAGCCACTCCTACAGCCCCACCTGGCCACACAAAACACTAGGTTTAAAGCAAACACAAGGAAGTCTTTCCTCAAGGATGGGATGTTTCAAATAGGATTTTTTAAAAAGTGTGTGAAAAATTGACAGCATAAGAAGACGCAGAGATAGATTCTTTTTCAAACTATGCAGCAGATAAACAGAAGCTGGGAGAGTATAATGGAGGGAGTCTCTCTGTATTTTTGTCCCACTCTTATACTCCGTCTTTTAAGCACGTACTCCAGGGTCCTGTCATGGATGATCTTGATATTGAATGATATGAAACTAGGCAAGCCCTTAACTGGGCTCACCACTTGCATATCCTGCAGGTACTTCCAAATATCACGTCTGAGGAGCACTCCGATTCAGACTCTAACCCCATTTTCCACTGATTTTTGATCCTCCGTCTCCTGCATCTCTCTATTTTCCCATCCCTTGGTTGCTGTGAGTTTCCACCAGTCTCAGCATTAATACAGTATTCTGATCAGTTGCTGCAGGTCATAGAATGGTGATCCAAAGTCTGCAAACTTGACCTACCTTTTCAGAATCACTCTCATAACAATGATAAAGTTCCTAGTAGAGTTTTTTGCACACTGTTGCAATACAAACAATGCAAACATCTCATCATATTCACTAAATCCAGAAATGTGGCAGTCCCACAGAGGAATGTGTCAACAGGAGTGAATTACCAAGTGAGACATTGGCTGGTTTGTGTGTAATAAAACCTCCTTCTTTATTCTACCCACAGTGAAAAGCAGAAATCATTGACATTTGAAATATAGACTTTTTTTTTTTTTTTTTTCCCCAAGTCAAAAGAAGATAAAAGAACCAACCAAGATTAATTTTCCTCATCTGTCTTTAGCTTTTCCCTAATCCCTGAGGCAACAATGGCAAAAAACAGCTCAGGGAAGAAGGTGCGAATGTAAACTGCTGCTCTGGGGAT
The DNA here is from genome assembly GCF_000747805.2 of Chaetura pelagica. Lineage (NCBI taxonomy): Eukaryota > Metazoa > Chordata > Aves > Apodiformes > Apodidae > Chaetura > Chaetura pelagica. The sequence continues at coordinate 3,199,894 of NW_009952430.1, forward strand.
GGGGTTGGCCATTAGGACCTCCTGCTTCTTGCTGCTCACCGTGCGCAAGACTTCCTCTGCCACCTCCACAGGGTGCACCCCATATGCCACCTTCCTGAAAAAGACTGAAAATCAGAGAGGAGTGAGAGCTACAGTCAGACAGACAGATACCTCTGAGGGAATGGTGGTGAAAAGATACACAGGCAGTGCATCAGTCAAATGAGTTACACTCCTACACACTTTCAATCCCTTCCCGTCATCAGTATGATGTCCCTAAAGTCTTTCTACAATTCTGAAGTAAAATCCTTACAGTCCTGAAGAGAAGGAACAACTTGAGTGCAATGGAACTCTCCCTTGGGACCTTTCATGCTCTGCTCCATTTCCCACGTCATGGTGTATTTATTTTCCCATATAGAATCATAGAATCATTAAGGTTGGGACCTTAAAGATTATCAAGTTCCAAGCCCCATGCCATGAGCAGGGACACCTCCCACCAGACCACGTTACACAATTGTCATCCAACCTGGCCTTAAAAACCTCCAGGGATGGGGCATCAACAACCTCCCTGGGCAACCCATTTCAGTTCCTCACCACCCTTAGAGCGAAGAATTTCTTCTTAATATCTAACCTAAATCTCCCCTCTCTTAGTTTAAAACCATTACCCCTTGTCCTATCACTGTCTTCTCTGATGAAAAGCTTTCCTGTAGGTCCCTTTCAAGTACTGGAAGCTGCTCTAAGGTCTCCCTGGAGCCTTCTCTTCTCCAGGCTGAGCAACCCCAACTGTCTCTGCCTGTCTGAGACCAGAGCTGCTCCAGTCCTTGGATCATCTCCATGCTCCTTCTCTGGCCCCTCTCCAACAGCTCCATGTCTCTCCTGTGCTAAGGGCTCCAGAGCTGGACACAGCACTCCAGGTGGGGTCTCACCAGAGCAGAAGGGCAGAACCCCCTCCCTGGCCCTGCTGGCCACACTTCTCTTGTTGCAGCCCAGGACACAATTGCCCCTCTGGGCTACAGCACTCACTGGTGGCTCATGTTGAGCTCCTCATCTCCTCCCACCCCCAGGTCCTTCTCCTCAGGACTGCTCACAATCCATTCTCCCCTCAACCTGGATTTGTGCCCGGGGTTGTGCCAACCCGGGTGCGGGACCCTGCACTTGGCCTTGCTGAACTCCATGAGGTTGGCATTGGCCACCTCTCCATCCTGTCAGGGTCCCTCTGAATGGATCCCTTCCCTCTGGGGTGTCAACCACACCACACAGCTTGGTCTCATCAGCAAACTTACTGAGGATACATCAATCCCACTGTCCATATCTCCAACAAAGATTATGGTCTCTCTTTCCACGTTCCTCCTCTTTTAACCAGGCTAATATTGTCTCCAGTTTCTCTTTTTCTCCCCTAAACTCATCAGCCTTTCTGTCATGTCAACTCTTCCCTACGCTCTTTTCCCTGGGAAAAGTCTCCACACTGCCATATGGGCCTCATTTACTATCTTTTTTAATGTATCAAACCTTACATTTCCAAATGAATGCCTCCCAGTTGCCAGGTGCTGGTTGACAATGGTATGAACAGATGAAGGTCGGGTTCACAGTGCTGACAGAAATATCAAATTCTTCCATTTCAGCTCTAAGACAATCAAAAAAGCCCACAGCAGCATGCTTAGAAGCAGCATCTAAAAGAAAGAAAAAATCCTCGTATTTGTGTGTTTCAATATTTGAATGCACACAGATGTATGATAGAGCCCCATAAAACATGAATGTCTGGAAAACTGAGCATAGAAAGATTAGTCAAAAGAACAGTGAATTATTTCACCCAGTGAAATTGTCATATGACATTTTTTAAAAGAACAAAACTATTTGTACATTTATGGGCACTTATGCATGAGGGATCTGCTGTGTCTCCCTATAGATGTCAAAGAGCACGTGTCTGGATTTCCCAGTCAGAAATATTAAGTCCTGGGTTAAGGAATAACACTTTTATTATCTCTACTGTTTAAAAATGTCATTGGTGGATGTAGAGTTGTCGCTGAGGTGAGTCCCCACACCATCTGCTGCTGCAGTTTGTGATATATCCTCTTCTGCAATGCAGGAGTACTAATGTTTTGTAAACTAATCAGGCCTTTGCCCTACAGTAGCAATCCAATGTGCTTTAATATTGATTTTAAAGTTACTGAATGTTAAGAGGCTTTTTAACTGTGCTTAGTGCCTTTTTGTTGAGAATACTATTTAAGAAGAATAATAGTATATGAACCCTAACCAAAAACCAGAACTACCTGACCTTAAAGATTATCAAGTTCCAAGCCCCATGCCATGAGCAGGGACACCTCCCACCAGACCACGTTACACAATTGTCATCCAACCTGGCCTTAAAAACCTCCAGGGATGGGGCATCAACAACCTCCCTGGGCAACCCATTTCAGTTCCTCACCACCCTTAGAGCGAAGAATTTCTTCTTAATATCTAACCTAAATCTCCCCTCTCTTAGTTTAAAACCATTACCCCTTGTCCTATCACTGTCTTCTCTGATGAAAAGCTTTCCTGTAGGTCCCTTTCAAGTACTGGAAGCTGCTCTAAGGTCTCCCTGGAGCCTTCTCTTCTCCAGGCTGAGCAACCCCAACTGTCTCTGCCTGTCTGAGACCAGAGCTGCTCCAGTCCTTGGATCATCTCCATGCTCCTTCTCTGGCCCCTCTCCAACAGCTCCATGTCTCTCCTGTGCTAAGGGCTCCAGAGCTGGACACAGCACCCCAGGTGGGGTCTCACCAGAGCAGAAGGGCAGAACCCCCTCCCTGGCCCTGCTGGCCACACTTCTCTTGTTGCAGCCCAGGACACAATTGCCCCTCTGGGCTACAGCACTCACTGGTGGCTCATGTTGAGCTCCTCATCTCCTCCCACCCCCAGGTCCTTCTCCTCAGGACTGCTCACAATCCATTCTCCCCTCAACCTGGATTTGTGCCCGGGGTTGTGCCAACCCGGGTGCGGGACCCTGCACTCGGCCTTGCTGAACTCCATGAGGTTGGCATTGGCCACCTCTCCATCCTGTCAGGGTCCCTCTGAATGGATCCCTTCCCTCTGGGGTGTCAACCACACCACACAGCTTGGTCTCATCAGCAAACTTACTGAGGATACATCAATCCCACTGTCCATATCTCCAACAAAGATTATGGTCTCTCTTTCCACGTTCCTCCTCTTTTAACCAGGCTAATATTGTCTCCAGTTTCTCTTTTTCTCCCCTAAACTCATCAGCCTTTCTGTCATGTCAACTCTTCCCTACGCTCTTTTCCCTGGGAAAAGTCTCCACACTGCCATATGGGCCTCATTTACTATCTTTTTTAATGTATCAAACCTTACATTTCCAAATGAATGCCTCCCAGTTGCCAGGTGCTGGTTGACAATGGTATGAACAGATGAAGGTCGGGTTCACAGTGCTGACAGAAATATCAAATTCTTCCATTTCAGCTCTAAGACAATCAAAAAAGCCCACAGCAGCATGCTTAGAAGCAGCATCTAAAAGAAAGAAAAAATCCTCGTATTTGTGTGTTTCAATATTTGAATGCACACAGATGTATGATAGAGCCCCATAAAACATGAATGTCTGGAAAACTGAGCATAGAAAGATTAGTCAAAAGAACAGTGAATTATTTCACCCAGTGAAATTGTCATATGACATTTTTTAAAAGAACAAAACTATTTGTACATTTATGGGCACTTATGCATGAGGGATCTGCTGTGTCTCCCTATAGATGTCAAAGAGCACGTGTCTGGATTTCCCAGTCAGAAATATTAAGTCCTGGGTTAAGGAATAACACTTTTATTATCTCTACTGTTTAAAAATGTCATTGGTGGATGTAGAGTTGTCGCTGAGGTGAGTCCCCACACCATCTGCTGCTGCAGTTTGTGATATATCCTCTTCTGCAATGCAGGAGTACTAATGTTTTGTAAATTAATCAGGCCTTTGCCCTACAGTAGCAATCCAATGTGCTTTAATATTGATTTTAAAGTTACTGAATGTTAAGAGGCTTTTTAACTGTGCTTAGTGCCTTTTTGTTGAGAATACTATTTAAGAAGAATAATAGTATATGAACCCTAACCAAAAACCAGAACTACCTCTTAAGTGCAGGAAAGCTGCAGAGCACTTGTCCACCTTGTATTTGCCTCAGTTTGCAGTGAAAATCAATCTGTGCTTAATATAACATTAATATAATTCCTTCTTCTGGCAGTTTAATTTCATGCAACATAGGTACTCGTAGAGGCACTGTAACAACTACTTCTGTTAGCTTTTCTGCTACACGAGTTTATACACAATCAGCTGTTCCCTAGATGAAAACCACTCCAGATGTCCCATTCATGTGTTGTTTCTTTTCTGAGCATTTTTGGTAGTTCTTATTGTTGTTTTGAGATGGGGGACCATAACTACACACAACGTTCCAGATGTAAGCACTACACAGATTTATACAAAGGCATAAAGACAGGATTGTTTTAATTTATTTTTTTCTCTACTGCTTTCTGTTTTGGCATCATGGAACTGTAAGTCACAACCCTGAGGTCTCACAGATCTTTTAGGTTAGGGCCCATCATTCACTCCTGCCGTCACAGTTAAAAATTACTACTTGCATCTATCCTGTTTTCTGTCCACTAACCTTACATATTATTAATACAAAGTCCTTTACTCATAATTCAGGGCAGCTCAGTTTCATTATCAGCTTTGCATGAAAGACCTTTTTGAAAATTTCCTGACAAAGTAAGCAGAATACAATCACTGCACCTCCTTTGCAACTCCCAAACCTGAACCCACAGAGTAGAGGAGTGTCCCCCTAAGCAGCTTCCAGTACTAACCAGCATCTTGTATTTATAGACTGCTTCATTCTTCAGTCTGGTTTCCAACACTCCCAGTACAGATGTTAGACCTACAAGTTTCCTGAATGTCTCCGAAGATCATAAAAATCCTTCCTGTCACATTTGATACACTCTTGTCCCCAAGTACATTAGACAGTTGTTATATTTCAAAGATAGTATTTTAACTGTTTCTTCTTGAGTTCCACTTCTTCGAATAATTTTCAGCCAAATACTATATTAATGGTTTACTGAATTAGGATGCAAGTTAGAGCTTTCAATAACCTATTGTCAGGAGCATGGAATACTCACAAATTATGCTTTAGAATGTACATTTTTTATATGTGTGTAACTTACAAGCTGCACGAAATGGGATTCCTATTTTTCCTTGGATACTATTAATTAGAACAATTTGGCCAGTTCTTCTTGAGATCATATTGGGGAGAATGGCTGAAGAAAAAGAAAGAAAAGAAAGAGCCATGTAAGTGAGAGAGTCCAATGTATTTAATGAAAAGAAGTGACAGCTGAAATGTGGAGAGCACAACTTTATGAAGGTTTTCTCAATACTGCAATCAAAAGTATCACAAAATTCAGTGTCTGGAAATTGAGTGTCTTCCAGACTTCACTTGCGGATTTGAGTGCAGTATTATCCCATTTAATTGCTAGCTTGTCTGTATCCTTGCAAGGATTTTGAAACCTTTTGTCTTTGTAACAAAGCAGCAAACACGTAAATAAAGGATTCACTAAATGCAAATTACAATAAACAGGCATTGTAAAAAAATTCTGTCTTTCAAATGCGTATATATTTCTTGACAAATCTATTTCCAAACCCAGACACTCTGATTCTGATCATCTTCATATCCATTTCAGTCCACTAATTTTCACATTATTGTTTTTTATTATAGTGAAGGCAGCAAAAAAACGCCAAATGCAAATGAAACAGTGTCATGACAATGACTCCAGCTTTCAGTGGCAACACCAAAACAGGAAAAAAAAATAAATTAAAATACCTTTGGTTAATGTTATAGGTCCAAAATAGTTGGCATCCATGATCTTTTTATCAAGTTCCAAAGAAATGCTCTGCACTGCTCCTTTCACCTTCATACTTGCATTGTTGATCAGTATATCCACACAGCCATAGCAATTCAAGATTTCCTTTGCCACATCCTGAATGCAGTTAATGTCTGAGATATCCAGAAGTATCAGCTTTGGGGCATATGTCTACCAAAGAAAGGATGTATTTCAAGGATAACTGTTACATAAACATGTATTTCTATTTATTTGTAACTTTCCCTACCATTCTCACAAAATCTTTGATTTTGTTTCTTTTAGAAAGAAGATCATTCAGCAACAGATATTATTGAACCACAGGATCATAAAAGAGTTTGGCTTGGAAGGGACCTTTAAATATCACCCAATGCAACCTCCTTTCAGGGAGCAGGGACATCTTCAACCAGATCAAGTTGCTTAGAGCCCTGTCCAACCTGACCTTCATTGTTTCCAGAGATGCCTCTCTGGGCAACACGATCTATTGTTCACAACCTTCATTGAAAAAAAATTCTTCCTTATATTCAGTCTAATTCTACCCTCTTTTAGTTTAAAACCATCACTCCTTGTCCTATCACAACAGCCTGGGCTCTAAAGTTTGTCCCAAGTACTGCAATTCTCCCTGGAACCTTCTCTTCTCCAGGCTCAACACCCTCAGCTCTCTCAGTCTGTCTCCAGAGCTGCTCCAGCCCTTGGGTCATTTTTGTGGCCTCCTCTGGACCTGCTCCAACAGGTCCCTGCTTTTCCTGTGCTGAGGATTCCAGAGCTGGACACAGTACTGCAGGTGAGTTCCTACCAGAGCTGAATGGTGCCTACTTGCATGGTGACCCAGTGGCAGTGAGGAATCATATGCTCCCACAAATTTCCAGCTGGGACTTCTCCCAAAGTAGTGGAGAAACTCAGAATTAATTCAATCTTTACACCTATCTCCCACTCCTTAAGCACTCTTTTATGTGAAAAGAAGAGTGATGGCTCCTGTGATTAAATGAAGAACTTTGGATCCCTCTCATCTACAAATCCCTATGGCTAGAATCTCTCATTGGGTTGATTGTTCAAAACGCAGGACCACTGAGTTGCTTTACAGGAATTGCCTTGAATTAGCTCAAGAGAGGAGGATTTCTGACTTGGACTTTTCTAATAATGCTCTGAAGACCTTCAGAGATGTTTCTCTCTCTTTCTTTCTCTGAACTGTGTTGGGTGTGTTACCTGAGTGACAAAAAGGTCCATTAACAGTGAATCATATTTCATATACCTTGTTTTACTGGATTTTAAACTGCATTGTGTACCTGAACAAGGTGTTTACCTTGAGTTGTGAATTTTCAAAGCAGAGTGAGGAAATCCTTACCATACTGGGGTCTGCCACACTAATTAAAGCATCATACAATGCTTCTAGTTTTTCCCATGTCCTGCCACACAACACAAGCCTTGCTCCTCCTCTGTGAAACACCCGAGAACATTCTAGAAGAGAAATACATTTTTAAAAAAATAAAAAATTATCATAAGAATTTGATTTAGTTTATTTTTCTTAAAATGGGATGCTGTTTTTGCTAATGAAGTTGAATCTATGCTGTAAAAGTCATTAATTTGGAAAGAATAAATACATATTAGAACAAAGAAAGCACTAAATGGCACTAATATATATATATGAGTAATACATTAAAATTTAATATAATGGTATAATGAACCTGCCATTACTCATAGCCAGGCATTCCAGATGGAGATACTGGAAGAGGAGTAACTGA
>NW_009952430.1:3207515-3210379 GCF_000747805.2 Chaetura pelagica
AAAGAGGGGTGAGCACTATTGTTTACAGGGAGCAGGAAATGTTGAAGTCTTAAAGGGCTGACAAGGAACGTGCAAAGAGGAAGGTGACAGCTGTTTGTCCTGATTTGCTGCTACTCTGCAGTGACAGCCTGTGTGTAATAAGATCTCATAGCAGCAACATGCTAAAAATATCTCTTAATGTGCTTACAAAAGCTCTCATTCTTTGAATGAAATAAGTACAAAGCTCTGCAGTTTAAAACCTTTCCCAACAGCTCTTATGGCTGAGGGGAAAAAAAAAAAAAAAAAAGAAAAAAAAAAAAAGTACATGTAAAAATAATCCAATTTGTTTAAAAGTATATTTCTTAACTTCTGTTTCATCCAGGCAGCTCTGAATATATACAAGGCAACGCACACACTTTATCACTCAGAGGGTGGTTCTCTGGCTGTTTCTCTTGTCTGATACTGAGAAGAAATTAGACAACTCACCCTTGCCCAGTCCAGAGATGGCATCCGTGACCACCACCACCTTGTTTTGCACAGCAGACTTGGACAACAGCCACCTGACTGACTGGTAAATATAAATAACTCCACTGATTCCAAAGAGAAGCAATGGCAAAAAAAGTACAGCAAGGATACCCATCTCTGGGGGAAACAAAAGACCATATGAGAATAAAAGTAATAGAAATATGCATTAATTATTTTTCAAACTATTATTTTCTTGAAAAGCAATGTGTTCATCTACAGAAAATCCAGCTACCACCATGCCAAAGGCTTCAAGCAGTGGGAAGTTTGTTTTCCAATCCATATATTCATATTATTATTGAATAAACAAGGAAATATTGTTTGTCTGTTTTCCTCATCATTGCATGGTCTAATCAAATCTGGATTCCTTTTATTTAAAATTACTCTATGTTGGCAAAAATAATAAATAAATAGAATTTTAATAAAGATATTGCCTTGAGGAAAAATATGGGTTAAAATATAACACTGGATTTTTAATTATTATGTTATAGGAAAAGAGCTAAAAAGTTTTTAATTCTAATTTCAGATAAAATACATAATAGAAATGTTTTCTGTTCTAAAAATCAGAAAGAAATAGAATCACTTACTATGGATATGAAGACTCCAGGTACAGATAAATCATTCTCTGTATTTTTCTAAATGTTTGTATCACAGGTCTAGTTAAAGCTCTTTAGCAATTCCATGGAGTGTTGCATTTGTTGAGTCTGCTCCCCCTGAATGAGAAGGGCTGGGAATGGCCACATGACAGAGATACTTCAAAGTAAATATAGAATCTAAAGTGTAACCCAGTCCAACAGACTGGTCAGTCATGGAAGAACTTTCTGTACAGGATCAATTCAGCTGTGACAGGAAGCTGGACATGAGCCGGCACCATGCGCTGGAGCCCAGAAACCAACTCTCTTGTGGGCTGCAGCAAAAGCAGTGTGGGTAGCAGGGCCAGGGAGGGGATTCTGTCCCTTTACTTGGCTCTTGTGAGATCCCACCTGGAGCACTAGGTCCAGTTCTGGAGCCCCAAACACAGGAAGGACATGGAGCTCCTGGAGAGAGTCCAGAGGACACAAAGATGATCTGAGGGTTGGAGCAGCTCTGCTCTGGATACAGGCTGAGAAAGCTGGGGTTTTCAGCCTGGAGAAGAGAAGGCTCCAGGGAGACCTTAGAGCACCTTCCAGTGCCTGAAGGGGCTCCAGGAAAGCTGGGGAGGGACTTTTCACCAGCGTATGCAGTTATAGGACATGGGGGGATGGTTTTAAGCTGGAAGAGGGGAGATTTACGTTAGACATTAGGAAGAAATTCTTTCCTGTGAGGGTTGTGAGACATTGGCCCAGGTTGCCCAAGGAGGTTGTGGAATCCCTTTCCCTGGAAGTGTTCAAGGCTAGGTTGGATGGGACTTGGAGCAACCTGTTCTAGTGGGACGTGTCCCTGCCCATACAGGGGGTTGGAACTGCACGGTATTTAAGGTCCTTTCCAACCCAAACCACTCAGTGATCTTTCTGACTTGCCTTCATTTGCAGTTGTTCATAGGACTATCTCAGTTTCTTGTCATTGGCCTTCAATTAACTTTACACATAAAAACATTTGTATAAACCCCATTATAACACCAGGTCTTCAAAAACAAGCAAAAAGACCATAAAGAAGTTGATACTTGAAATAATCGCTGTTTAGCAATATGAATGATGTATGTATATGCCAGGAGAGGTCCTTGAGCAAGCTACCTTGGGAATCAGTGCATCACACAGCCCTGCTGTGGGCAGCTGAGTGCTGGGGGTGCCCCAGCACTCACCACTGGCACAGCTTGGCTGTCTCCTCCTACAAAAGCAGATGTAAACACTTGGGCAGTCTGAAAACCCTGACCTCCCTTCCTTTCCAGCAGAACTGGGAGCCATGATTTCTCCAGGTGACACCCCCCCTTTCCCTGTGAGAGTTCATGGCTCTTCACAGGGCAGGAGGCACATGGGGGCTTTGTTGGTGTTCAAATCAATCTCCTTTAGGAAAGGACTAAACAAAAAGAAAAAAAAAATATAAATCCACACAAGAAGAAAATAACAGTTGAAGATGCGTTATTGATTTCAATATAATTAAACATCCCTTTCCTCAGGCCTGCAGTCCCTGCCTTCCCTCTCGGTGCCGGGATGGCCGGGAGGGTTTGGCCGGGCACCTCCTGCCCTGCCTGGCTGCCGGCAGCGTCCTGGGCTTTCCCCCTGGAGTGGGGCGAGGAGAAGGATGGCAGCCGGGCCTGGGAGCAGGATGGAAAAGGGGCATCTGCAAAAGAGCTGTGGCACGAGACAGAGGGGCAGGAGGTGCTGGGGACACTGCACGGGCAGGTGATGCTGAGCTGGCTCCCTCAGTCGATCCTGGTCGCTTTC
>NW_009952430.1:3212562-3217882 GCF_000747805.2 Chaetura pelagica
AAGAAAAAAAAAAAAAGTACATGTAAAAATAATCCAATTTGTTTAAAAGTATATTTCTTAACTTCTGTTTCATCCAGGCAGCTCTGAATATATACAAGGCAACGCACACACTTTATCACTCAGAGGGTGGTTCTCTGGCTGTTTCTCTTGTCTGATACTGAGAAGAAATTAGACAACTCACCCTTGCCCAGTCCAGAGATGGCATCCGTGACCACCACCACCTTGTTTTGCACAGCAGACTTGGACAACAGCCACCTGACTGACTGGTAAATATAAATAACTCCACTGATTCCAAAGAGAAGCAATGGCAAAAAAAGTACAGCAAGGATACCCATCTCTGGGGGAAACAAAAGACCATATGAGAATAAAAGTAATAGAAATATGCATTAATTATTTTTCAAACTATTATTTTCTTGAAAAGCAATGTGTTCATCTACAGAAAATCCAGCTACCACCATGCCAAAGGCTTCAAGCAGTGGGAAGTTTGTTTTCCAATCCATATATTCATATTATTATTGAATAAACAAGGAAATATTGTTTGTCTGTTTTCCTCATCATTGCATGGTCTAATCAAATCTGGATTCCTTTTATTTAAAATTACTCTATGTTGGCAAAAATAATAAATAAATAGAATTTTAATAAAGATATTGCCTTGAGGAAAAATATGGGTTAAAATATAACACTGGATTTTTAATTATTATGTTATAGGAAAAGAGCTAAAAAGTTTTTAATTCTAATTTCAGATAAAATACATAATAGAAATGTTTTCTGTTCTAAAAATCAGAAAGAAATAGAATCACTTACTATGGATATGAAGACTCCAGGTACAGATAAATCATTCTCTGTATTTTTCTAAATGTTTGTATCACAGGTCTAGTTAAAGCTCTTTAGCAATTCCATGGAGTGTTGCATTTGTTGAGTCTGCTCCCCCTGAATGAGAAGGGCTGGGAATGGCCACATGACAGAGATACTTCAAAGTAAATATAGAATCTAAAGTGTAACCCAGTCCAACAGACTGGTCAGTCATGGAAGAACTTTCTGTACAGGATCAATTCAGCTGTGACAGGAAGCTGGACATGAGCCGGCACCATGCGCTGGAGCCCAGAAACCAACTCTCTTGTGGGCTGCAGCAAAAGCAGTGTGGGTAGCAGGGCCAGGGAGGGGATTCTGTCCCTTTACTTGGCTCTTGTGAGATCCCACCTGGAGCACTAGGTCCAGTTCTGGAGCCCCAAACACAGGAAGGACATGGAGCTCCTGGAGAGAGTCCAGAGGACACAAAGATGATCTGAGGGTTGGAGCAGCTCTGCTCTGGATACAGGCTGAGAAAGCTGGGGTTTTCAGCCTGGAGAAGAGAAGGCTCCAGGGAGACCTTAGAGCACCTTCCAGTGCCTGAAGGGGCTCCAGGAAAGCTGGGGAGGGACTTTTCACCAGCGTATGCAGTTATAGGACATGGGGGGATGGTTTTAAGCTGGAAGAGGGGAGATTTACGTTAGACATTAGGAAGAAATTCTTTCCTGTGAGGGTTGTGAGACATTGGCCCAGGTTGCCCAAGGAGGTTGTGGAATCCCTTTCCCTGGAAGTGTTCAAGGCTAGGTTGGATGGGACTTGGAGCAACCTGTTCTAGTGGGACGTGTCCCTGCCCATACAGGGGGTTGGAACTGCACGGTATTTAAGGTCCTTTCCAACCCAAACCACTCAGTGATCTTTCTGACTTGCCTTCATTTGCAGTTGTTCATAGGACTATCTCAGTTTCTTGTCATTGGCCTTCAATTAACTTTACACATAAAAACATTTGTATAAACCCCATTATAACACCAGGTCTTCAAAAACAAGCAAAAAGACCATAAAGAAGTTGATACTTGAAATAATCGCTGTTTAGCAATATGAATGATGTATGTATATGCCAGGAGAGGTCCTTGAGCAAGCTACCTTGGGAATCAGTGCATCACACAGCCCTGCTGTGGGCAGCTGAGTGCTGGGGGTGCCCCAGCACTCACCACTGGCACAGCTTGGCTGTCTCCTCCTACAAAAGCAGATGTAAACACTTGGGCAGTCTGAAAACCCTGACCTCCCTTCCTTTCCAGCAGAACTGGGAGCCATGATTTCTCCAGGTGACACCCCCCCTTTCCCTGTGAGAGTTCATGGCTCTTCACAGGGCAGGAGGCACATGGGGGCTTTGTTGGTGTTCAAATCAATCTCCTTTAGGAAAGGACTAAACAAAAAGAAAAAAAAAATATAAATCCACACAAGAAGAAAATAACAGTTGAAGATGCGTTATTGATTTCAATATAATTAAACATCCCTTTCCTCAGGCCTGCAGTCCCTGCCTTCCCTCTCGGTGCCGGGATGGCCGGGAGGGTTTGGCCGGGCACCTCCTGCCCTGCCTGGCTGCCGGCAGCGTCCTGGGCTTTCCCCCTGGAGTGGGGCAAGGAGAAGGATGGCAGCCGGGCCTGGGAGCAGGATGGAAAAGGGGCATCTGCAAAAGAGCTGTGGCACGAGACAGAGAGGCACTGGGCAGGGCTGGGGCTGCACTTCATGGGAGGAGCAGGGGCTGGGGGGTCCTGCTGCCCCTCAGAACCTCCTTCCTTCATGCTGGCCGCGGGGCAGGGAGAGGGGCTGTCAGGGGGCGAGGGTCCAGCTCCCTCCCGGGGGCACTGGCAGCTGCTCAGCAAGCAGCAATCCCTTCTGTGCCACACGCTGACTGGCCCTGCAGCTGCCCCAGCTCGGTCGGGAACAGACAGTGCAGGGGCCAAAAGCTGACCCTCCAGACATCTGGCAGCAGGAGGATGAGGTCCAGCAGCTGGGACAGCCAAACAAGGCCGCGGCTGCTGTCCTGCCCGGTACCACAGAGCCTGCCCAGGGGGGACCCACTGTCCTGCCTGGCTGCAGAGATGATGGATCTGGCCCTAGGGGCCAAGATCCATGGGAGGATCCTCAGAGGCTGGGAGCGATCCCTGTGGGCTGACACTGTCCTTGTGTCCCTCTGCCTTGGGGACAGTCTCGGCTTGTCCCTCGGGAAGCCTGGCAGGAGAGAGCAGAGAGAGCCGGTGTGGGGGAAGTCGGGGGTGACATGGAGGGGGAAAACCTGGCCCCCCGTGGGCACTTTGCCTACCCTGCCACTGGGCACTTTGTCTACCCTGACACTGTGCCCTTCACACCCCCAGGGTCCCTGCACACGACCGCCCCAGCCGTACCATTCCTGAGCGGAGCCAGAGAGCTATGTGTGTAGGTCATACCAACATTCTCTAGGCCATTGTGTCAGTATCTTCCCCCAGCTTGTGCTGCTGAGAAAACCAAGTGGGAGAAAAGGAACACAGCCTCCTGCCCCAGGCTGGCCCAAAGAGCTCCAGAGCTTGTTAGATTAGGATGCTGGGTCTGATGCTCCTTCAAAACAGCTTCTGACTGTGCCTGAGGCTCTCTGGAGTGGCACCTGGCCTCTGTCAATGGCTCCACCAGCTTCCTGAGGTCTGTGGTTCTGTCCCTAGGTGATCCGTGTCCCTGTGCACTTGTCCCATGCAGTAAAACCCTCTTGTGCTGTCAGCCCAGCACTGGCCCAAGAGCAGGGGATGGAGCCACGAGGCTCCTTGAACCTCCTGCCCCCAGACCTGCTGTCCCCCTCAGAACCTTCCCCAAGAGACATGGTCCTCACTCTCTGGCTACAGAACGCCAGCCCCAGACATGTGGTGACAGCGCAGGGGACTTCAGATGCTGGTACCTGGACAAAGCAGCAGTTCCAGTCCCAGCTCTGCTGCTTGCATGAGCTGAATTTCAGCCTTCCCCATGTTTTCCCAGGGACTGGGCTTGTGCTCCCACCTCCATGGCTCCATCACCTCCCATATGTCAGTGCAAATTACTCCAAGGGTAATTGATACACTTTTTAAAGGCTTGCTGGTTAATTCTTACACTGCAACTATACTCTCACTAAATTATATTGCTCACATTAAAGGTCCTAAGTGCTTTTTGTAACCAAAAATAAGAAACTCCATACAATCTTCAATTTTTCAGCAAGTCTCAGACAGACCAATAAAGCTACAGCTTCTCCTTCCTTTTACCTAACAGCTACTCTACCTCTAATAATCTACAGCAAAGGAGAGACAAAGAATCCAGGTTTTGAGAACTTCAAGTCATGATTATCTGCTATTTGCAAAATGTAATGGCACCCTCCCAACAGGGAAGCTTAGAAAATGATGCCTGCTTTCCTTTGGATAGGAGTGAGCTTCCATCTCTTGACTGGAACTGCTTCCTGCCCAAAGTAAAGAAAACCCAGAGATTTCTGAACTCAACCCACTGCAATGTCTGTTGCCTTTCATTGCACAGAGAGGGAGAGGGTGAGTCTCTGATGAGCTCCTTTTTAGTTCTAAGATCAGAAATAGTGGGAATGAAAGCAGAGATATGTTCACTTTATTTCTTTTATAATTGGGTTATATTCAGGTTCTTTGACTTCTCTCAAAAGACTTTACCTTCAAAGTACATTAATAGTTTTCTCTGTGCTCTGAAAGGGCATGGTGCACAGGCAGGTGATGCTGAGCTGGCTCCCTCAGTCTATCTTGTCCGCTTTCTCCTGCAGCCTCTCCATGCACAAGGACAGAGCCTTCCAATGCAGAAAGAAACCCATGATGCCACCATAGGGTCAGAGCTGCCTTTGGCCAGCCCAGCACCCACTACCTCCTCACCCCTGGCCAGAACCTCTTGGACAGACATCTGGAACCTCCCCAGGGCTGCCAGCAGGTTGGCAGGGGGACCAATCCCTTGTGGTGCCCAGCCCGAGCTCTGCCTGCAGGATGCTCCGACCCCGCGGGGCTTTCGGCCACCAACCTTGAGATCTTCGTCCGTCTGCTGAAGCTTTTCCATGAGGCTCCTGGTGACCGAGGTGAGCGCCTCGCCGACCCTCTCCAGCTTCACAGTTCTGACCTGGATGCTCATTAGCAGCTTCTGGTCCTGTTCAGGGAGGAAAGTGACAATGTGGTGCCGAGCAAGGGGGTCCTGGCTGCCCCGCGGGGACAGACCCGTGTTCCTGGGCCACAGGCTGTCAGTGGCAGCAGGACAGCCGGTGTCTGTGCTGCAGACTGGGCTGCCTGCCCCTCTGCTGCTGCCCCGCTCTCTCCACCATCACTGACAGCTTGTGCAGCTGCAGGGAGGGGAGAAGGAATCGGCTGGGAGATGGGATGGATGTGGCCAACAAGCCCGGGTGGCTCTGGAGGCTCAGTGGTGCCACCCAGCCAGGGGATGGGGACAGGAGCACAGCCAGGACCACCCTGCCGAGCCAGGGGGCAATGGGAGCCCCCCCTGCCTCAGCTACTCCTGGAGCGGCTCCGCGCGG
>NW_009952430.1:3218294-3225554 GCF_000747805.2 Chaetura pelagica
GGAGCAGCATTTCAGCCCCAGCTCTTCCTCCCCAAAACTCCACCCCTTTCCCACAGGGAAGCCCGGGGTCCCAGCAGGAACTGGGGCTTAACTCAGACCCCGCTCTAAGGGCAGCGCACGGGCCGTGCAGAGCCCGTAGGAGGGGGCTTGGGCAGGGGAGCACCCAGGGGACCAGCCAGTGCCTCTACCTTGGAGATGCTGCTCTCCTTCTTCCCTTTCCTCCTGGCTGGGAGCAGACGGCGCAGGGCCCCAAAGTTGACCAACCACACATCTCTAGGCACAAGGATCAGGTCCAGAAGCTGGGGCAGGCCAACCAAGTCCATGGTGCTGTCCTGTCTGGTACCAGGGAACACCAGAGGCTTTCTGCAGGGGGTATCAGTCTGGGTGGGTGAGAGAAATGCACAGCTGATAGCCTTCCTTCTCCTTGTCACCTCAGAAAGCCATCCCAGCTGGGGGGTCACACGAGTGGCAAAGTGGGGTTTTTAGAGGGGAGAGAGGCCGAGGTCACAGAGCAGGATTGTGACCTCACCCGTAGCCAGGCAGGGCTGGAGGGCTGGGGGCTGCAGGTCTGGGGGTGCCCCAGCACTCACCACTGGCACAGCTTGGCTGCCTCCTCCTGCAAAAGGGGATCTAAACACTTGGACAGTCTGAAAACTCTGGTGATGCATGTCAGTGTATTTTTGGAGGCAGAAACCCAGGAAAAGCAAGGCACACCAGTCCACCAGTTCAGTGGAGGCAGTTGGAGGACGAGGTCCTTCCTGCTCTTGCCCAGGTAGGGAGCAGCAAAGCTGCTGGAGGTGAGGGAGTTGGTATTTTGAGTGAAACCCACTCGAGGATGTTGTTTTGTGGGCTACACAAGGGCAAAAACGGGTGTCTCAGGCCATGGGTTACACACCCATATGTACGCTGGGTGATCCTGCCCTGGACCCTGCAGAGAAGAAAACTTTCTCCAGGGTTTCCAGGCCAATTCCTGCCAGGAAAAGGGTGGCAGCCCAGAGGAATTCAGGTACCTGTGAGCCACAGATCAGCCTGTTCAGGTGAAGAAGCATGTGTTGTGGTTTCCCATGTTCTTCCAAAGCCCTCCACCACAAGAGTAAACAAATCTGGCAGCATTCCCCTCTGTTTTCTCAAAAAGGTTGAATTCATTTCTGAAACTGGTTTTTTTCCCCTTTTAAAGGGCACTGTCCTTGTGTCCCTTTGCCTTGGGGACAGCCTGGGCTTGACCCTCGGGAAGCCTGGCAGGAGAGAGCAGAGAGAGCCGGTCTGGGGGGAGCTGGGGGCAACACAGAGAGGGGAAAACCTGGCCCCCCATGGGCACTTTGCCTACCCTGCCACTGTCCTCTTAATCCCCAGGGACCCCTCATATGCCTGCCCCAGTCAATCTGTTCTTGAGCAGAGCCAGAGCACGGCTGCCTGAATTCAAGGGACATTCCTGCCTCCCCAGGCTCCTCTGTGGGGACCAGCCTCAGACCCACCCAGCCCATGGCCATCAATGTACCACCCCAGGGCCACCACCATCCCACCACCCCTGTAGGCCAAACTGCAGGACCTCTGGGCCCTGGTGCAGAGGCTGCAGGCTAAACTGTAGCCTGAGCTGCAGCACCTGGGGCTCCTGCTCTCCCTGCCAGAGTCTCACCAGCCTCAGCATTGGTTGCTGGCAGCAATGGTCCCTCCCTGGTAGGGCTGCCTCTGCCTCAGGGACTGTGCCTTAGGGACAGGGTCAGTCACAATGAACCCTGCCACTGATGAAGCCTCCCTTTCCATGAGCAGTGAGTTGCAGGGGCTGGGTGGGACCCCCAATGGTGGGCAGCCCATGGAGTTGGTGGGCAGCCCATGGAGATGTGGCACCTAGTGGCTGGGCTCCCCATGGCCAGTGTCCCTGTGAGCTTCCTGCTCTGGTCCCAGAGCAGCTGCAGGAGATGCCAGCCCAGCTGGGGTCCCTGCTGGCCCAGCTGGAGGTGGAGCAGGAGGAGCTGGAGCAGCTGTGGCAGGCACTGGCCTGGGGGCAGGGCCAGCTGGAGCAGGCACTTGCTTTTGGGGGGTGGGACCAAACTCCCGGGGATGATGGGGCAAGTGGGGCCACGGAGCCGCTTCTTCCTCTGCCCCGACCCAAGCTGGCCCTGCCTGTCCTACCTCCATCCTTTCCCCGGTGCTCTCCTGCCTTTCCCTGTTGCTAGAAAGTGGACAGAGCTGCCCTGGATGGCACAGTCAGCCAGAGCCTGTTGGAGGCTTCACCCCACACTGCTGGAAGGGGGTTTAACTTTGTACCCATGACCTGTGGTGAGTGCACCAGGGGGGCAGCAAGTTAAAATCTCAGAGCATGTTCCTGCTGCTGCAGGCATAAAGTGTTAAACCTTTGAAATACTTTCTCATAACCCAGACCATACAATATGGTTTAATAATATGACTGCATAAAGGTAACACATCTGGTTATGTGGCTATGACCCTGGAAAAGACTGCAGTTCTTGTTCTCACTTGAAGCAGCAATGCCTACCATCTCCCTGTCGAATTTCTGGATTCTGTGGCCACTGTTGCACTGGACTTTCATGCCTCTCTCCCTTTTCTCACTATTGGTTTGCACAGATTCATAGAAGTTATTTGGTTTTCACCACATTCACAAATGGTTCCAGTCCTATGTGGAGTGAAAGATACTGTTATAGTACAAGTGATTTCTCAGATAAGCAGTTTCTCAGAAGGTGGCTCCTTATGGCACACAGAGCATAGACAGAGGAGGCCTCAAAGAGAGAAACTGGCTAAGGAGGAACTTAGTTCTAACATCCAGATTGCTTGAGTAGGACATTGCTTACAGAGTAAGAGCACAAGCTGGAAAAGTACAGCTCACAACCTGGACTCAAACAGTGATTCAAAACAAAAATACTACTCAATAACAGCAAGAAGCCACACACCAGGTTATGTGTCTTGCTTGAACATTACATGTTTTAAGTAAGCAGTGTTGCCTTGGGAACCCTTCTACAAAGCCCAGTTGTAATGTTTTATAACCATCACATCCCTGATATACTAACTGTAAAACAGATCAGTCACAAAACAGAGCTACAGAAAGTAACCAAGGGAAGAGGGAGAGAAGAGTCAGCACTTACTGTAGGAGCCTCCAGGAGTTTGTCTACACACTCTCAGACAGCATTTGTGTCTGCAAAATGAGCCCTGGCTGCTAAAGCAAACAGTTATGTCTGGACCAAAGAAAGCTTGAAGCTAAGGGATGCAGCATGTACATTAATCACAGTGCATGTGCAGTCAAAGCAACTTGAGGCTTTAGATCTTGGACATTTTGAGATACTTCGCTAATGTGTGACTGATTTATGGATTGTGAAAATGCCAAGCAAGTTGAATTCCAGCATACATGAAGCCCTAAAGAGTGCCTGCTTGAACAATGGGAGGAGCAATGGAGCACCTTGGGAATGGAATCAAGTGCTGTGGCAACAAAATAAATTACAATGAGCCGGGTTCCTTTATTTCAGTATAGTGAAAAATACCCTAATTCAGCTTTCTATTTACCTGTTAAGGAAAAAAACAAACAAACTCAAAAGCCCCAAAAAATAAAATAAAGGAGAATGAACCATCATCCACAATATTACTACAGAAACCAAAACTTTTGCAGTCTGGTATGCCATGGAAGATGCCAATAGTTACTGACTGCAGCACTTCTTTCAGCATTCTGACAGGTTATTTTTTGAGAAACCAGAAAGAGGACTCTGTTAATCCAAATACACTGCATCGCTTAGGTAGCAGCCAAAAGGTAGAAAAGCCGGCTCCCATGCTGGATCAGTTCTCAGCTAGTCATGCAGAGGTGAATTCTTGGAGACTTCCTTTAAAAATGCGTTAAAAAGTAATTGAATGTTACTTCACAAAGCAAAATAATAAAGCAATTGTGATTCTGGTGACTTAGTTACCAAAAACGTATCTTCCCCTTAAATCTTTTCTAACAAACAGTGCCCACAAGACCAGCTAATTGGATGCCACCTCCCCCCTGCTTCTACTTCTGCTAGAACCATGCAGCATCAGTTAAAATCACAAGGTCTGTTTGGGAACAACAGTGAAGATGAAAAGCAGGAAGAAAAGCAGTACTAGAGTGCAACATCTGTGTCTGCAGGCAGTTAGTGCAGATGGCAGCAGTCCATGAGGATGAGAAGAAAGACATCACACTGCAACATAGGGTACAGAGCAACTATAAGCAACTGAGCAGAAATACAGGGTCTTGCAGAGAGGTTCAAAATGGATGTATTGTCACAATGAGGACGGTCAAGCCATGAAAGAGGCCCAGAGAAGTTCTGCAGCCTCCATCCTTGGAGATTTTCAAGACCAGGTCAGATAAAGACCTAAGTAACCTGGCCGGTCCTCACAGCTCATCCTGCTTTAAGCACAAGATTGAACTAAGTGACCTCTTGAGTTCTCTCCCAACCTGAATTCTCCTATGATCCTAAACATTAAGCCCAGATTTCCAAGCTTCCCTTCCTCCAAGTCTTCTCCAAGGCAGAAGATTCTGTTCTTAAAATTATGTGCAATCATATCCCAACCCACTAATTGATTCCCTAATGAATTAATTTCAAAGTCTAATTTTAATCAATTAAAAAATATATAAAGAGATTGGGTTTTCAAAGCATTACAAATAAATGCCTTGAGACGCTGTATGCTACATAACCAACATATGATCTTGAGAAAAGATTTAGAAACTTCATGAGAGGATATTACAATTGTTTTCAATAGAGGAATACAGGTACACTGTATATTTAATAAAAACTGCGTAGTTCTTTCACCATTTTTCCTTGTCCAAATAGGAATGGAAGTGCAGTAAAATTATGATACAGAACCAGGAAAAACAGAATGAGAGCGTGGTACAAGGAAACACCCTTGTCAGATTCAGACTGTTTGGAAGGAACCAAGAGGGAGGAATATGTGAGAGGGAAAACCAGGACACATTATCTCCTTCTCTCATGGTTTAAAGCTAAAGAATAACAAAGACATGCCTGGAACACATAATGCAACAAAATTACCAAAGAGGAGAATTCTAAGAGCAGTGCAGAACCATGCAATATGTAAGAAAATAAATTACCTTCTATAACTGCAGCAATTTCTTCCTAAGGTTCCACCAGCAGCCTGGCTTCAGAAGAAATTTCATCCCCCTCTTCCATTCCCTGACTCAGCTGCTGTCTATAAGAGCTCTTCATCAAGAGATCCATGGTACAGAAGAGTGTCCCCATTTACACCCCTTCCATTTTCAATTGTGGCCCAAAATGGCTTCGAAAAAGTGAGCATAGTATCCCTTAAATAAAAATTCTAAATACAATTGTTTCTATTTACATAATTTGCATACTATGTCATTTTCCTTCATGGCCAACAACATTTTTATTAAGTTCAATTAGAAAAATATTACCTCTAAAGACTTAACCATTTCTCACTCAAGTCTGTGATTGACAGGAAATCCACCTTCGTATCACTTTCACCTTCTCATGATTAGGTATTTTAGCAAAATAAACATGTTGATTTGTAGAAGATTCTGTTGCAAACAGAATGACCTTGTTAAACAATTTCTAATTTTGTTATGAAAGTGTATGGAAATAAACAGTTAAGAGATCTAACCAGACTGACTGTTGGCTAACATTCCACAGCATTTCTTCCATCAGCTGCACTAAGCAGTGTGGGAAACGGTTCTTTTTCTTCCCCACATAACTCTAAACAAAGTTTGGGTGAAACTGCACTACTAGGTTTGAGTGAAAGGGATAAGGATATGGACACAGATGTAACATTTCAACATCCAAACAGCTGGTATAATACCTAAAGTTTGAAGGCACAGCTTGAACCTCAAATTACATTGTAACCTAACAACACATATATTTTCTTCAGTAACACTCTGCTCCAGATGAAAATCCACAACTACATTCCCATCAACACCTTTGTTGACCTTAACTGTCTAACAAACTAGTGACCCTTAACCGTTCAGAGCAAGTAGCTCCCCAGACATGAACATAAGTCGTTCAGGTTTTGATGCAGAAAACAGAGACAACAGTAATCAACTGGGAAACTTTTTATTTAAGTAGCAAGGTAAAAAGTAAAAGCTGTTCTACCAAGCAAGGCTTTAAAACTTTTTTATAGCAGTAGGCAGCCAATGAGGAGAGACAGTTTTATCAAGTGATAGTCTCTTACTTCCAATTCTTATAACTGCAAAACAAGCAACAAAAAAACCCTCAGTAATCTGCCAATATCCACTACAAAGCTTTTTTAACTACTGAAAGTCATTCTCAAATGCTCAAAATGCATGTTAGGAGTCATTCATCCCTCACCGACCTGGTATGCTTGCACTCAAGTATCATTACCAGTTACACTTCAGCTTCCTTTGGTTTCCTGTCTCTTTATGCCAAGAGCTACAAATTGCATTTAATGGGAACTGAAGGAAAACCTGAGCTGATGGCACCTGTAGCCTAAACTACAGAATCCATGTGAAGCCTGTACCATGACCAGATGGCATTATTCTGTGGGCAATGACAACAGTCAAAAAGTACATCTGTTTGTATTGGTGAGAGAGTGCATCTTCACAACATGTGGACATATAAAGTGTCTTACCTGAAAAGATCTTTTAAGAATGCACACTACTGTACTGGACAAAAGCATAACCCAAAACAGAACAGACAGTTAGTTCTAGTAGAAAAAAGAATTGCTCTAGTTAAGAACCCACTGATCAGCAATCACAGAACAGCCTACACAAATGCTCTGAGGCACCAAAATGCACATGCCAGAACAAATTAAAGGCATTTTCACACAGCTTTGTAGCAGAACAGGAAGCAGTGTTGATCCAATAGAATCACATTAGCATAGTTAACAGCAAGCTCAAATAATTTTTTACAGTTCCCATTATGTAATTTTCTTGTTAACTTTCAAAAGATTTTGTTAACATCCTTTTCATGCACATAACTGGACATGAAGAGCTCAATAAGTTTCAGCAATCTATCAGAAAGCAGTGGCAGGGGAGGCAGCAAAAGGGAATGAGCTATCTCCTCAGTAACTGAGAAAAGCCGCTTCTCTAATACTTTCCATGAGGGTGCATATGCAAAACCTGGTATTTCTCTACTCTGAAGCACAGCTGGTCCCTAAGGAAGAACTTCTTCCAAATAATTTACACTTCAGTGTTTGATCTGTATTAATTTGCCAGGTCTCAGGCATACAATGCTTTCTTGACATCAAAAGATGGTTTGTCCAACTGAATAAACTCCTTCCTTAGACATTTCCTTCATGAAGTTATTCCCTGCT
>NW_009952430.1:3225583-3235665 GCF_000747805.2 Chaetura pelagica
TCAGCAGGACTCACTGATCCTAGGTATTTAGCTGTGCAACAAAGTCAGGGGTCTAGGAGCTTTTTTAACATGACTACTCCTGTAGTTGCACCACCACATAGGGGATTCTCCAAGCAACATAGGAAATATGCTGATTAAGCAGAAAGTCATTTGATAAGGTTTCTCATAATGTTTATAGAAGACCCTCTGTACCCTGTACCAAAATGGTTCCAGTGGTTCATGTAGTGAAAAAGCTGATAAAGCTTTAGGCGTTCCTCAAACCCTGCAGCTTTGGGAATTTTACTGTGGTAAGCAGAGTAAAAAGAATTGCTGAAGCCACCAAACATCCCAGCAATTGCAAGCTCATACTCTGAATGGCCATAGAACGATGCCGGATCGAAGATAATGGGACCAGAATCATCCTCAGCTACATTTCCTCCCCAGAGATCTCCATGCAGGAGAGCAGGAACAATTTCTATGCCACGAAACAAACTGGGTATCTTCAGCTGTGGAGGAAAAAAGCAAGAAGCATAAGTACTACATATTAAGGTGAATTATTAGAGTTCTATCTGCATACATGCAGACAGCAGGAACTGAAACTTTAAAAGTTTGTTAAAAAAACCCAACAAACATAACTTGAAACAGCACAAGACCCAGTCAACAGAGATGCTGAGAAAATCAAAAGGATTTCTGTTTTTCAGAAAAGTCAGCAGCTGAAGAGCAATCATCCAAATGATTTCTAGCAGTAAGAAAATATTTTAAATTACAACAGTGTTTAAAACGGTGCTGCAATATTGACCAGCTTTAATGACAACAACAACAACCACCCACATCATTATTACAAGGCTCCGGAATCTGTCAACAACATTGGAGAGCTTTCTACAAAGTAGTACCAAAATAGCTAATGCTGCAGTCACTTAATTGGGTACAAACCTTAAAAGAACAGATGATGTGAACAACAGCACTGTTTATATACATTTTGCACCATGAACATGCTACAGGGAATGAGAAAAGTGAGCTTGATGGAGTGTTTCCCAAGCAAAGTGCTATTTGGCACACATTCACTTTGGAATACCAGCATAGGGTGATGTGGCAAAAGCCATGATAACTTAGAAGGACAAGTTAATCCTTAAAACTGGAGTCTCTTACCACCGGAACCTGGAGCATACCAACAAAGAGGAATTTTGTTTTAGGAAATGAAAATCTAAACAACTCACACCCAGCTATCCCTATATTGAAGAACTGAGAGAACTTCTCCTACCTGAAGTTGTGCCCAAAGTTCTCTTGCTTCCCTGTCTCCTGAATTCTTTTCAATCATGTCCATCTGAGGCTGGATTCTCTGCTTGGCAAAGAAAGTCACCCAGTCATTCTGCCAGTCATTCACCTGAAGGGATAGGATTGCAGATGATACATGCTGCATGAGACAGATATTTGTCGTTTTCAAATAAAGCTTTGGAGGATTATGTAGCCTTTGTGCTGATACCATTTAATAGACTGCAATCTTAGAACACTAAATTAGGCAAGTAAATAATTTTCTCTAAGTGGTAAGAACAAAGAAACTGAAAAGCTAAGGAAGTCAAATGCAGCTGGGAGTGCTGATCAAAGCCTTACTACTTTTTTTAAGCAACACTGATCTGAACACTACAACAGCACTGTTTATATACATTTTGCACCATGAACATGCTACAGGGAATGAGAAAAGTGAGCTTGATGGAGTGTTTCCCAAGCAAAGTGCTATTTGGCACACATTCACTTTGGAATACCAGCATAGGGTGATGTGGCAAAAGCCATGATAACTTAGAAGGACAAGTTAATCCTTAAAACTGGAGTCTCTTACCACCGGAACCTGGAGCATACCAACAAAGAGGAATTTTGTTTTAGGAAATGAAAATCTAAACAACTCACACCCAGCTATCCCTATATTGAAGAACTGAGAGAACTTCTCCTACCTGAAGTTGTGCCCAAAGTTCTCTTGCTTCCCTGTCTCCTGAATTCTTTTCAATCATGTCCATCTGAGGCTGGATTCTCTGCTTGGCAAAGAAAGTCACCCAGTCATTCTGCCAGTCATTCACCTGAAGGGATAGGATTGCAGATGATACATGCTGCATGAGACAGATATTTGTCGTTTTCAAATAAAGCTTTGGAGGATTATGTAGCCTTTGTGCTGATACCATTTAATAGACTGCAATCTTAGAACACTAAATTAGGCAAGTAAATAATTTTCTCTAAGTGGTAAGAACAAAGAAACTGAAAAGCTAAGGAAGTCAAATGCAGCTGGGAGTGCTGATCAAAGCCTTACTACTTTTTTTAAGCAACACTGATCTGAACACTAAGAAAGCCTCCATTGCACCCTCCCCTAGGAATGTGACAGGGAAAGGGGTAGCATCACCTACAGGGATCCCAGAAATAGCATTTGTCATGCTTTTGAGATCTTGAAAAACACCCCTAAAATTGAGATCCTTCCTTGCTGGAACTGGTCTGCTTCTGAAGAGTTTGAGGATAGAGGAGGCTGTGCAAGCAGCAGGTGTCCTTTGTGGGTGGCTCATCCCTCCTGTGCAGGGCCAGATCACTGTCCAAGTGTCCCTCCATGCAGGAGTGCAGGGAGTGACTGCAAACTAGTAGATTTGAGGCTCCCGAACAAAGCCGCAGCAGCAGGATGTTCTCTGTGACTTTAACTTCCTGCCCCCCGGTGCACTCACCACAGGTCATGAGTGCAAAGGCTGGCGGGGCTGGTGGGGCAAGGCCAGGCGGTGTGACACGCAGCGCCTTAGAGCGCAGATAAAATTTCCCTTCCTTGTGTTCCACTCATCTGAGGCTGGAGTGCCTCTGCTCTGGAGACAGGCTAAGGGTGTTGGGGCTGCTCAGCCTGGAGGAGAGAAGGCTCTGGGGGGCCTTAGTGCACCTTCCCGTGCCTGATGGGGCTCCAGGAAAGCTGGGGAGGGGCTTGGGACAAGGGCAGGGAGTGATGGGATGAGGGGGAAGAGTTTCAAGTGAAAGGGGAGAAATGTAGGTGAGATATGAGGAAGAAATTATTCCCTGTGAGGGTGGTGAGACACTGGCCCAGGCTACCCAGAGAAGCTGTTGCTGCCCCATCCCTGGAAGTGTTCAAGGCCAGGTTGGATGAGGCTTGGAGCAAACAGCTAGGTGTCTAGCTGGGACACCTCCCACTAGAGATGGGAAACTAGGCGATCTCTCCCAAATGCAGTCCTTCCACCCCTCCTGGCCCCCCTCCAAGCTGCTCTCTCACTTCTGCATCCTCCCAGCTGCAATGGCGGTGAGGGAAGAAGGCAGTCCAGAATCAATGTGATTGATAAAGCAAGCTTCTTCTTCGATGTATTGAATACACAGTGTTACATTTATACCCTTTTCCAAAACTACTTGTCGTGATTTCATTGGATAGTCATGATATCATTGGATAGCTCTATTTACATGCTCCACCTTCAATATGGTAACATACACATAGAGTTCTCGGGGTTCTTCCTTATTCTCTGTTATTCTACTTCTCTATCTTGTCCTTGTTGAAGAGTGGACAGAGTCCAGCAGGTAAATAAGGACCACCGAGGGTCTCACGCTGGGCATGGGTGAGGAGGGAGGTAGCTTGGCACAGTGTGACCACACGCCTCCCACCATCGGGGAGCCAAGGAATTAAAGGCAAAATCAGAAGCAAATCCTGCCTGATTTCTCCCAGACAGGTCAGGGAGGCTCCTGCCATGGAGCTGAAGCAGATGAAGTACAACCTACCTGTGGAAGATAGCCACAGCAGGTAACTGTATGAAAGCCAAACTGATCCACAAACTGGACTTCCATTTGCCCTTGACCTTTACCTTTAAAACCAAAGACAAAAATCCAATACTAAGTACGAGGTCCTAAGTTACTACAATGCAAATGGACCTTAAAAACTACACAAGGCTAAAATGCTGCTTCTACTAAGAAGAAAAGGAATTGCACTTTAATACTCTTTTTGTCACATTGGTTCTTGCTGTTGAGTTTTAAGTTTAAAGCTTGATGATAAGTGTTGAGTTTAGAGCTGTATTATAATCTTCATAACCATATTCTGAGGTAGCATATCTCCTCTGATACCATGTCCTTGCAGAAACTGTGGTTCAGGATCCCAAGGGTCCCAAATTGAATAAATGTTTTGTTTACAGAGATCCAAATAGAGCAAACAAAAGCACAAAGACAACCCCTCTGCCTGGGTGCTTTGACCAAATCTATCTTCATAATATCTTTAGGAGAACAATAACAAAAAAACCCCTAAAATAACAAAAGCTATTTTCAATATTTTGTACATTATTATAAAGCAGGTTAAATTTGCAAACAGCTGTGTACTGTACCAACTGTGTTCTCTTCTTTCTTCAGCTTCTCTCCAAGTTGCTGGTTATGAAGGTGGAGATCAGCCAGTTGTGTTCCAAGCTTTCCTGAATGTCTAAGAAACAAAAGCATTCTTAGCAACACTGACACATGAATTAATCCAGTTCTTGTTATTCCAGGAACTACCTGAAAAGATTTATCAAGCAAGTAAAAGAAGTTTTGCATCTTGTTCTGTGCAAAGTACATTTTCAAAATATTCCAGCCATCAACACCTCTTCCTCCTCTAAAGATTACCTATTAACACAGAACAAAATGCACTGACATGGGTGTTTCTGACAGCACTGTTAAAAGTGAGCAGCAATCATAACCTTAGTAACAATGAAAAATTATCAATTTTAATTTGTGTGACATCACAGAACTTTCAGTAAGATATCTGTAAAAAAAGCATGCACAGGATGTTAGGGTTTTTTGTTGGTTTGTGGTTTTGGTTTTTTTGTGGGTATTTCTGGCAAACTCCTGTTGGGAAATACAGCCAAACAAAACTTATCCTCTTGTTTGTATCTGTCACTCTGTCTTCAGCTTCTTTACTCTAAAAGGCCTAGAAGATGCAAGGGTCAGGTGGGCCTTCCTTATTTGTTTATCTTTAAGAAAAGCTTGTCCTCTACGCAGTTCAGGAAAAGCCTTGCAGTCATTACAAAAACCTCTTATCCTCAGTTGCTTCCCATGGTAACAAAAGCATGTTCCTTTGTCAGTCTTGACTTCTCACATCTTTCCCTGTTCTCAAGGCATTGTCATTTAAGGCAAAGTTACTTCCTTGTTTTGCTCCTCTTAACACAGATTGTAGCTGTCCCCTGAAATTGGGATGCCAAAGGCTGCATTTGCACACTTTCTATCTCCACCAGCCCAAACACAATGGGATTTCTGCTCTTTCTCTTGGAGCTCACCAGGAGTTCCTCATGAATTATAAACTGCAGATGAGCAGTGTTTGCTACAGAGGAGGGCCCCAAGTTTGAAAAGACCAGAATCAAGGTGAGGGTTGTAAAAATCCTGCAATCAGGATGCATTCATTTTGGGAAGTGTCTCTGCGTAATCATGACAAGCAGTATTAAACATTGGTTCTTAATACCAAAGGAAAGTACACAAAACAGGTGATCAGGCAGGTAATTTTCCTAACTGTAAAAAGGAACCTTTCTGTAAACCACTAAATACTTACAAAAAACCCAAGCAAACACAAAATTAAAGAAAAAAACTTCTTGATGTACAATCTGTCTGCTAGGTGAAGCATTACCAAGTATTTTATACAACTCTTGGCTGTAAAACTTCCCACATGTCTCTTGACTTGACTGAGGAGTGGGGGGTGAAAGTCTCCCCTCTGAAAACAAGTGATTTAACTGCCATAACAGTCAAAATTTCTGGCTAAAGGAAGCAAAGGTAACACTGTGTTTTACCTGTTCAAGCCTCTCATTTCCAAATGTTCCATCACAAACAGAGTACTGCCCCCAGGCACATCTATAACTTTGATGGGTTTAGGCACTTTTATGGTCTGTGTTTTCAAGAGGGCTTCCAAACTTGCCATTTCTCCCTCAAACATTCTTCTAGCCTGTGAAATATTAAAGGAAAGCACTAGTCTCTATGAACACCAGTCCCAGATAAACCAAGTTCTTTCACAAGCCAAATCAAGGCCGTAAATGGTATAGAAAAAGCTTGGAGCAAGAGGTTACTGTACATACAAGACACAGATAGATCCACATCTGCAGAACTGACAGTAATTCTACTATTACAGAAATTCCTCTTCATAGACCAACTCCATGGAAGTGACTTAGGTTCTAGCACTCATTGTAATTGTAAAAGTAACATAGAGAGTCTGTTGACGGAGGGCAAACTGCTTATATTCTAAATGTAAGCAGTGTTTTATTAATGCATCATGAAGCACATGTCTAGGAGCCTATGAGAAATATAATTACTTGAGAGACTGGAAGAATGGTACTGACATTCATAGTCTTCACTACCTTCTTGACAGACTGCATAGTAATACAGCAGTCACAGTCAACAGTCTAATTTTCAGTCACAGAATTATTTCTCCTGGTCTGTTTCTTTAGCCTTATGGGGAAAAAAAAAAAAAAAAAAAATCTATTATAGCAGCCAAATGTCCCTGACTGCACTTGCACACAGAAGCCCTTAGGAGCCAAGCTCCTACCAGCTGCATTTGCTTTGAAGATATTCTGAACTTAAGACCTATTTCTGCAACTGTTACTCACATCAACAGAAATCTGTTCTCTTGAGCTGCTCCACTGCCATCAGTGACACTAGTCACACAAAGAAAAGCTGCTCTACAAGAGTTAGGCAGATATTGCAGGGAACAGGTACTTGGGAAGCCTATGGTATCTGCTAAAAGCAAAAGCAAGGAAATATAGTTAATAAAAGAGGAATAGAATACTAGCCTTTTAGTACTGATATATGAAACAGTCAAAGGACAATATGCAGTAGACATTGACTACGAATTCCGAAGCCTACAGGAGACCAAGAATGAAGAACTGCTGAATTACTAAGCCCTGAGATAGCTTTATTCACCAGAAATGCATCAGTACTGCATCTCTGTCTAAAGCATCACGCTAGGTTAAAGTCAGTTGTTAACTTATAGAGTAAAAACCACAGTGTTCTCTAAAGAACTTTGTTTTTCTACAGGAACTGCTGATCTACACCCACTGCTGCACACACAGCACAGCATTATAATACAGCTTGGCAAAGTTTGCTTTAATCAGCACTCAGAATCCACACACAGGCAAAAGCATCATAAATTAAATGATTACTGACTAGAAAACCTATCCATATCTTTTTTTTTCCATGTCCTGTCTTCTAGCTAGGCAGACTGTATACTTAAACATGCATTAAACAAAGGCCTAAGTAGAAGGGCTATGTTGCTATCAATTCATGCTATTTCCAGTCTAATATAAAGCTGGACAACCTTTCCATATTTTCCCCATGTTATCACCTCAGTGCATCCATCCAGCTCCCAGATACAATCACAAAGTGTCAATGAGTTTGGAACACACACAGTTGCACAGATGCTTTCAAAAACATTTACTTGCTAATAAATAAAGGTAAATACAAGTTCTGATTCTCATTCTTCCAGTCAAGCTATTCATTTGGCAGATGCAAGTGAAGAGTACCTTTCAAGTAAATTCCACTTCACCTCTGCTTTTGGAAATAAGGATGCCATACAGGTAAGCTGCGCTATCCTTATCTCTATCAAATGCAGACACCCACCTTCTACTGTAGCAGGAGCCAGGTATTGAAAGGACCAAGGAGAAAATCTTTAATTACAATTGTGCTAAATACAGCTTACTGAGAAAAGCTCCTTCTTAAATCCAGGGAATTACTGGTTTCATTACAACGAAGAAAGATGCACAGCCTCAGTGAATAATTTTATACCTTCTAGGTTCATAGAATCATAGAATCATAGGGGTTGGATCATCTAGTCCAACCCCCCTGCCAGAGCAGGGTCACCTAGAGTACATCACACAGGAATGCATCCAGGTGGGTTTTGAATGTCTCCAGCAAAGGAGACTCCACAGCCTCTCTGGGCAGCCTGTCCCAGGGCTCTGTCACTCTTACAGTAAAAAAAAATTTTCGGATATTCACCTTGAATGTCCTATGCTCCAGTTTGCATCTCCTTGTCCTGTCACTGGACATCACTGGAAAAAGCTTAATTCCATCTTCCTGACACTCACCCTTTACGTATTTGTAAATATTGATGAGGTCACCCCTCAGTCTCCTTTTCTCCAAACTAAAGAGATTCAGCTCCCTCAGCCTTTCCTCATAAGGGAGATGTTCCACTCCCTTAATCATCTCTGTGGCTCTGCGCTGGCCTCTTTCGAGCAGTTCCCTGTCCTTCTGGAACTGAGGGGCCCAGAACTGGACACAATACTCCAGATGCGGCCTCACCAATGCAGAATAGAGGGGGAGGAGAACCTCTCTTGACCTACTAACTACCCCCTTTCTAATGCACCCCAGGAGGCCATTGGCCTTCTTGGCCACAAGGACACATTGCTGGCTCATGGTCATCCTCCTGTCTACCAGGACCCCCAGGTCCCTTTCACCTACACTGCTCTCCAGCAACTCTCCAACCTATCTAAGTCTCTCTGAATGGCAGCACAGCCTTCTGGTGTGTCAGCCACTCCTCCCAGCTTAGTGTCATCAGCAAACTTGCTGAGGGTACATTCTATACCCTCATCCAGGTCGTTGATGAAGATGTTGAACAACACCGGTCCCAGTACCGACCCCTGTGGGACTCCACTAGTCACACACCTCCAACCAGATTCTGCCCCATTGACTACAACTCTCTGACTCCTTCCTTTCAACCAGTTCCTAATCCACCTCACTTCCTGGTCACCAAACCCATACCTGATCAACTTTTCTACAAGGATGCTGTGGGAGACGGTGTCAAATGCTTTACTGAAATCAAGATAAACCACATCTACCGCTCTACCATCATCTATCCACCTAGTAATTTCCTCATAGAAGGCTATGAGGTTAGTCAAACATGATTTACCCTTGATAAAACCATGTTGACTGCTCCTGATGACCCCCTGATGTCCTTGATATGCCTAGAGATAGTGACAAGAACAAGTTGTTCCATCACCTTTCCAGGGATGGAGGTGATGCTGACCAGTCTATAGTTACCCGGGTCCTCCTTCTTGCCCTTCTTGTAGACTGGAGTGACATTTGCTATCCTCCAGTCCTCAGGCACCTCTCCTGTTACCCATGACTTACCGAAGATGATGGAGAGTGGCCCAGCAATGACCTCCGCTAGCTCCCTCAGCACCCACAGGTGCATTCCATCCGGACCCATCCATTTATGGATGTCCAGATCGCTCAACTGATCCCTAACCCAATCCTCATCTACCAAGGCAAACTCCTCCTTTATCCTGACTTCTGGGGCTGTATGAATCTGGAGCTCATGGGGAAAGCCTGCAGGAGTAAAGACAGAGGCAAAGAAGGCATTCAGCACCTCTGCCTTCTTTATATCCCCTGTCACCAGGGCACCCACCTCATTCAGCAGTGGGCCTATATTGCCTCTAGTGTTAGTTTTATCTGCTATGTATTTGAAAAAGCCCTTTCTATTATCCTTAACCCGGCTTGCAAGGTTAAGTTCCAAGGAGGCCTTAGCTTTCCTAATTGCCTCCCTACATCCTCTGACAACTGTCCTATATTCTTCCCAAGTGACCAGCCCCTCCTTCCATGATCTGTAGATTTTCCTTTTCCACTTGCGTTTGCCCAGCAGTTCCTTGTTTAACCATGCTGGTCTCCTAGCTCCCTTACTAGATTTTCTACCCATTGGGATACACTGATCCTGTGCTTGCAAGAAGTGGTCCTTGAATGTTGACCAGCTATCTTGATCCCCTTTACCTTCTAGCACCCTGTCCCATGGGACTTCCCTTAACAATTGATTGAGGAGGCCAAAGTTTGCCCTGTGGAAGCCCAGGGTTCTG
This sequence comes from Chaetura pelagica, assembly GCF_000747805.2. Classification (NCBI taxonomy): domain Eukaryota; kingdom Metazoa; phylum Chordata; class Aves; order Apodiformes; family Apodidae; genus Chaetura; species Chaetura pelagica. The sequence goes on from NW_009952430.1 coordinate 3,235,366, forward strand.
GCCCTGCTGGGTATTCTGTTCCTCCCACACAGGATTCTGAACAGCACATGCAGCCACAGTGATCCCAGCGTTGCCCCAGCCATCACTGACAACTGCAAGCCCCTCTAAGTGCATGCCCCAGACGCATGATACCAATTCCCAACTAGCATCCCCCCAGAAATGCTGCTTCCCACTCTCGTGCCAACGCCATCGCAACCTCCTCATCCCCGGACACCCCCACTACCAGGCCCTCCTCGAGCAGAAGCTGCCAAACGAAGCGGACCGCCACACGCAGCTACAGGCCAGCTCCCTGACCGCAGC
>NW_009952430.1:3236184-3236761 GCF_000747805.2 Chaetura pelagica
GGGGGGCGAAGGGGCTTTTCCTCAGCGCTGCCTCCTGCTGCTGTGCCTGAGCAGTCCCCGGAGAGCCCCTCGGCCCGGTGGGTTGGGCAGGGTGCTAAATAATGCGGCCAAATCCTGGCACTCCTGGAGCCTTCTCCCTGCTTTCCCATTAGAATGTGTTATTTATTAGCAGATAAGTTCTGATGTAAATACAAATTTATATGTATAGATGCTGGAAGAGTTCCTACTCGTCTTTTATTTGTTTCTTTCTTAGTTGTGATATATGCCCAATCCGATTCATGTCAATCGGTATATTGTCAACATGGTTTTATCAAGGGTAAGTCATGTTTGACTAACTCTATAGCCTTCCATGAGGAAATTAGAAAAAAAAAAAAATTGGAGAAAAGGAGACTGAGGGGTGACCTCATCAATGTTTACAAATATGTAAGGGGTGAGTGTCAGGGGGACGGAGTTAGGCTTTTCTCAGTGATGACCAGTGATAGGACAAGGGGTAATGGGTGTAAATTGGAGCATAGGAGGTTCAAGGTGAATATCCGAAAAAAATTTTTACTGTGAGAGTGACAGAGCACTGGAACAG
>NW_009952430.1:3236863-3241496 GCF_000747805.2 Chaetura pelagica
GGGGGGGGTGCGATTCGCGCCTTTGCGAAGCCCATTATTAGCCGCAGGTATGAGGTAATGGGACTAATGAGCACGTGCGGTTTCTGAGGGGACCAGGGAACACTGCCGGCTGCGGCCAGTGAGCACCGGGCAGAAGTCCAAGAGACCCAGAAACTAGGAGGAAGCATGTGCTGAAGAAAGAAACGCCCACCCCTGGGCAAGCCGACCCTTAATGAATATGCATCAATTAACGAAATAAAAACGAACAACGTGGGCGGGCTGGTTGCGCGCCTCGGACGGGCGGTGACTCCTGGCGCGCCCAGCGCTGTTCGCTTGTTCAGTTATCGATCTGGCTACATATCCCGTTTGGGACTCGGTCATTTACAACAATATGGGGGCTCGTCCGGGAGGGTTTTAGTTCCTGAACTCTGACTTGATTTAGGAGAGGCGCCCCGCCTTTTGGTGGCTCCTAGTCGGGTCAGGTCGGGGCTAACGCCATCCTGAACCTGAGTAAGAACAAGCAAAGAACCTTTAAGGATTTTTGAGCTCCCTTGTTTGCCCGTAATTCTGTGCGCGAAGACCCGAACGAAGGGCGATACCGTTCGTAGCCGTGAGTGATGACTCGAGCGAAGACATTAGGTCGTAAGTGCAGGGTGCCGATACTGTTCGAAAGAACGAAGACGACGAGAGTCGTAAGTGAATTCTGTTCGGTTGGGTGGGTTGCGGTTGCCTGTGTGTGTGTAAGAGTGTGCCTGAGACGGAACCTTGTTCCGAAGCGATTTCGGGGGTCTTCTCACTGCGGTTCCAATCTCCTGCGAGGGCCTTGGCCAGTGAAGGACCGAAGCGATTTCTATAGGATTCGCGGGTGGGTGAGGGGTCCTAGATCCCGACTGCAAGACGCTCTTAAAGGTGACCAAGGGCTAGGGGAATTGCCACAGAAAATATTCCTAGATGGGTCAGAAAAAGACCAGGGTGTTGGACCAGAAGATAGGGAGCTAATTACTGGACATTAGGTTTAATGATTGGAAATTGGAATAAAGAGAGGCCTCAGAAAAGGAAAAAAATAAATTAAAATTAGTACAGTACTGTATGGTTAAGTGGTAAAAAGAACCTTTCAGGATTTGTCAGGCTTTAAATGAATATGTTGATGTTAAGGAACCTTTCAGCCAGGAAGAAAGCGATTGTGTGAGTTTGTGGGCTGGGGCTCCAGTACTAGCATTAACAGAGAAGTTTGAGAAAGAAGGAGAGGAAAAGAATAGAGAGGGAAAAGAAAGAGATGATAAATGGGAGCCACTGGATAATTTACTGCCTCCGTATTGAAAAAAGCCCTCTTCAAGCGGCGGCTCCCCCTGCGGCGCTGGTACCGGCGCTGCCCTCGCCTCCACCCCCCGCGCGGCGGGGCTGGGGCAGCCCCCGGAGCCGGCACGAGGAGCTGCCGCGTCCGGTGGAGGGGGCTGACCCCTGAGGAAAGGAAAAAAATAAATTAAAATTAGTACAGTACTGTATGGTTAAGTGGTAAAAAGAACCTTTCAGGATTTGTCAGGCTTTAAATGAATATGTTGATGTTAAGGAACCTTTCAGCCAGGAAGAAAGCGATTGTGTGAGTTTGTGGGCTGGGGCTCCAGTACTAGCATTAACAGAGAAGTTTGAGAAAGAAGGAGAGGAAAAGAATAGAGAGGGAAAAGAAAGAGATGATAAATGGGAGCCACTGGATAATTTACTGCCTCCGTATTGAAAAAAGCCCTCTTCAAGCGGCGGCTCCCCCTGCGGCGCTGGTACCGGCGCTGCCCTCGCCTCCACCCCCCGCGCGGCGGGGCTGGGGCAGCCCCCGGAGCCGGCACGAGGAGCTGCCGCGTCCGGTGGAGGGTGCTGACCCCTGAGGGGAGTACCTCTGGGTGGAAATCAAGGTGGTATCGGGTTCGTAGTAGTTCCACTAAATACCGAGGAACACTAATCATATAAGGAATAAGGAGAGCGGTCCCTTGAGGACGAAATATTAACGGGTGTTTAATGGCAGCAAAAGTACCCATTCTTAAAGATGTAGAAATAGAAACAGAAAAGAAAATTTACCTTAATGATTTACTTTTGCTTCCTGAAGCAGAATATAATTTATTAGGAAGGGATTAAATTTTAAAGCTAAATGTGAGCATTCAAAGTCAAGGGGATAAATTGCAGGTTAAGCTATGTACCTTAACACAAAAGGATGAAAAAGCTATTAATCCCACAGTATGGTATAAAGAAGGAGAAACTGGAAGAATAGAAATGGATCCTATAAGTGTACAGATAACAGATCTGCAACGCCCAATTAGAATTAAACAATGTCCCATACCCCTGGAAGGCAGAAGAGGTCTAAAGCCTATAGTTGAAAGGCTTTTGGAAAAAGGAACTTTAGAACTGTGTGTGTCACCTCATAATATACCTGTCCTCCCTGTCAAGAAACCAGATGGGTCATACAGAATGGTTCAAGACTTGAGAGCTATAAATCAGAGAACAATCACTAAATTCCCTATAGTAGCAAATCCTTATACCTTACTGAGCCAAATATCCCCTAAATATACTTGGTATAGCGTAATAGATTTGAAGGATGCCTTTTGGCCTTGTCCTTTGGATGAGGGATCCAGGGATTATTTTGCCTTTGAGTGGGAGGATCCTGAAACAGGACGAAAACAACAATTGAGGTGGACAGTATTACCACAGGGGTTTACAGAGTCACCAAATTTATTTGGGCAAACTTTAGAAAAAATCTTACAGGACTTCTCAGTACCTAGGGGGATAAAATTATGGCAATATGTAGATGACTTATTAATAGCAGGGGAGACTGAAGAGGGAACCCGAGAAGCCACTATTACATTGTTAAACTTTCTGGGAGAGAGAGGACTAAAAGTATCTCGATCAAAGTTACAGTTTGCAGAACAAGAAGTGAAGTACTTAGGACACTGGCTAAGTAAAGGGAGAAAGAAGCTGGATCCTGATAGAATGTCTGGGATTTTATCTTTAAGACCCCCACAAACTAAAAAGGAAATTTGACAAGTACTGGGATTATTGGGGTATTGTAGACCATGGCTTGAAAGCTATAGTGAAAAGGTAAAATTTTTTATGAGAAATTAACTAATAACCAACTTAAGTGGTCTACTGAAGACAACCAAAAATTTGAAGAGGTAAAAAGAGCATTAATACAAGCACCTGTATTAAGCCTCCCTGATCTAGAAAAAAACCTTTTTATCTCTTTGTAAACACATCAAATCAAACAGCATATGGGGTTCTTACTCAGGACTGGGCAGGAATCAAGAAGCCTGTGGGGTATTGTTCCAAGCTACTTGATCCAGTGGGTAGAGGATGGCCTACTTGTTTACAAGCTTTGGTCGCTAGAGCATTATTAATAGAAGAGGCTAGGAAAATTACCTTTAGTTGTCCCTTGAAGGTATATACCCCTCACAATGTTAGAAATGTTTTACAGCAAAAAGCAGAAAAGTGGCTTACAGATAGCCGGATCCTAAAATATGAAGTGATATTAATTGAATCCCCTAACTTAGAGTGAAGGATAACTTCTGCCCAGAGCCCAGCACAGTTTGTTTGGGGAATCCTCAGAGGAGTTGCAACATAATTGTTTAGAAGTAATTGAGACCCAGACTAAGGTGAGACCAGATTTAAGAGATATTGAATTGGAAAAAGGGGAAGTATTGTTTGTGGATGGCTCCTCCAGAGTAGTGGAAGGAAAAAGGAAGTCAGGATATGCAATCATTAATAAAAACTTATAGAATCAGAGCCTTTGACCTCATGGTCAGCACAAGCCTGTGAGTTACACACCTTATGCAGGGCTTTAGAGCTATTAAAAGAGAAATGTGGGACCACATTTATAGATTCTAAATATCTGTATGGAGTGGTCCACACTTTTGGGAAAATTTGGGAAGAAAGAGGCCTAATTAATACTCAAGGAAGGAGCCTTGTGCATAAGAATTAATAATAAAAATTTTAAGGGCTTTGAGAGAACCAAAGGAGATAGCAGAAGTGCACGTAAGAGGACACCAAAAAGGATTATCAAACCAGAGGAAATAATTTGGCAGATAAAGAAGCTCAAGAAGCAGCTTTAAGGGTTCCAATTACCAAAGTTAATATAATACGAACAGAAGAAAAATATAAGTAACGAAAAACAAGAAGGAAAGAAGTTTACACTGAGACACTGTGAGACACTGGCCCAGGCTACCCAGAGAAGCTGTGGCTGCCGCATCCCTGGAAGTGTTCAAGGCCAGGTTGGATGGGGCTTGGAGCAAACAGCTAGGTGTCTAGCTGGGACACCTCCCACTAGAGGTGGGAATCTAGGCGATCTCTCCCAAATGCAGTCCTTCCACCCCTCCTGGCCCCCCTCCAAGCTGCTCTCTCACTTCTGCATCCTCCCAGCTGCAATGGCGGTGAGGGAAGAAGGCAGTCCAGAATCAATGTGATTGATAAAGCAAGCTTCTTCTTCGATGTATTGAATACACAGTGTTACATTTATACCCTTTTCCAAAACTACTTGTCGTGATTTCATTGGATAGTCATGATATCATTGGATAGCTCTATTTACATGCTCCACCTTCAATATGGTAACATACACATAGAGTTCTCGGGGTTCTTCCTTATTCTCTGTTATTCTACTTCTCTATCTTGTCCTTGT
>NW_009952430.1:3241553-3254752 GCF_000747805.2 Chaetura pelagica
CCCCCGGGGCCTTCTCCCCAAACCCCATTCTCCACCCCCCAGCCACTCTAGGCAGGCTTCTATATCACCCAGAACCAGCTGGCCTGGTCCCCCCTATGGGGGGGCCAGCATCCCAGCACCCCTGCCAGCTCCAGCCACCCTTCCAGCCACAGCAGGCAGAAGCCACCCCACTGCCAGTGCAGCTCCAGGTCCAGTTCCCAGCACCTGTGTGGACCCAGTACGACCCCTGCCCCCATTTCCAGCTGCAGTTCCCACCCCAGGGCCAGATCACACTCTCCACTCCCACCCATGCTCTCCACCTAACCACGGACCAGCACAGGAGCTTTCCAATAGTCCTGATCCAATGCCAAACCCTCCCAGCCACCCCCAAACCCAATCCTCAGCAGAAGTGAAGAGTGGACAGAGTCCAGCAGGTAAATAAGGACCACCGAGGGTCTCACGCTGGGCATGGGTGAGGAGGGAGGTAGCTTGGCACAGTGTGACCACACGCCTCCCACCATCGGGGAGCCAAGGAATTAAAGGCAAAATCAGAAGCAAATCCTGCCTGATTTCTCCCAGACAGGTCAGGGAGGCTCCTGCCATGGAGCTGAACCAAGCACTGCTTCCTCTGTGCAGCCCTGTTGGACTCTGCTGGTTTCTGGGGTGCCAAGTGCTCAGCCTCATCTTGTTCATGATGGGAGTACCACAATGCTCTTCCTTGCACCCCAAGTACCTGCAGCTCCTGCCCGGGGCTATGTCTGCCTCTGTTGCCTGTCATCATGGGAATGTGTGTGCACACTGTAAGGTACAGAGCTTGTAGTTAGAGGCATCTTCCCTAAATGCCATTGCTGGATTGCTTTTGAAGACAAGGAGATGGCATTTACCACAGCAGAAATAAAACCCTTTCTCCTATGACAAGAATCCCGCGAGATGTGTCCTGTTGAATCCTGCCCAAGTTTGTGATTTGGGAGGGTGCAGGTGTTTAGGACCAGTCCAGCCCTCCTTAATGATGCTTTACTGATGGGGAAGGGAGGTCAGGAACTTCCCGGTCATGTACCTGAGAAAAACAGGCTTCTGAAATGAAATGGCAGTTATTTATTTCATATTCACTTGGCGGGGAGGAATAGGAACAGTGAATGAAGAGGGCCATGCTTGAACTTGGTTTTATTTAACCATGCATTCACTCAAAGCAAGCTCCCCTTGCAGAGATCAAATTTACTTTTTTTAAGCACATTGCACCCCTTGCAGTGGTTTAGAGCCTGGGTCCCAGCAGAGCTGAAGGGGGGGAACTCAGCAGGCACCTTTTTATCTTTTCTTGCATCCACTGAGGTTGTCAGGACAGACAAGGCCAGCACAGCCTGTTCCCTCCTCCTGTGTTTGTGCTGGATTGATAGGACTTGTGGATTCAAAAGCAAAGTGTTTAGGGTGTGTTTTCAACGTCTGGGGTTTTTTGCTGCTTGTTGGGTTTTTTTGCAAGAAGCTACAGCCTCCCAGCAGCCAGGTGTCCCGTGCACTCGGCCTGCTCAGCAGCCTGTCATACTCTGTCCCGGGGAGCAGCCGATGGTGGGACGAGGACGCCAGCCCCGCGCACAGCCACGTACCCACCACCCTCCCACCTTCCCCCATGCTCGTGCCTTTGGCTGCAGCTCTGAGCAGGGAAAAACATGGGAGGCCATGCCAAGCCACCAGCATCCCAGCACACGGGCAGGCCAACACCTGATGTGCTGGGACACAAGCATCAGCAGGCACCAGCATCACACTGCCCTTGGTTTGGGAGAGCTGGGGAAGCGATGCTTCGTGTGCAAGAAAAGGGTGGTGGGGTGAAATGTGTCAGCACAGGGCGTCCAGATCAGGGTGATCCACCCCTGCTGCCTATTCGTCCTCATTTTCTTTGATAAAGCTTGGTCCTTTGGGATTAAATGCACTAGAGGAATCCAAGATGCTGTTATTTATTACCTAGGATTGAACTTAAACATGACCCCATCCTTTTTATGTGTGCTTGGTACTACCACCCTGGCCCAGGTAATTTCTAGAGCTATTTTTTTCCCTCTTTAAAGTGTGGTGAACCTCTCCAGATGACAGCAGTTAGCCATTCCCATGCTTCTGAATGAAACTTTTGGGGAGGGTTTTTTTTTGTTGTTGTTGTTGTTTTTTTTCAATTATCTTCTCCACAGGGAGCAGCACTATTTTAGACCCTGTGGGTCTTGCAGACAAGGCAGCCTGCCTCAGAACCAGGATCCATAGTGCCTGGGAGCCCCAGCAGGGCAGGGGAAAGAGGAAGGGGTCCCAAAACATCCTGCCAGCTCTTTAAAATACTGAAATAGGAAAAAATATTCAGTGAGGGAAAGAAAGGAAAGAGCTGTGAATGGGCAGCACTCTCCAGATGAGAGTTAGCTGCTGTATTAGTGGTACAAAGTCAAGGTCATTCTACAGTAGCCTGGACCCGTTCTGAGTCTATTAATTCTTGTTCTTCTTTTAGAAGAATTCCTAAATACATTACTTTCTGATGACACAGCGGAATCTTTAAAAGAGATAGAGTCATAGAATCATAGTACCATTCAGGTTGGAAAAGACCCTTGGGATCATCGAGTCCTACCATCATCCCTACTCTACAAAGTTCTCCCCACACCAACCTCTCTACAATGTCCTTTCAGGTAGTTGTAGAAAGTGATGAGGTCACCCTTCAGCCTCCTCTTTCTCAAACTAAACATTCCCAGCTCCTTCAAGCATTCTTCATAAGATTTATTCACTAGGCTCTTCACCAGCTTCATTGCCCTCCTCTGACCTCGCTCCAGTATCTCAGTATCTCTCTTGAATTGAGGTGCCCAAAACTGGACACAACACTCCAGGTGTGGCCTCACCAATGCTGAGCACAGGGGGACAATCACCTCTCTACTTTTGTTGGTCACACTATTTCTAATACAGGTCAGGATGCTTTCCCGGCCACCTGGGCACACTGCTGGCTCATATTCAGCCACTTGTCAAGTAGAACCCCTAGGTTCTTTTCTGCCAGACACTTTCCAGCCACACTTCCCCAGGCTTGGAGCGTTGCCTGGGGTTGCTGTGGCCCAAGACCAGAATCCGGCTTTTGGCTTGCTGAAGCTCATACTATTAGTGTTAGGCCAAGGATCCAATCAATCTCTTTTTTCTGCTAATGCAATAAAGGGACAACGAGTCCCTTTCCTCCAGGCCTCCCTGTCCAGGTGAAAGGGGTTTCCCTTCTGCCCCTCAGGATCCCTGCAGCAGGGCAGGAGACAGAAGGGGGAAATAATGAGAAGGACCAGCTGATAGAGGCAGCTGCGGGCACCCTGCATGGTAGCCACGGGGCAGCTGGGACCCCCTGCCTCTGAGTTTCCCTGACACGTGTTGCAGCAGCTGGAGCAAAGCCCAAATTCACCTCCACTTCTTGTGCAGGGCTGCCCGACACCCTGTCCTCCCTTCCTTTCCAGCTGAACTGAGGGCTGTAATTTCTCCCCCCACTTTCCCTGTGACCGATGTTCCTGGCTCTTCCCAGGGGAGGGGGAAGAGGGGGCAGCACAGCTCTGATCTGGATGCTTGTCAGCAGCTCCTGGTCCTGTTTAGGGAGGAAGGTGACAATGTGGTGCCGAGCAAGGGGGTGATAAAGGGAACTAGCACGTAAGGAGTAAACCAGATGGCATTGTTTAGCTTAGATAAGGCTTAGAATTTAAATGAGGGTATTGTGTGAGGGGATGTTTAAACAGGAGCTTGCTGAGAAAGCAGAAACCTCGTGCAGACCTCAGCAAATAAACCAGATTCGAAAGAAAGGAATGCCAGAGGTGAAAAGTGCACAGCGATGAAGACTTACGGCCTTCATCCCAAATACCCCTGCCCACGACCCTCAGGAGACACTGCGCAGGCGCAGCAAGGAGGAGTCCGGGGTGGCAACTATGATAATCATTTCCTGGAACTAATTGTAATAACCCCTCCCTATCCTAGGACACCGAATGTATATGCAACAGCATGGATGAACATGTATTACTTTGTGGCATATAATAAGCTTGCCAACAGCTCTAGGGTGTGCACCTTTGTGGAGGAGCGATCCCACATGCACCCAGCGCTGAATAAACACACCTTCTTTATAACCTTAGAGGTTGTAAGGTCATTATTCCGCACATCAGGGGTCCTGGCTGCCCCGCGGGGACAGACCCGTGTTCCTGGGCCACAGGCTGTCAGTGGCAGCGGGGACGGCGGCGTGTGTGGCGCGGACTGGGGTTCTCCTGCTGCGGAAGCTCATCCAGGAGGGACCCTGTGCCTTTGCCTGCGCCTCTGCCTGCTGCTGCCGCACGCTCTCCATCATCACCTGCAGCTTGTTCAGCTGTAGGAAGGGGAGAAGGAATCAGCCGGGAGATGAGATGGATGTGGCCAACAAGCCCGGGTGGCTCTGGAGGCTCAGTGGTGCCACCCAGCCAGGGGATGGGGACAGGAGCACAGCCAGGACCACCCTGCCGAGCCAGGGGGCAATGGGAGCCCCTTCTGCCTCAGCTGCTCCTGGAGCAGCTCGGCTGTCTTGGTGACCAACTGCTCCAGAGCAGCCTTGGTCATGTCCTGCTGCTCTCCCAGCTCAGTCAGGGCATGGCCCCCACACCTCCTCCCAGCATGGAGGGAGCCCTTTGGCTCTCCCCTCCCCACCCAAGCTCCCCAGCATCTCCCCAGCTCCCCTGGGGACCTCTGCTCGCTCACCTTCTCCTTGCAGCCCTGCCTGTCACTGGCAAGGCCCTGCAGGGAGGACATCTGGCCTTGCAGAGAGGACAGCTGGCCCTTCAGGGAGAACACTTAGCTCAGGAGATGGCTCAGGACATGGTGGATGCTCTCCTTATCTATAGATGGGGTCCAAGGAAGCACATTGTCAGTGAAGTGGTATCATCCCTGGGGCCAGGCGCTGAGCATGACAAGCCTGTGACCCAGGGTGTCCCCATGGAAAATGCACCCCTCATCAGTCCCCCCAGAGCTCCCACATTTCTCCAGGAAGAGCAGCTGCAGGTTCTCCGGTCTGGCCTGGTCTGCCTAGGTGGCTTCCAGCTGGATCACCTGCTCCTTCAGGCCAGTGTAGAGGTGGCTGAGGTCTCTGACCTGGTCGAGAGCTGTCTGTGCCTGGGGAGCACCGAGAGTGTCCCAAGTGGAGACATTCTCTGCTCCAACAAGGCTTCCTCCATGGCCTCCTGTTGGGTGCCCATGTTCACTGTGGTGGGCTTGGCAGGGGCAGACTGGCTCTCTGCTTCTTGCACAGAGCCATCCCTCATCCCTTCCTCCCTCCCTCTGCACTCCCCCAGAGTGGGGGGAAGCAGAACCGGGGGCTGTGATTTCTCCAGCTGATGCCCCCCCTTTCCCTGTGACCTCCCCAGGGAAGTGGGGAGGATGGGGCTTTCTTAGTGTCAAACAATCTTGCTTAAAAAGGACCTAAACAAAAATTTAAAAAATCCACACAAGAAAAAAACAGCTGAAGATTTTTCTTTAAATATAATTAAGCGCAGTGTGAGGGACCAGCCCCTCCCAATATTTATCAATTTGTCTCTCACTGTGACTACGTAAAATACAGAGACACAAATGGCCACCAGGCAAGGGCAAGGACATTAAATGCAAGCTGAGGAAAGATGCAACACTGTTGCAATGCCTGCGCCAGTGAACTATCATCAGCTTATAAAAACGGAAAAGCACTCTTTGATAGGTTAAAATGGACCAACAGACAAAAAGATGAAGAAATAACCAATCACCACCAGGGTCATCTTGCAGAGAACTACAAAGAGATTGCTACAAGAGCAGTTGGGGCTGTTCCATTCCTTTCCATCCTGTCTTGTGAAGAACTGTCATGGGAGAAGACCGAGACACAAAAACTGAAGAAGGGTGACAAAGTCCTGACAGTAACCCAGTTGCAATTCAGTGGCTGGGCAAAATAATGAGAGCTCTCACTAGACAAAAGAGCTGAAATCATTACTCTGAAATCTCTCGGGTAGCTGTGAAGTGTGTGCCCCTTGCACCTCACCACTTTTCGCAACCTGCGGTTCATTGCAGTTCACTGTGTTCTGCGCTCAAGACTATCTACTTGATTCAGAACTCATAAGAGAAACCAGCAAAAAATCCTCTTACTTTCCTTCTAAGCATATTTCATTTCCCCAGTACGTAAGTAAAGGCCATATACTTACACTTACCTGCATCTACCCACTTCGGGACTAGCATTGGGCATTTAATCATGGTCTTCAACAGCTTTCTTCCCTTCTCTCCCCCCTCCAAACACAAGTTTTTGCAAAATTATACACATACACATAGTTGTTACACCAGGCATGTCACAGAGTATTTATTATAAGTTTGTCTCCTTTCCCAGCCTGTCCAGTATCTCTGTTTTCCCTTTTCCTATCACCAAATAGTTATGAAATAAAAGGAGACTGTTTTGGAACATAAAGGTCTCTGTTATAATACAGGCACACGCTCAGATGGGGCAGGTCTCTCGGAACAGCGTTAACACCTGGTGTAGGCAGCCAGCCCCAATCTCGGGGTGGACCCATGAAAACCAACCCAAGTGGGTGGTTGTTGCCCATGGGCAATCCTGACACTTCCAGTTTTAAAACCCGGAAGTAGGGTTTTTCTGGTGTCAGAACTCCTGACCGTATAGCCATGGGACCGGCTTTTCCCGACATAAGCAGGGCTCAGACCCTGACACCCAGTTAAACCATCCCTTTTCTCAGGTCTGTGGTTCCTGCCTTTTCCCTCACTGGCTGGGATGGGGGCGGGGTTTGGCCGGGCACACTCTGTTCTGCCTGGCTGCCGAGATGATGGATCTGGCCCTTGGGATCAAGACGGGCGGGAGGATCCTCAGTGGCTGGGAGCGATCCTTGTGGGCTGACAGTGTCCTTATGTCCCTCTGCCCTGGGGACAGCCTGGGCTCATCCCTTGGGAAGCCTAAAAGAGAGGGAGCACAGAGATTCGGTCTGGGGGGAGCCGGGGGTGACATGAAACAAGGAAAACCTGTCCCTCCGTGGGCACCCTGCCCAGCCAGTGTGTACGTTTCTGCTTTAACTCCAGTGCCCAATTACAGCCAAACCCATAGGTGATATTCCCATTAATCTTTGAAGACCTTCTGGTTTAGGATCTGTATTTTCTCATGTGTGCAGCAATAGAAGCAGAAATCTCAGTGCTCCTCTTATTCTGGCCATAGTAGTCCACAAAGTCACCATCTGGCCCAAGGAGGTACATTATTATTGTGTGATCCACCTGCAAGAGAGCACATCACAGCTCAGTAAAAAAGATCCTGAGCATCTCTCAAAGTCAGCAGCAACAGCATCCCACTCAGCTTTTGCTTCAGCTATCTGACAAGTCTTACCATCAATAAGTTAACACAAGATAAGGAAAGCCCCAGCATCACCTCAGCAACCTTTTCTTGTCTTACCCCCCAAAAAAGAGAAAACTAGTTGCATATTGAGTATGTGTGAAGAAATTCTATAAGCAGACAAATCTTCGCTAAGCTGCTGACACTCTTCCCACAACACAGACAAGGCTAGGGCAAACCTGTGGGGTAATGGTCTCTCCTCATTTTTCCTAGTTTCCCCCTGCTTCTCATGGTGTCCCATGACCCCCAAAAGGGATTCAAGCTCCAGCTGCTACTATGACATAAATCCAATATAAATAGAGTATTTCATTAAACCCTGTTCACAGTCAGTGCACACAGTGGGACCAAGAACATCACCGGGACACAGGAGCTGCAGAGAGAGGAACCAGTGGAGAGGGAAACACATGTGCTGGGAGGGGGCTCCCTCTACTGTCCGAATTGAAATAATATTTTAAAATGTTCAAAGTAACAATTACTTGATGGTTTGAGGAGTTCCCATTTGATTTATATAAAAATTAACTCCTCTGTAAATTTATTTTAAATGCCACTGCAAGTGCTGTCTGCATCTAACTGCAACACTACCTTTATGAACAAAGCCACAACCTACTGAAAATGGACACCATAACTCTGTGATTGCTCAAGTGACTACATCATCTCATCGACACTGGAGAAAAAGGAACAGAAATGTACTCAATGCACTGAGAATACAACTGGGTCTGCACTTAAGAAGTCACATTAACATTTCCAGCACCACAAGCTAATGGGATTTCTGCCACTAAAAGTGTTTCTCAAAACTGCATTGAAGGTTTAATTAAAATATTTTAATCTAGTTTCAAATGTTCTGTATAAGATCACAAAATCAAGTTCCAGAGGACCATTTTTAAGGCATGTGAATCACGATTTAGATCCTTCAACTGGAAAGTAGCAAGAAAAAGAATAATTAAAAAATGCAGGTAGCCTGCTCAGAAAGCATCTTAACTCCCCAGTCTATGGGAGATCAAACGCAGTCAGGATGGAGTGCAGTTTGTGTGCAAAAGAGCAAGCACTGCTTTCCAAGTTGTGCCTGAAGCTGCACTGCTCCCACTGTATGCACAAAAGATCATAATTTGAGTTGTAATGCGAACTTATAAACCACAGAGTAAAACAAGTAAATTGGATATTCTGGTATTAAGAATTATAAAACTGAGATGGGAACTAGTAATATTCAAATAACACTTGAAAAATTCAGCCTGCAGAGGAAACAGAACCTGTTCCTGCACCAATGTCAGTCTTAATCACCAACTGGCAGGACAGGTCTATGTAAGATATAATGAAGAAAATCAAAAAAGCCTTTCTGGAAGAAATGACAGAGTAGTAATTACCTGGGTAAGTCTCAGGTAGATACAGAACCAGCCTCATGCTCTCCCTCCCTGGGCCGCTGTTACTGCTATCCTCTTTCCATTTTGTTTTAGTGACCTGTGTCCTCTGCCCTTCCTGTCCTAAACAGAGAGCCCACTGTCTCTCAAAACCAAGAGTCTGACAAATCCTGAAGAGATGCAGATGCACTCCTCCTCTGACACAACTTCTTGAGGCTCTCAGGCTCCTCCCCTGCTCCCAGTTCACCTGCCTTTCTTCCTCACTGCCCTTCCCTTCTCTGTCTCACAGCCCTAGGCACAGACCACTATTCTTTCTGGATCCCAAATCCCTTCTCCTACTTCATTACTTCTGTAGTCACATTCTCCAGTTTGGTTTCATCCTCCAGCCTCCTCTAGGGCTGCTGTCATCTATAGAATTATTTTCCTTGTCTGAGGCCTGTACTTTCCCTTCAGGGCCATGCCAGAATCCAGGTGTGGTTTGCTAGAATCCACGTGGTTTACTTCACAATAAGCAGCACTCCTCCAGCTTTTCTGGCCCATTTCCATCATCTCTCCTCAACTTCAGTTCACTCATTTAGTGTCCGATTCTACAGATTTTTCTCCCCTCTCCTGAGCAGGCATCCTTTGCCAGTCCTGTTCCTATAACCTAGCCTTGCATTTCCACCAGCTTCCTTTGTTAAATATGATTTTAAGCAGTATCTTTAGATTTATTTCACATTGGTGTTATATTCATTGAAATTGGTGTTGAATTTCTTCAGCAAGCTTCTCTTCCATCAAATCTGTTCCATATTGGACACAATTTCTGTAGCTCTTGAGATCCCACTTCAAGTGAAAACAAGTTTATCTCTCACTTCATGCACCTTTTAGTAATGTAGAGCACTGCACATCACGAGTACGATTCCATTTTCTCTCTACTGACATCATGTGCTGTTCTTGCTGTTTCGTCCTATGCACCATTTTTTTTGTTCCACCAACCTTTTTGTCTACATGGATACTTTATTTGCTGCAGTCAGGTGTTTTTAAAAAACAGATTAATACTAGATCAGACCAAAACCAATCTGCCTCAGCATCCTACCTCAAATAGTGGCCGACAATGGTTGCTTTAAAGAGTATAAAACCAGCACAAAAAATATGTTGTCTTCCTCTGTCCTCTCAGTTTCAAAAATTTTTGGCTTACAGGCTTCCTCAGCCAGGCAATATTTCTGTGCATTTCATAAGCCTCAACAGATTTTTTTTTCCAAAGACTTGTTAGCCTCCCTGTGGACTCCCATAAACTTCTACCACTTGCACTTGTAGCAAAGGATTCCACTTCTCATGTGCCCATTGCAACAAGAACCATTACCTTTCCTTTTGAACCTGTTTCTAGCTTTTGCTGATGCCCTTAGTTCTTGTAATGAAGAAAAAAAATTAAAGATCATGTAACATGTAGCCTCACTTGTCATACCACCTGTACCTACTTTACTCTTCCAGTCTGATCAGGGTATGGCAAGTAAGGAGGGCCTTTAGCATTAACATGCTCTCTCTTCCAGGTCATTTGACACAGTATCTGCAAGCAGACTTTATATCATCCAAGGCTTTTGCCAGGAAAATCCTGTTCCTTAGTGTCAGTTTCACAGAATCACAGAATGTCAGGGCTTGGAAGGGACCTCCGAAGATCATTGAGTCCAACCCCCCTGCCAGAACAAGACCAAAACTAGGGCAGATCACTCAGAAAGGCATCCAGACAGGTCTTGAAAGTCTCCAAAGAAGACTCCACAACCTCTCTGGGCAGCCTGTCCCAGTGTAACCCTCACAGTAAAGAAGTTCTTCCTCATGTTGAGGTGGAACTTCCTGTGCTCAAGTGTGAATCCATTGCCCCGTCCTATCACAAGGCACAAGCGACAAGAGGTTGTGCCTGCCTTCTTGACCCCCAGCCCTCTTGTATTTATAGACATTAATTAGATCCCCTCTCAGTCTTCTCTGTAGACTGAACAGCCCCGGGTCTCTCAGCCTTTCCTCATAAGGTGGGTGTTCCAGTCCCTTCGTCATCCTTGTAGCCTCTGTTGGACTCTCTCAAGTAGATCTCTGTCCCTCTTGAACTGGGGAGGCCAGAACTGGACAGAATACTCCAAGTGAGGTCTCACTAGGGCAGAGTAGAGGGGGAGGAGAACCTCCCTGGATCTGCTGGACACAGTTGTTACTCACTTTACCTCTCATTTCTCCATCTTCCTATTGCCTTAATTTCCCAGCTCCATTTTCACATATGAGTACATAGGAAAACAACCAGGCATAAACAGTACACAAACATTACAGAAACAAGTTCCAATTACTGCCTGGCTTGCTAGCTCAGGTGCTATTCTGTACACAGGCCTGGCATTGTCCATTTTTAGAACACATTTCAGTAAGGGTCTGAGTTTGTAAGTGGGCACCTTGATTCCAACTGAGACCTCTAGAACACATACTAACACAGCAGTGCAACACGAGTCTGTCAATGTAGGACTTCAGCATAGATTGCAACAGCTGCTTTCTGCTTGGAAAATCCATATTTTGTTCTTATCCCAAGTCTTTCATTAGGCAAAGGCCATATATTTACTTACTATGTAATCATTATCTTCATCTTTGGGACCTTCACTGTAATACACGCGGTAAGCTTTGGCCACTTGGTCAATCTGTGCCTTGGTACCAGTCAGGCCAATCAGCTTTGGAGAAAAATCTAGATAAAAAGACGATACTTAGACATTTTAGTGAAAAGAATCCCATCAAGAGCTGCCTTTTCAGTGCTCTACACTGCATTACACCAAGAGAGAAAACAGTATTACCTTTGACATATCTGGCAATGGCTTCTTCGTTGTCCCTCTCAGGATCAATGGTGATGAACAGTGGGGTCAGATTAGGCAAAGATGAAATTCCATCTGTGATATTAACAATAATTATTTTTCTTAGAAAAATAAAAGTAATTTCCACCTCCCTTCAAACAAGCTCACAGCCAAGCTACTGTAATCAACACAAGACCACCCTAAGTAACAAAAAAAAGTACAGCTTTATTTATTTAATTTGTGAATGAAACAGCTGCCATGAAATCAAACACTGTGCTTGTGCTTGGTTAATATTATTCCTTCTCTGTAACTCTTCAAGGTTTGCAAGCTGAGAAGATCACCTCATCCTTCCCCTAACCTCCATTCCACATCAGTCACTCCCAGAAAAGGCATAGAGATCCATTCTCAGAATTAATACAATAGAGGGGATGGAAAAAACCCTAATACACTCCACAAACACTTCTTGGCAAAACTACAACACAACTGCATGGCTCCCTGTAACCTGCCACTGTCACATTTTATCACTGAGAAGTCCCCTGTTGTGGAAAGATCAGTGCCACCATGCTCTAAGTATCAGGTTTGAGTGACAGGCAGATTGATGTATCACTTAGCAATTAATTCAACTACTGAATAGTAGTACACAGCATTTTTTTAAAAAGATCATCACTTACTACCGTTTGTGATATTTTATGCGAGTAAACCTGGACCTTCCATAAAAAGGACTACTGCACCAACTGAATTCCCATACCAATTTCATCTACCACTTCAATCATTTTCTCCAGTTCGTCAGGGCAGATGTCAGGGCAGTGTGTGAATCCAAAGTAGATCAGCACCCACTGGCCAATGTAGTCCTTGCTGGTCTTGGGCTCTCCCTCATGGCTGACAAGTGAGAAGGGCCCTCCTAGTAGTGGTTTCCCAATGCCTCTGTTTCGTTCTTTCTCCAGCTCTACAAAAAACAAAAGAGGATCAAACACATCCAGGTGAGTCTTGGAAGCAGTTGAGAGCCAGGCAGCCTCACAGAGTCATGGCCCAGGGCACTGAAATGTCAAGATCTACCAACACCTCCTGTGCAAAGCCCAATGTGGACAAGACTTCCAAAAAGCATTTTATTTTGGTCGAAATAAAATACATCCCTAAACTCCTTTGAAACATAATAACATAATCATATATTTCATTGTCACCTGATTATATTTTTATTATTTAAGAAAAAAAACAAACAACAAAGAGAAGGACAGGTATTTGGCTTGGTGTGGAACAGAAAAAATATCATCATTTGCAAACTGAAAAGACTCTAAAAGCTGTAATATCTTAGAATTAAAAATATGGAAATTAATCCAACAGGCAGTTGGATGGGACAGGGAAACACACGTAAAGGCTACACAGAGGGAAACCAGCGTGCACAGAAAACCCACCCGCGTCTGCCCCGCGCGGGCAGGCAGGGCGAGCACCCACTGCTGCAGCGAGAGCAATTCAATAATGTTCACGCGTGACCATGAAGTTTGGGGTTTTGGGGTTTTTTTGCGAATTTTCTGTGCCAGTTATAAGCACAGAGGCACGAAGCGTGACGTGATTCAGTGGTATGACGAAGTGGGTAAAACACACCTGAATAAAAACAGTAAGTGACCTGAATACACAACACCCGTCCTGCTGCTCCTCCCGCCCGGCCCGGCCGCGCACTCACCCTCCTCCTTCCGCCGCTTCACCACCTTCATGGCGGCCAGCAGCCCG
>NW_009952430.1:3255816-3263687 GCF_000747805.2 Chaetura pelagica
TGGCAGAGCTGGGGCGGCTGCCGGTGCCGGTGCATCATACATGGGGCAACCACGACTTCTATAACTTCAGCCGGGCCCGCCTGGTGCACACTGGCCTCAACAGCCGTCCCATCGGGGCCATGACCAGCTCGCCGGTCGGGGACTGCCAGGCCTATCACTTCAGCCCCTCCGCGCGGTTCCGCATCATCGTACTCGATGCCTACGACCTGAGCATCCTTGGCAGGGAGCCAGACAGCCCCCGCTACCAGGAGTCCCTGCAGCTGCTGCAGAAGAATAACCCCAACGACAACCTCAACAGCCCCACAGGTACCCCTCGGCCTGACCCTTTGGCAGGGAGCAGAGACAGCAGAACCTCTGCTTCCCAGAGTGATGAGGAAGCTCCCAGGGGTGACATCTGGTTGCCAGGGTGCTGAGGTGGGTGCCCCATTGCTGCCCACCTCCTCCACCTCCCTGCTGTCCACTGAGGACTGGTCAGCTCATCTCTAGGCAGGCACAGAATATGGTCCTCTATACCCTTCATGCTGCTCTTGTGCTTTGGGGATGGGTTTATGTCGTGCTGTGTGCCCTGCAGTGTCAGAACAAAAGGCAGCTGTTGGTGTAGCTGCTAGTGGAGAGTACTGAGTGATGCCTACCCCCATGCTAGGAGGATCCCAAGAGTGGAAATCCTGTGCATGTAGAGTGAACACCCCCCCAAAACACTAACAAATCACTTTTTTTTTTCACTTTTTCTTTTTTTTTTTTTTTCAAGGAGGCTGGATGTTTGATGCAAGAGATGAAAAAAAAAAGTTTATGAGAATAAACCGTCTATCCCAGGAGAAGTGTATGCACCTATGCCTAACCTTCTTCTTCATTGCAGGACTCAAAGAACCTCAGTTTGTAGAGTTTAATGGAGGATTTAGTCAAGTCCAGCTGGATTGGTTCAATGAAGTCCTCAAGTTCTCAGATGAAAACCAAGAAAAAGTTGTAGTTATGGGTAGGTGAATATGGGGAATATATGCCAAAAAATGTATATACCTCATGTATGTTAGCTGAGGAAAACATGTAGCAGCTTTGTAGCTCTAGAGCCTTCTGTATAGTTCATTGTCTGAATTTCCCAGCAATGAAGACAGAGTTTGGGTATACTTAAAGTAACTCTCCTGCTTCTTTTCCCCCTCAACTGTAGGTCATCTGCCCATTCATCCAGATGCTTCAGACAGAGTTTCCCTAGCCTGGAATTACAAAGATGCCCTTTCAGTCATACACTCCCATCAGTGCGTGGTCTGCTTCCTTGCTGGGCACCTGCATGATGGTGGCTACTGTTTAGACTCTCATGGAGTTCATCATCTGACTTTGGAGGGGGTTATTGAAACTCCACCAGAAAGCAATGCCTTTGGAACTATTTATGTCTATGAAGATAAAATGATACTAAAGGGAAGGGGCAGAATTTCAGACAGAGTTATGCATTTCTGAAAATAGTATGCAAGTACAAATTGCTGCACTTCAGAAAGTACCTGGACAAAAAAAGCAGGGGATTCAACTTATTATTTGCTTGTAGAAAGCTATGCATGGCTGATCCTTATAGCTGTAACTCATACATTTTTATCTTGAATACAGAATTTTAGAAGTTATGTTTCTGTAAGAAAACAGACCTGGTTTCTTTGTTGAGAATAAAGATGGCCAGTTAGCATGTAATCAAATAAATGTACTTGAATGCAGAATGTTGAAACACTCAATCCTGGCTGGATTGTTACTTACTGGAAAAAAAATGCAAACCATATAATTAACATTGTCCCAAAAAAGCCATTTTTTCTCACTCAGAATTCAAGAATACAGAATTGTAACTACCCAGCCACATATAATTTTTTATTTATTTTTTAAACATCGTGGTCAGTAATGTCTCATATCTGGCAGAATGAGTCCACCCTGTAGCCTAATGCACTCTTATTGTTGCTTTAAAAGACTAAATTTCAAAAAATGCTAAGCCCAAGGAAAATAGAGATCACCTACACTACATCACATAATGCTGCAAATACACCCCCTGGGATCTCCATGTGCACAGCTGATAGCCTGCAGCAGCACTCAGCAAAGAATCCCTGCATGGAAGGAACTAAAGTTGATAGTTGTAGAAATTCACTAAAATGATGAGTTTGCTGTACTAAGTTAGCTGAATGGGTTACTTTTAAAACAACGTGCTTTGTGAAACTGTATGTCAAGCATCCTGCAGGTTGTGGTAACATCAAGTCTTCTAAGACCTGTCTGCCTACAGCCAACATTCCTGTTGATTCTGGACCCACCTGGGCAATCTAACAGCTTGAGACTGGACACAGGACCAGGAAGGACAGGGAGACAGGACTAAGATGACAAAGGGCCTAGAATCAACAAAGACCCCCACAGGAGACCCTTTGGCATAGAACTGAATATGCATGGTTTTGGTATATAATAGTTGGGGTGTTTTGCTAACT
Organism: Chaetura pelagica; assembly: GCF_000747805.2. Taxonomy (NCBI): domain Eukaryota; kingdom Metazoa; phylum Chordata; class Aves; order Apodiformes; family Apodidae; genus Chaetura; species Chaetura pelagica. Next base: position 3,258,258 of record NW_009952430.1, read on the forward strand.
CGTTGGAGCACTTATGGTGGAGAATCCCCAGTGCTGCCCTGCTGAAAAACAGTTCTGTTTGCTGTTGAGTTCAATTTATTTGTTTCAAGCATGTTGCTGTGCTACATCTGGACCTATTCTGTCTCTTTCTCAGCCAGCTTGTGTATTCACCTGAGCATTCACCTGAGCTTCCTTTTCCAGGATTATTAGTGATGAAACATGCTTACTGTTGCTAGGCTGCTGTATAGGTTCTGCTTTCCAAGAGCAGGAATTCTGTGAGAAGCAGAGTTGTGACAGTGACCATGTCTGCTCGTGGCAGTCTTGAGTACAAATCACACAGAAAATAAAAATACAGAAGCCTGAATTTTCTTTAAAAAATTGTATTTATTACTCCATAAAACCAATAATTTTCAGTTAAAGATAATAGCAAAAGTATTTCTTCAGATACAATCTAGATATACATAGAACAAAAATACAGACTACTCAATTTTTCAGTAAGTCTCAATGGACCATACAGGTAGGTATCTGGAAGTTTTATGGCTGCAATAAGTAATTTATTGAAAAAAAGTATTTGGTTTACTTTTCCCTTATGTTACAGAACAGTACATTTCTCAAAGTAAAAGGTGATTAGAGTGATTCAAGGATATCTTGAATATGCCATTAGAGCACACATTAGATCTACAGTGCTTTGAAAATGTATGAAGAAGCCAGTAAAGAACAGTTTCCATAGAAAAATCCTCCACTAAGATTTGACAGTGTTCTTCAATTTTTTTTAACAAATCTCAAACTGCACTGCTAGGAGGAGCCTAGAATTCCTGGATCTTACCAAACTGGTACTAACTTTTCATTAAGAACCAAAATCCAAGGCTCAGCATATTTACTCTAGACTTCCTCCCACCCAAGTAGGCACTGGAACACGCTGCCCAGAGAGGTGGTGGATTCACCATCCCTGAAGGTATTCAAGAAACGTGCAGATGTGGCACTTCAGGGCACGCTCTAGTGGGCATCATGGTGGGTTTTTTGTGGGGTGTGTGTTGTTGGTTTTGTAGGGTGTGTGACTGTGGGGCTTTTTTTTGTTGTTTGTTCAGGTGGGTTGTGTTGTTTCCTTCCTCGTCCCCATCTCCTCCGTGGACAGCTAGACTAGGTGATCTTGGAGGTCTTTTCCAACCTAATTGTGTGATTCTTGGATTAAATAACTGTTTTACAGTGGGTTGGCCAAGATGCTCGCACCTCTTTGTTCACATAAATGTACAGCCATGTAATCAAGGGGAAGAGGGCAAGAAGGACTGCAGCCATCAAGTAAACTCCACCCAGTGGACCCCTATAAAGAAGCAAATGCATCAGAGCTACTTCAAATCAGACTTCTTGGACTTTCATACTGGGAATGAAACTATACTCGCTAGATGGCAGAGAGCCCTTGGCCAGTTTAATGTAGCTCCTGTGGATGCATCAGCAGAGTCCTTCAAAGGACTACAGATCCTGTTTATGTATTTGCCAAGGTTCAGACAGTGACATGAAGCAGAAAAACAAGCAGTCAAAATCAACTGTGTTTTCAAGAAGCTACTCACTAAATGTGAACATATCAATGGATTTTTTTTAAAAAGGAAACAAAACTTACTTTGCTGAACTGTGACAAAGACTCATCCATATTATAATAATCACCAGACCAAGCAACTCTCTAAAAAGCAAAACAAACAACAAAAATCAGAAAATAATAACAAGAACATATTTACTTTTAAAAAATACACAATTTTTGCCTCCAAAACAGTAGTGTTTTCCCCTTTGAAGAAGTTCTATGTATATTACTAGGATTATAATTCTACAGGTATTAGCACGGAGTAACTTTGCTTCCCACCACAAGTCTACAAATGCACTTTGATACCTTAAAAAGACGGATACCTTAAACAATAGGCAACATTCCATTATCCCAGTTATGGTCAAATTGATCTGCATTTACCCGAGCAGCCGCAAGGCTTTATGTAAATATTTTTGTATGTAAATAGAGAACAAGCTCAAGGAACCAGAGGCCTTGCAGTGAAGAATTAGCTGCCACCAGCAAGACAAGAAGAAGACAACCATACTGGTCACCCCACACTGCACATGCCTCAGGGAAGGGTTCAACAAAAGCACACTTCAAAGCAACCCCCTAAGACCACCAAAGACTCCTACTAAAGACTCAAGGAGGCTTAAAGTGCATGTATAATGAGAATGCAAATATTAAAATTAGCTCCAGGAAATCTGATGCATACAGTGAGACAATATAAGCCTTGTCATTTGCAGCTGCAAATTGGAGTAGCCCCCTGTGCATCCAGCACTGTTATAAAGAACGTGTGCCTTCTAAAATTTAAATGCAAGTGTTAGAGGGTTCTTTATATGACCAGCTTTAGTGGTATCAATATGACCCAGCTACACAGCTGTATAAACTCCTGCTTCCATATTCTGTTTCACTGATAAACTTCTATTCCACAGCACATTTCCCTCATTAACACAGGGCAAAACAGCAGGAGATGGCCTGGTGGGCTGAATTCATGCAAGGGGAAATAAAAATCACCATTTACCTGCCTTCCTCTTCATGCAAAATGTTTCCTTGAGCATAGGCAAACAAAGAGCAAGCCAAGGCAATGGTCCCAACAATACAAGAAGCAGAATGAAAGTCACAGAGGCTTCTCCAAACACTGTTATCTGAAAGAAAAAACAAGACTGCCAGCAACTGCAACGAAGCATTGAAGTAAACCCTACACATCAAAAACCTACTAAGCTGCTAAAAAAGATGCCTCCAGAAAAAAAACACATATCTTCAGCAGGAAGATGGAATTAATACCAGCATCTTTATGACCAGGGAAATCTGCGAAAAAGTGCTGTTGAAAATAGACTCTAGTGGGCCTGAGGCTTGCTTTCCTCGGAATGCCACTTGTTGGCAGCAGCACCTCAATGAAAATGGGTTTCCATTTCTCTCCAGCAAACTAAACGGGCTCCAGCATTAAACATGCATGGAAAAAAAACCCACGAGGCATATTACAAATCCAAGTTATTCTAAGCAGGAGGAATGGCCTTTCCAGAACTCACAGCCACCATCAGATGCTCAGTGTGACCACAAGGACTGCTGGGGCCCAAGGGGGCAAGCCCCAGGCCCCAGCTCCCTCCCAGCTGTCAGGGTCTGAGTGTCCACCACACTGCAGGGGGGGGCTGGACTCACACTCCATGACAAGCTTCTGCCTGACCTTTTGCGTGTGGTGATGATGAGCAACGCTAATGACATCTCTGCCTGAGGCGTGATGTTTTTCAAGAGGAATACAGATTATGTGAAATACCTGAAAGGGCCCATAGGTTCTTGTGGTTTTCCATGTCCATTCCTAGGGGCTTGTGAGAGAGAGGTAAGCAAATGGCACAGCCTGATTGCTTGCTAATCTCAGCAATGTCAATAGCAAAAACTGTAACATTAAAAGCAGTCTTTTCTGGGTATTGACCCCTCGAGGCAAGCATTAATGATGAGCTGCCAAAACTCAAAAGCTCAGCATGACCCATAGTTGTAATCGATTCCCCATTTGGCTGAACTTACTGCAGCTCAGCAGAGGCAGAATGTGGGTCTTCCACTGACTTGAATGGCAAATATACCTTGGTAAATGTATATAAATATCAAGCTATACAATAGTTGTGCTATTTTAATCTTTATTTTCCACAGACCTGGGCACAAGTAACAAAAATCTACTTATGAGTTTTACTCACAGATTTTCCTGACCAGCCAAATGACACTATACTGAAGCTACACCTTTCACACAAATAAACCTCCCCTGAAATTACCAAAATCACAGGCAACCAGCCACCATGGCTTTTGATTTTATGAATGCTGCCACTTTATATGCTTAAGGTAGCCAGAATGCTGAGAGATTGCAATGGTGCGATTTGTGACAGAGCACGCACTCTGGAAGATGCGTTTCTTACTTAAGTGTGGTTTTAATCAGAGTGAGTGCTCAGCCAGAAAAGATACAGTCACTTTGTGCATACAAAATGTTATTTTAAAATTATTTCTAATGGATGAAAAAGTAAAAAATGAATTTATTTTTTGGAGCCCTGGACCAAATTTGATTCTCCCAAGGTGTGGTGTGGCATTAGCCTGCTTAGTGCACTTGGAAATGCAGCCACTGCACTGAAGCTTCTAAACATCTTCATTACCACCCACACACTTTGTGGGGTAGCTGCAGCACCCGAAGCTGAACAAGATGTTCAGCTCTTTCAAAGACTGTGCAGAGCTCAACTGCTCTTCTATGTGGCAGATAAAAAGATCTGCAGATTTACAAGGACACAAAGTAAATTAATGTGCTAAGGTGCTAACAGCAGAGCCAGGTTCAGAGCCTGCTCCCAGACCTGTGCTCCACTCAGGCTTTGAGCACTGGAATCAGGGTGCAAAAGTAAGCTCATCCCAGAGACAGGTCTTTATGCAGAACTCCTGCATTCACCTGCAGCACATCCAAGCACAAGCACAAAACCACCGAGCAGTTTTTGTAGAGGCAGGTCTCACAGCTTTTTGCCCTTAAAAGGTAGTAGGACATGTTCCTACATGTCTTAAACTGTGATTCAATAAAAAACAAACAAACAAACGAAAACATACAAAACTTCTCAGGGGCAAAATTTTGTTTTGTACACCAATATCATACCTGTTATAGAGGGGTTAATGCTGACCAGAAACGTCAGACCAGCTGGCACTAAGTAGACAACCTGTTAATGAAACATAAATCTACTCTGTAGCAAAACTTAGCAAGATAGGAAGCAGAAGTGCCCATCTATGCCCACCTCAGCACTTTTCCTGTTCATAGCAGTTTGTCCAATGGGCAGCCCAATCCCTCTCCCTCTGGCATGACTACTACTAGTGCTCATCTTCACTGGGGGGCTCATCACTACTGGGGCCTCGCTGCTCAAGCAGCTGGTGGCAGAGCCCCTACGGTGCCTCTTGATCCCTGTGGAACACACACCCCCGGCCCCTCGAGCCCTCCACCTGCGGAGCAAGCACCCTTTGCTGCTACAGCGCAGCCCCGCCACTGTCCGCTGGGCTCACCCGCACAGGGGACAGCCCCTGCTCACCAGCAGCTCCCTTCATGCACAGATATTCCCCCCCTGCCCCTTAGCTCCAAGCCCTGTGCTCGAGAAGGGGCTGGCAGAGCAGGCAGGGCAGACGGCTCCCCGCCTGCTTTCCCAGGGAGCCCTGCCGAGCCCAGGGGCGACCGAGGGCAAGGGGGAATTCAGGGCAAGCACGGGTGGCCATGTAGGAGGCCGCCCGGTCAGGAGGTCTCGGGCGCAGGGCAGGGGGAGCGAGAGCAGTTTGGTGTGTTCTGCGCAGCGGACCAAGAGATCTTAGAAGCATGCTCGGATTCCAGCACTCGCTGCAGCAGAGAGGTTGTTTTCCCGGCGCCTGCTTCCTCTGCAGCCAGGAGTCGGGCGGTGACGGCAGCGCAG
>NW_009952430.1:3265110-3270059 GCF_000747805.2 Chaetura pelagica
TTTCCTTTTTCCCCCAAAAATTGAGCCAAAGCCCAGAGCTGTGCGGCTGTGGTTGCAATACGCGCAGTTACAGGAAAGCAAGGGCTGGGCTGGCTTCCACCGCTGGGTCATTGAACACGGGCCACGGGCCACTCCACTCATAAACAGGTCACCAGAGAGTGCCTGGGGCGAGTTCAGTACGGCCTGGGCTCCAGGAACCTGCAGGCAGTTACCGTTCCCTCCTTGACTTGGTGCTGGTGTATCTGCAACTTTCAGTCCTGTCCAGAATCCCCCATAAGGCAGGATGTGGAAGACCTGGATTGGGGTCCTGCAGATGGCAACCAGGATGGTCAGGAGTCCAGAGAACAGGGCTTTTGAGAAGTGGCCAAAGTGGAAGCAAAATCCAGCAACTGCCTGTAGGGTGGCTGCAGAGATGGCAGACCCATATTTGCCTTGCTGGCATCAGATGATGTATCAAGGGGCAGTGGCCACAAACAGTAGCTTGGACGGGTTTAAATGGACATTAGGGAAATGTTCTCATCAGGACAGTCATGCAGCCTGCAATAGGTGAGCCAGCCAGGCTGTGTGGTCTCCATCCTTGGAGACTGTCAACGCTTACCTAAACAAAGCCATGGCTCATCTCATCTGACATTGTAACAATCTTATTTCAGTTTGCCTGTGGGACTGCAGCCATGCCTTCATAGCAACATTTCCATGTTTCTGGGTTAACTTGTGTACCTGAAGGAGAATTAGGTCTTTGTCTCAGTGAATACACATGAAGAAACTTGTACAGTCAAACTGGCAATTAGATATACAAAAGTATAAAAACACCTCAAGAGTTTATAAACCTGCAGTCCCTGAGCTGTTACAGGAGCACCACAATCTCCAGCGTGGGAGAGGCCACAGCCTTTCCTGTGTTTGCCTATGCAGGCTGTTGATCCAGGCCTTCACCCATGGGTTGACTTCCCAGCTTGACCTTCCTCATCACCATGGATCTCACTGGCCATGACTCGGCTATGTCTGATGCTGACTGCCACCGGGCCTGATCCTGACCTCGACCCATATGTTGACTTCCCATGTTAACCTCAGGTTTGCCTTGTCTCCACAAATGTGGATGGTGATCTGGACTCTCTGCTGGATCTGGTTGCGTTCCCTGGGTTTGTCCTGCTTGCCCCATGCCAGGGCGGTGGAACAGGCATTGCCCATGCCCTGGTGGTGGTGGTGTCTCTCCTGGTGCTTGTCCCTTAGGGCCTACTGCTCCTCTATGAGCTCCTTGACCCAGGTCAGTATGTGTGTGCTGGTGGCCACACAGAGCAGGAAGGTGCTGTCAGGGTGGCAGGGCTGGAGTGCAGAGCCCTGAAGCTGAGGCAGCTGTGGAGCTGCAACATCAGTCACCATGGGAGGTTGACTGGTGCTGGGGCACGGCTGAGCTGGGAGAGTTCCCAGGGTGGAGTTTGGAACAGTGGCTGGCAGTGTGGGGGCAGGACAAACTGCTAGTAGGGACACCACTGGGCAAGGACCAGCTATTACTCTTCTTTTGAGGGATACCTCCAAGGTCAGGCAAAACAATACAAGAAAATATAGTAATTTTTCAGGATAAGCAAGCTGAAATAAGGAACTACTGCAAATCCTGCAGCCTGATTTCAGTAACAATGTAAAACAGGCCTCTTTTGTCTTTGTGGTGTAACTTCTGTCACCAAACATTCAGTCCCTTCCCCTCACCTCAGGAAGGACAGTGCTCCAATAATGGCCCTAGTAACGTGCTTTAGTAATGAAACGTTTTCATGCTTTGTTTCCAGGTACAGGATAGACTTCTGAATTAATTTTCTAAGGGATGGGAGATATCTTGGACTTGAAAATGAAAATGCCAAAGTAATGGTGGTGTTAGTAGGAATAAGAAAGAAGAATGTAAGAGACAGTGTGTCTTTCATGAGAGTAATTTATAAGACAGGAAAATAAAAGCAGAGAAGCTTTTCACACCAGATCTTCTTTGTGTGGGAAACAAAACTATGAATCACTGTCCATTTTTCCTGACTGTATTAGATGATGTTGCAAAAAGAAAATTCAGCTGTGATTATGACTTTTTAATTTGCCCAGTCAGAAGATATCGTATGAGCCTACACAGCCCCTGTGGTTTCTGTGCCATGGCTAGGCTGCTCTTTGCCACATCATGGGTGCTAGGCTGCAAGACCTGAGGGAAGAACGCAGTTTCTCAACTGCAGCTGGGAGGAACAGGTGGAAACTGGGAGAGAGGCAGAGAAACAGCAGGACGAGCACATTAAAGACCCTGCCTGGGGTGTGACAGGACTTCTTGCAGAGGGGAAGGGGCTGCTGGACTTGCAGAAAGCAGCTTCTCCTGTGCACTTGGGTGGGATGGTGCAGAGGATTTGGCAATGCTGGAAGTGAGCAAAGTACAGTAACACAAGAGTAAGAGAGGGCAAAAGGCCTTTTTGTCACTTGTCAGGATAGGGTGGGAAGGTGGGGAATTGTTTACCACCCATAGCATCTGAACCTGTCTCATTATTTGCTGCTCTAATTCAAAAGCAGTCAGGCTGTAGTGTGCTTTTGAACTATAAAGTATTTTTAGTGTTTGATGAACTTACTGTAAAGAGAAGGTTGAGGCCGTTCACTTTAAAGTGTAAAGTTTACACTTTAAAGCGTAAAGCTGTTTGTAAAATGTCTGTCATGAGAATTTTCTATTACCACCCTTCCCTGGGAAAAGGGGAGACTTTCTGTATGAGAGTCTCCAGCAACACTGCTTTGTCCTGTTAGAGGAAGGCTGAGAATATTTAGTACCCTTGCGCATAATTTGAGCTAGTTGAAAATCAGTTCCTCAATATTACAGAAAACATTTTCCCTCTCTGGGCTCTGCTCCTTCGCCCATAGCAGCTCAAGCTTATCTTCAGTTTGACAGCTCTGCCTGTGAAGGACAGAGGCTTCCAAACAAGAGTGTTGCAGGGATAGACCCAGCAGCCAGGCTGTTTCCCTGTACCAGAGACGTTAGTGAAACATTGCCACAGTCACCCATCCTAGTGACCCACTCCATAATAAAGCTCATTCTGGTGGGCACCAATGACACAGCCATGAATGACCATTGATTGGTTTTGATCAGATCAAAACCAGTTAGGAGGCTCCTGGTAGACAAGTGAAGGGCTTGAGGGCTTTGGTGTTTTCCTGGCCCCAGAATCCTGACTGCAGTTCAAATGGGGACATCTGGAGGTAAATGCATGTTTACACAACTGATACTACCTAAAGGGCTTTAGTTTCTGTTGCCTTAACTGGTGGGTCAGGTGCCATGAGCAGGGAAGGGTGGACCCCACCTTACGGAAGAGGGTAGAAGACCCATGTTCACTTACTTACTAACTTCAGAGGATATGTCTGAAGTGTTCAATAGATTGACCTTCTTGTCATTATGATAATATACTAACAACCTTCTTCCTACATCATTAGTTTTATAGAGCTCACCCAGACTGATCTTGTTTATGCTTTGTCAGCTGCTTTCTTTAATCCTACTTTAAAGTCCTTCTCAATTCCCAGAGAAGTTCTAGAACTACTTGTATAACAAGGCACTTGTATGCACCTAGAGTACAACATGGGGATGGACAACAGCCACCGTGAACTCATCAGGAACAAATGCTGACAAACCAGTCTGATGTCCTGGTATGGCACAATTTTTAAGCACAAGTGAAAAGTAGGGGGTGTCATATATATTTGCTTTAGAAAGGTTTTTAACACTTGCTGTCCTGACCCTCTCTGAAAAAGGTAAGACCCCATGGTAAGTGCCAAGCTGGTGAGACAATTGTTCCTCAAGTCCTAAGTTATCAGTGGTTGTCAAAAGGGAAGCATGGAGAGATTGAAGGGATTTTTGCAGGGGTTCATTCTGATGTCAGATTATTTTGATTACTTCAGTTAACAGCCTGGATGATTAACACACATGAGTGCCTTATTAAACCTGCAAATTACTCTGTGAAGGACAGCAAAGAGAGTAGAATTCAGCATTGTACTGACAAATGGGAGAAATAGTCTGAAACCTACAAGAGAAAATTCAACAGGTACAACTTGGAGCATTACTTTTAAGAACAGTGACAGATACAAATACAATTGAGGGAACAAATAGCTGGGTGCAGTTTCGTTGTTTGTTGTTTTTTTTTACAAAAAGAGCCAAACATGTGATGGAGACACTTAGAACAAGCAATGGAAAAGGCAAATACCACCCTGGAACATGTGAGGCAGGAATATAGCCTCCAAGACAAGCCAGAGTAATATGTCTAGGTAGGGACACTGTACTTAAAAAAAAAGGCAGATCAACAGAAAAAAAGTAAAAGAAGTTCACCCAGGATGCTGGAAGGCACAGAAAACATGAATAAAGGCTGGAAGAATCAAATTGATGTACTCTGTGGAAGAGAACACAGAGTGAGGAAGGGAACATCACAGTCATTGAGTGCCTAAGAGATGACTTTAAAGGCAGCCATGGGCACAGCAAACAGGACAGGATGGAAAGGATTTCAGCTGAGACAAAACCGCTCAAGTTAGGCTTTCAGATAATGTTAGGATAGAAGCATGCCAGAACAGATTGCTGAGGATAAAAAGTATGATTTTGCCTAATTGTAAGCAAAGCACATGCAGGTGGCACAAAACAGAGGTAGAGCCAGCTGGCAGGTTCTGCTGGCACTTTGCCAGTAGGCACTCATTTTCTGTATCACAGCCTTTGAGATGCCAGCTTTGGGACTGCACTCCTGGTTAAGGCAGAAGAGAAAGCTTAAACAAGAGAGGGAAGGTAAAGAAAAGTTGTATGACTAGTGGGGGGCAAGTTTTTGGTGTCAGGACCTGGAATGCACCTTCTTCCCCAGAGGTTTAACTTGCAGCCAGTTGCTGGTAAGAGCAAGGAATTTAATAAGTATCAGGTGGTTTGGGGAGCACTTTGAAAAAGAGATAGAAGAAACCAGGGGAAATAGTGGGGAAATCACTTT
>NW_009952430.1:3270081-3271804 GCF_000747805.2 Chaetura pelagica
CCCACTTATGCTGTTTTACAGCTGTTTTGCTGCTTTGCCTAGCCATGCTCTGGGCCATGAACTAGACCCTGACCTGGGGACTTGACTGGCATTGGGCAGGTGAAGATACAGGGTTGGAATCCTGCTTTGTGCTAAGCAGTAAGGTGTCCTTTATGGGAATATGGGATGAGAGGATGAGGGCACACCTTCACTCGGACAAATGTGCTTGAGCTACTGCAGGTCATGGGGTCTGTGGCTTTTGTTACAGGCTCTTCTAGGTATTGGCGCTGGTGGTTACCACCCATGGTGCCCACACAAACCACATTTGGGAAGGACTGTTCTTGTGAAAGGCTCTGAGGGGGAGTGCTTCCTGCTCCTCAGTAACCAAAGCAGTGGAGGGGACACAGGGTATGCAGCTTTGAAAGAGTGAGCAATGTCCCCAGAGAAAGCAGAGAGTGGGATGGCGCAGGATAGCAGTCTAAGGTCCATCCCAGCAAATAGGTTACTGGGATTTTGGCTTGAGTGTGTGGTAAGGTGATGGTGTTCCCCAAAGCAAAGCTGGAATTCCGACAGGGGGATGGTCAGGACCTTATCCCACTTCCTGACCAAGGTGAGCTCTGCATAGTGTGAGAGATTCACTGGAGAGCAGGGTTTGGGCAGAAGGCTGGGATCCCTCGCTGCTCCAGGAAGTACTTCCTGGGTCTCAGCCCTTCTCCCCAGCCCTACGTACAGCTGAGTAGGGAAACTAGAATCTAGGGTGGGAGAAGATGCTCTTCCAAGCTCAAAGTGCAAGAAGAAAGAAAACTCTTATCCTTAACACAAGATCAGAAATAAATAAAACTGAGCTGGGGAAGAAAGAAGAAGAAATGAAGGCCAGAAGAAGCTCCTGCCCCAACCTTTTTCCAGCACTGCGTTTGCATCTGCATGAAGGGTAATGGCAGCTCCTGGAGGCACATCTAGTGCATGTTCAGGATTTTAGATGTTTACTCTGTCACCACCTTAATGAGAAGAATGGAGAAGTCTAGGACATGGAGGAACAGGAAAAGAGTATGCATGCTGCCTACCTAGCACTTGGGTTCCATCTCTTTCATCAGCATATTTCAATTCATAAAGGAGGTCAGTAATATTTGTTACACCATTGAAGGAATGAGGACTCATGTGGGTGAAGGGACTTGCTCAAGTCATGCAGCCCATGCCACTGGGGCACTCATTTCACTGCTCTAGCTCCTGCCGTATGTGCAGCTAAGGCTGTAAATTTGCTGGAGTTAGAGGAAGGATCAGATACAATGCACTGACAGCAGTGTCTGAGGAAAGAAAGAAAATGTGGAGGATACTGGTGGTGGGAGAAGGGGGTTGATTCCCTGGGTATCATGGAAAGCACTGGAGGAAGTTATGCCTTCTGGTGGCCAGGAAAGTGGTCTTGGGAAAGACGTCAGAAGTTTGTAAGCAGCTGCTTGCATGGGAGGAAAAGTCATGGGTGAACATGAGAGAAAAGTGCTTGGACCAACTCAAGGGGCCTCCCCAGGCACGAAAGTGGGGGACAGAGAGCAGATCAAGGGGCTGCCGGGGCTAACGGCTGGGACACACGGTGGCGGCGGGGCCCCAGCACGGCGTGGGGCTCCGGAGAGAAGCCGTGGCCCAGAGGGGCTGCGGGCGAAGGGAGGGGGTGATGCCTGCCGCGCCTGAGGAGGCAGGCGTGGATCGGGGCTGCTGGCAGCAGGCTGGAGACGGAGACGGCGGGGCC
>NW_009952430.1:3273036-3274720 GCF_000747805.2 Chaetura pelagica
AGCGGCCAGTCCCCTCGCCGGACACCCGCGGGGCCGGTGGAGTGACCGAGCAGGTGCTGCCGAACCGGTCCGCCACGGGAAGGTTCTGCCCAAGGTTCGGGCAGTCCGGTCGCGCTGGCCGTCCCCAGTGCGCGCTGTGCCCTGTCCCTCCTGTGTGCTTGTCTCAAAGCAGATGTTTAAGTAAAAACAATGTGGCGGTGAACGGCTGGTTCAGTTTTGGTTTGTTCTGATGGAAATTTACAGTTGTAGTAGGGTCGTGTTGCTAGGGTTCCTGCCTGCACTTGTTGATGGTCTAGCACTCTTGCAAAAACGGTGGATATTTTATTTTTGGGAAAAGCCATGGCAAATACCTTTGGAGTTTTGTTTTTTTTAAAGTTAGGCCACTGAAAAATACTCTCTGCTTGAGCAACATTTTCGGCTTGATTAGGGTGAGATGACAGAGAGCTGGTTTTTTTCTCTCTTTGCCCCTTTTTCTTTTATTTAGTACAGGGATGTTAATACTAAAGAAGCTGTTTTCCCTGTTCTGGAAACTCTTTTTTTAGTAGAAGATGGAAAGGTTGCATTCTGTAAGACAGGGCTGCGGGCACACTTAACAAATAGTGTTTGTTAGAGTTGTTTGCTATAGTCTGTGTTCTGTCTTGCTAGTACAGACTGCACTGTGACTGAGGGGCACCTGTTCAGGCAGAGAACGGGTGCAAATAAAGAGTTTGGTGTACTTGGAATAAAATTCTGCATTTTTTATTAATTTTTTTTTCAGCTTCCCCCGTGAGAAGCTCTTGTGCTCCCTAGATGGAGTGGGTACTTTTGGGCCTTGGAAAGTTGTTATTATTCATGCTTACAACACCTTTCAAAAACTAAAATCCCCTAACTTGTAAATTAAGTGCATGGATTAAAAACTTGACTGAGGTATGCTGAAGTGGTTGTGATAAAACAAGAAGTGGCCCTGCTGCAGTGCAGTTACACCTCTCCATGTTGCCCCTTGTACTTCCACCTGACCCATGTTTCTAATAGATATTAATTGTTCCTCTGAATCCTGTCTGTCTTCAGAGCTGAGAGTTGGTTGTGCACCCTTGAGAACCTGTGATGCCCTGTAAGCTCGTGGTGTAGTATCTGCATCCTTTCTGCAGGTGGAAGAAGGGCAGTTGTTTCTGTTGTAGTTGGTTTTAAGTGGCCATTTAGATATGAATACAGGACTGCAGGGCCAATTTGATATGCAAGTGATAGTGGTGAATTCTAATGCTATTGTTGTGTGTTTGTTTTGGTTGTTTTTTAAGGTGTCTTGGGAGGAGCTGTGTGTAGGATCCTGGATGGGATCTGGAGGAGCAGGTGACTGTGGCAGTGTGGAGCCAGCAAGGCACCCTGTCCCAGGACAACAGCCCTCTGCTGGGGTCACTCTGCCAGTGGGCAACCACCTATACAAGGCTGAGGGAGTCTGTGGGTGGCATGGGAAGGCTCTGGATGTGTCTGTAGCCTGCTGGGACAGATCCATCTGCTCTTGGAGGTGCACTGTGGCCTTGCCCCAGGTACATGTCCCACTGTCACAACCTCCCTGATGTCACCACAGCAAGCTGAGCTGTTGCATAGCAAGCCCACCAAAAAGTGGCAAGTTTTCTGCAGTTTGCATGCGCAGTGTTTGCTTGAGGTGGGGTTAGGCGAGCACTGGCACAAGGGAGGTGCAGGAATG
>NW_009952430.1:3275358-3299047 GCF_000747805.2 Chaetura pelagica
GGAGAAAAGTAGGTAGGACTGCATTGATTTAATTGGCTTAGATGGTGTGGTGAGGTGGAGCAGGGAAGTAATTAAGCTGGAAACAAGTAATGAGAGTTAAAAAAAAAAAAAGTTTCGCTCAGTTAATTTTCAGCCAGATACAGTCTCTGACCTGACATGTGCAACTGCTGCTGTGAGGGAAGTGACGGCAGCCAAAGAGGCTGTGTTGGCTCTTATGGCTTTGGCCCACACTAGGGGCTTTGGCAGTGTTCCTCTGGGCAGCGGTCCATTGCTTTTGGAGAGTCTTCCCAGACGGCATGTGCTTGGGCAGGCTTGTCTGAGGTGAGAGCCTCTCACGAGGGGTTTCTGTTTTGGTAATGAGGGCTGGTGGTTTCGTAAGGGGTACCTTAGGAAGTTTGGCAGGGGCTATGGGTAGGGAGAAGGTTGGGGGATTGTGGTGCAGAAGAGAAGTCTTGGTGGAAACTGAGGCCTCTCATGTTGTCTAGATGTCTGGAGCTGGAACAGGAGATAGAGAAGGTCTCTACAGAGTGCCCTGTTTTGCTTTTCATTTGATATCCTAAAGTGTTTCTGCACAAATGCCTTTCCAGGTGACAATATTGAGATGAAGGAACACGTAGCTGTCCTCACTCTGGGCTTAATGTGCAGCCGTGGCACTCAAGCCTTGTAATCAAGCAAAGGGTTGCTTCAGGTCTTCTCACCCTGCTTTGCACATTGCAGCTTCATGCTTGTGTCTTCTCTGGGCTAATGGTGTCAGCTGTTAATGCCCACAAACCTGGGAGCTTCATTTCTTCCCAGAGGGTCCCCCATTGGCCAGTGTGGTTGATGATGCAATATTCAAGGCACAGGTGACAACCCAAAGGAAAGCTGGAATTCTAAGTATTGAAAGTAGACCTTATTTAATAATTTTTGAAATGGTAGCTTTTGTTTATTGCATGCAAACTGAAGTCTGTCTGGATGCTGGTGGGAAGAATTGTCCTTCATAGTTATGTGTATGTTAAAAGTCCAGGAGCAGTCCTGTATAGTGTCCTGGATGTTTTGAGGAGAAAACAGAAATTCTGTGCAAAGTTTGACAGTGATTTAAGGAAAAACAATACCCAAGCAATTGGAGCAATTTGACCTTTCTGTCATTGCCAAAATTAGTAACAGACTTCACTACTGGCATTATGTAGAAAATTATCATTTGTGGAATTGTGCTGTGAAGTCTAGAAATGTAATTAGTACCAAGGCATAGGAAGAATTTTGATTGTAATTTTACCTGTGGAGTCACTTGGCCTACCTGCAGTGCCAAGCGGGAGCTGGAACCACTTCTAACTAGCTGTTACAGATTCAGCTCCTGCATTTGGCTTTCGAAAAGACTTGAAGGTAGCTAGGGCTTCTCAAAGTACTTGCTGCTTGGTGTGCTCTGGTGTCTTTCAAAAGCAAGGCATACTTACTGGGTATATTTTTTCAGAAGTACATGATGGTTCAGATGTGTTGGGTGGGAATTCCTGACCCACTCAGCTGTAATTTGGGACTCTTGGTTCCCTTCACATGTGTGGTCCTGTCTGCTCTTCCATTGGAGCCTTTGCTCTCTCTGCTCCACTCCAGCCATAACCTTTTTTTTTTTTTTTTTTTTTTTTTTTTTTTTAGCAACAATCAGAGAATATTTTGTTAGTGAGTCCTCTGTGGATATGAGGTAAACAGCCTGGGCAGGGAGGTTGCCAAGGAGTGCATGAAGAGACTAACCACAGTCCCTCTCTCGCCCTCAGATGCTGTTCAGGACATCAGTGATGTATTGGAGTTGGGAGATGGATTTCTGCCCATGTATGAGGAAGCTCTGCCCTGTATCTTTCTCTGTGTGGCAGAAGAGAGCTTCTGGGAGGCTTTTTGAGGAGTCAAGAATTGTTTGTTTGCCAGGTGACAGTTGGTGAGCACCGCGATGGACTTTGTCAGTCACAGTGGTCAGATTAACTTAGTGTGTCTGTGTCTTTGGGATAATCATAATTACTTCAGGTAGTGCTGTCAAAAGCAGGATGTTACTTGGAACCATTTGTGGGCATCACTGTGGCTGTTAGGAACCTTGGTACCAGAATTCAGTAACTGGTACCATGACTCTCTGTATCTTCCTCCTCTTTGTGTTGCTGCCTTTGTGAGTGCAAGGATTGACCAGAGAAGCTTTTCTCCTCACTGCTGAAGGTACTCCTAGGTGCAGGCCCAGTAGGAGAAGAGGAGCAAGATGTTGATGCCTCAATGCTGAGATGTCAGATCTGCTGTGGCACAATGTGAGAGGCATCAGAAGGCTGGAGGGTATGCTTACCTCTCTGAGCAAAGGGGTATAATGGATGGAGGTAGTAAGAGAAGCCCCAGTAAACATGGCAATTTGCTTAGTGAACCTCAAAGAGAGGAATTGAATTAGGTGAACAAAAAGGCGGTGGAGGGGTTTGTAAACCAAACAGAGTAGCAAGTAAGCAGCAGATTAGGTATGAATTAGTGTATGAACAGCCACGTAAAATTAAACATGATGTGGTTAAGAAAATAGGGAAGATAGAAAAGAACAAGGTAAGAAAAGAGAGGGGACTGGAGGGGAGAATATATTTTTCCTCAGTAGGTAGTAAAATAAGCATCTTCTGTCACTGTATTAATTACCTGCTCTTATTCTAATATAGGCAAAGTCAGTTGTACCTTTTGCAGGTGGGAACTGTTTGAATAAAATGAGAAGGTGGCTGCACTTACTCTTGCTCATGGTGAAATTATAAAGCTGGTGTGAGTTAGTGTACACCACTGGTGCAAGCTGACACTGTCAGAGTGATGGGTGTGTGTCTACTTGGATGCATTTGCGTTTATTATGGAAGGTAAAGATAGTTGTGCAGTGAGCAAATGAGTTTATTTCAGTTTGTTTGTGCCTACCAGTTTATTTCCGTATGATATCTCTGCCAGGATGTGGCTGACCATATCTGCTTTGTGTTTGAGTCTCCATGTGCAACCAGCACGTGTAGGATTGTTTTATATGTAGCCATATGTTTTTCCATTTCTGCTTTTTGTTTTGGTTTATTTTTAATCAGCTGACATTCTTAATAGTTCTGTTTTCCTGGTAAAGGGACGACCCAAAAATACTAGTTATGCTGAGAGGCTTTTTCAGTTATTTGATGCTGATTTGATAGGGCTGATAGAAGTGGGAATCACACTGTTGCCTGTCAAAATGAGGGCCATCCGGTGAGAGAAAGATGAGTTTTTTGTATAAGAAAAAAATGTGTACTTTCCAAACTTGATTTTGTTGTGGAGTATCCCAAATTAAATGTACTTGTAGTCCCAGTGTCTGTGCAGTGAAGTGTTACTTACAGGAGTCTGGCACATTGAGCTTGTTTGCAAACACCTTGTTTGCAACCACCTTGTTTGCAACCTACAGCTGCCCGTGAAGTCAGATGTCTTCTGTTGGATTTAGGTTTGATAAAGTTTCCCGTGAGTTGAAAGAGAAAATGGAGATCTACTTCTCAATGGGAGGAATAGCTGCGGCAGCCTGTGGAGGCTGGAAAGAAAAACCGCATGAGACAGGGAACTGGTGTGGGGTGTTTGTGGAGGTCTCTGGCCTGCAGGGCAGGAGCTGGCAGCTGATGCCTGATACTTGTAAAGAACATACAAAAATATCTGAATGGGCGTGATGCTTGTGGTACCCTCTCAAAGCTGGGAGTGCCAGGTTTCAGAAGGTGCTGGTTATGTTTCCAGATCTTGTGTACTTTATTTATAATTAACTGCATTGTATAGAGATGCCTCCTTAGGTGTTACCCCTCTGCTGAATGCTGAAACAAGAGTATCTTGCTCAGAGGAGTGGGAATTGTGCTGCAGCAGGATGAAGAAAACCTGGCTGATTTTGGCAGTTGAACCTTTCTGTTGCAGTTTGGGGGTTATCACATTGTCACGTGGGCTCCTCCATGTGTATTCTGTTCAGGTTGGATTATTATTATTGTACAGTCTGGCCTCCTGCTTTGGAGGTGTGAACAAACCTTTTGAGAATTCCTGTGTTGACTCTGGCGATTTATGTTTGTCCTCTAACATCTCTTCTACAAGGAGAAACCTAGTCCCTGTCAAGACACCAGGAGAATCTGCGTCTTTATTTGGTTCAGTAGTTATGGCATTTTAAGGCTTTTTTTTTTTTTTTTTAATATCACATAATTCGTTTGGCTGGTTTGTGGCTATTGGTTGAATTGCTGGGGGAGGAGCCCTCTTCCAGCAATCTCCCTGTGCAGTCAGTATGCTGCTCACTTGGCCAGTGTCTTCAGTAATGTGAATCCCTCACCATGTTATTCAAGTCTGCTGACCTTCCCTGTGAAGGGTTTTTATTTGTCTTCTGGATCTTTAGATTTCCTTTTATGTTGCAGGCTTGTAGAAGAAACTTGTGAGCGGTGGGTAAATGAGTTTGGTGCCTGTTGAACACTGAAAAATTTCTTCCTCTTAAGAAGGGGTATTGCTGTAGCTGGATTAATTAACATGCAGTAGTTAATGCAGGGTAAATCTTTAGTGAGAGACACTTCACCTGTGTTTCATCAGTTCAACTTGCAGGGAGGGAGTGTCCAAGCTGTCTACTAGGCTTTGGCAATGGAATAGCTAGTGCATATTAGTTATTCCTTCATATACCCATGCCTCTGTTTGGTGATAGTGGCACGTCTTTTTGGAGGGTATCTGAAACAAAAACTGTGAGGCTCAGTGCTCTCAGTAGACGACTGACTGGATGCTTAGAATGACTATTAAAATAGAAAAATACTTAATTATCAAAATCAATAAGAAAAAAAGTTCTCTAGATTCTCAAGATGCCTAGAGGTTAAGTCATTGTCCATAGCGCATGAAATTGCAAGGAGAATAGGATGCATGTCATCTTGTTCTTCTGGGAGGAGGCTGCAGGAAGGATTTGCCTAGCTTTGAAGCCCACTTTGGTTTTTTACTTGTGTTTCTTTTGGTTGTCTGAACAAGACAAAGCATTTTTATGACTGCAGCCCACTTTGTATCCCTGCCCTATGTACCATTGCTGAGTTGTTGGACAAGTTATCTCTGTTATTAATTTCTTGCTGAGGTTTGTTAGGTGGGCTTGTGTAAACTGAAGGTAAGGGGCTTGGAAAACTGCCACTGCAGGTGGCACAGCAAGTGGCATTTCTTGAAGGGATGTTCCTGTTACAACTTTTGAGTTGACTGCAGGTGCTGGCATGGATATAACTTTAACATATGCAGCCCGTCTATTCACCATGGAGGCATGTCCCATGTTGCAGTGGGGTTGGTGTCCTCACCCAGTGCCTGGTCCCAGCTCTGGAACTGGTCCTCCCCTCCAAGGCCAGAACTCCTGGACTGTGGTGCTGGTGGTAGACATGTTGGGATAACAGAAGGGAGGAACCCGTGTGCCCAGAGGCTGGTGGACAGCGTGGTGGCTTGGGTCCACCACTTGTCACACTGTGCCTGCGTGGCACACTTGAGTGTATGTTCATCCTACATCCCATTACTTGCTAAAGTAGTCTAAGCCTAGGTCAGTTGCTCGTGTTGGGAAGCAGGTTCCTGGGAAGCAGGTCCCCTCGCAAGATGGAGCCGGGTGTTTAGCACTGTGTGGGTGTCCAAGGCCAGCCCACCCTCCTAGCTGGCATTGCTGGCAGGGCAGAGGTCTGTGTCTATGGGACAGCGTCGTGCTTCTGACTTGCCCAGGAACGTTTCTGCTGTCAAAATAATCTGTGCAGCCTCCCCAGCCACTGTCTTTCCTGAGTGCATTGTCTGTTTGCGTGATGGGCTTGATTAGTTCTTCTAGCTCCTATTTTTTTGGGGGGATGGGAGTAGGGGTAGGGAGGTGAGGTGATTGTGTGCATGTTTTTGCCTGTCAGGTATCAAGGAAATTTCCACAGCTGTGTTGTGCTGACAAGTCACAAGTGTAAGAAACCAGTGCTCTGTTGTGCAATAAGAGTTGGAAGAGCACCATATTGGAGCTAAAGAGCTTCATGCCTGCCTTGAATCTCAGTGTTTCAGTTGTTTGTAACTGTGTCTGACTGGATTGGACTTTTTTCTGAGACACTTGTTAAAGCTGAAGAAAAGGATAGACTGCAGGGAGACTTGTGGTGGGGCAGACTTGAACTATTTAATGTCATTGTATATGGTAAACTTAGAGCACCCAGAGAATGGGAGGGCAAAGGATGTAGAAGAGGACAGAGTAACTTTGGCAACCAAATTCATTGCCAAATGACAGTAAGAGGAGAGGGGAGAATTAAAAGCTTGCTCTGCCACAGTGTTGGAGTTTGCCTCAGCTGTGGCAACAAAGCTTTGGCTTGCCTGAGTTATCTGTGTTTGGGAGGCAGAGTCGTGGGCAGCCTGAATTGCTGGCCTTGGTTTTAAACTTTTCACTCAGATTTATTTTAAGTTAGGTTAAGCTGCGTCTTAAGGACATCTGCAGTCTAACTGGGATTCCTTTTGTTTGAGACGAGGCTGTAGGTCTTGAAGATATTAATGGTGTGCATGTCTTGGTCTGCTGAAATGGCTGTTGCTCTGCAGTTTGTGCAGCTGCAGCGTGTTTGTGCCTCCCCATAGCTAGAGGGAAAAGTGCAAGCATGACTTTTATCAGGTATTACAGGCTTAAGTTCCTATGTACAGACACTGAATTTTTGAGGAGACCAAACTATCAGTAAGCAGAGGTCCCAGTGGAGCTCTCTGTACTTCTGTGCTCCACACCTGCACAGACCCTGCATGGGGTGTGAGATATTGTTGGCCAGGTTTTGTGTCAGGACGATTACGTGATGCTGTAGAGCATCTTCCAAAATGTGTGACCTTGAGTCCTCAGGCTGTGACCTTCCATGGAGGGATCACTGCTTTTGCTGTTTGTGAGGAGATAAAACATGGTGTTGTCAAGTGTCCACTCCAGAAAGAGCTGATCCTGGAGTAAGCAAAGAGTCTAAGCACCCGGAATTAGTCTATGTTTTGAATAATTTGTCTGACCTTTCTGAGGTGCTTCAGCAGATGCCCAGTGGCATTAAGGAGGACAGCTGTTGGGAACAGAGGTGAGCAGGGGTGGGAGTTGGTCCTTTTATCAGTTTTTGATTCGGCCTATTTTTTCAGTAGACCAAAAGGGTTTTTATTATTTGTTTTGGACCTAATTTTCTGGAACTGATTCTCTGAACTGAGTTAGGCATCAATTTGCTTTTGGACTAGAGAGCAAAGTGTTTGTACTTTGAAGAGGTTTGTGGACAAAGATAAAACACTTTCTTTTAAAAACACACTGCTGCATTGCTTTGACCTGGGAGGGGTTATGGACTAAGATAAAAGCACTGCATTTGGAAATCCTGTCTGGGGAGTGATGGAACCATGTCTGAGTTTTTCTGTAAAGATGAGTTACCCTCCTGAACATTTTCAGTTCAGGACCTGGTCTCATGCCAAATACTGGAAACCTCCCTGTCTTTGATGTCCACTTCTTTTCTCTGGTCCCACTAAGAAATGTCGGTGGGCAGAGGGAAGGAAGGGGAAGGATGATCAGAACCACTTCGTAGGAGTAGCCAAGACAGGCCACTGAGGAGCTGCAGATGGACACAAGTTTTTTTCTTTCTTGAAGCTACTTTCTGCCCTGGCATAACATGAACAGTCAACACATGGCAACTGGAGTTTGGATTTCTGCTTTTAAAGCTGGGTTCCTTGATGATTTGCGGAAAAGTAGAGGTCAAATCTCTCCTTTTTGTTCTGATGGAACCCACTGTTATAACTAGAAAGTGTGATTGTATGGTCACATTTTCTGTATGTGCAACTATGCAAGCTCAAGCTTCTATTGGAAGAAGAGGTTGAATGTAGAGGTTTGGAGGTGTGCTGCTTTAGGCAGTTGAGTTCTTGCTGCACTGGGGCCCATGTTATTGAATATCTGAACAAGGCTGCCAACGTTCTCCTGGAAGTGCAAGCTATTTTAAAATAATATGTTTCTAATTATTTATTTTTGAAAACTGTTGATGTTAGCTGGTTGTTGGCTGTTGATGTTAGCTGGATGTCAGCTGGTTATGCCAGAGCCATGGCGAAATACACTTTTCTACAGGTTAAGCTTTGCCACCATGCAGCAGTGCTAGATGTCCTTGGGGCTGAGAACAGGAATTCACTCTGTCCTGTTCCCACAGCCTCATCGCTGCTGATCCTGCTGATGAAGACCACAGCTGAGCAAACAGGAGAAGGTTCTTCTTAGCAAGTGTGGAAGTGGCAAAGACTGACACAGGAGTGGTGGGAGCTGGTGTCTGGCCCACGTGTGTCTGTCTGTATGCTCACATGTGAGGGCTCAGCTGGTTTCCCTATCAGGGACATGATTTGGGACCTTCTGTGACTTGAAATGGGAATTCCACATCTGATTTGTCAGTGTGGCTGCTTTTTTCCCTGCTTTACAAAAATAAACTAAATTAAGAATGTGTGAATGCAGGATTTATTTCAGCGAAGACATGAAATGCTTCTGGGGCTTGTAATTTGCTTCAATATAGATGGGTCTCAGTCACAACTGACTTGAACAGGAGTCTGTATCTGTACTGGCAGCAGGGAACCTGCTTCCTCACAGAGCTGCCGAAGGTCTGAGCTGCACCCTGCCTTGTGCCAGGGCACTGTGCTGCTCTCACAGCACCTGGTACCAAGTCCAGGAGCCACTTGTCCACAGTGCTATTTCCATTTAGCAAATGGAAGCTTTCTGAGAAAGTTTGTGTTGGGTCTCCCTCTCAAATCTGATTAATACTCTGACTTCTTTGTTGGCGAAGCTCTGTGACTGTCCTGGTGTGTCCTGAGTTTGAAACCCAAACCGAACACAACCAGTGCTATGTGGAAACATTCTTTAACTGGTTGATTTTCCACACTGTGAAGCCTTGCACCAAACTGCAGATGTAATAATACTGGGGTCAAAATCTTGCTCTCCCTTCGAGTGTCATGTTCAAGAGATGTGGATTTAGCAACAAATATTGGTTGCTCTGTTGCAGCTAGGCTGGTGAAGGTGAAGGTTGGGTCATCTTTGTCCAAGCTGGCAGGAGTTGCTGTTGCTTTACTGCCCAGCAGGAACATTGACTCATGTGCAAGGAGAACAAGTGACTGCTCAGTCAGTGTTACACCCAGAGAGGTCCATGGGGTGACAAAGTGATGGTCCCTGTTCACTGTGGATTACAACATTCTCTGCGTTTGCAGCAGTCTCACAGCAATAGTTTCTGCCAAATTTCTACCCATAGTTCCACTGTGATGTGTTGGAGGAACGAGCTACTCCTGCTAATTTGGATAGTGCAGAAATGGCAGCTGTGAACAAAACTTGAAAGGGATCCTGTGAAGTCATTTTGCTCAGTGCTTCAGAGGAACAAGATAACTAGAAGAAAAGTTCCCTCAGTTCCAAGTATGACAGTTGTTTTAGACAACTGAGTTCGATGTGCTCTTGTCCATGTTAGGACTCAAAGATGAAGAACCGTGGAAATGTCCTTAGAAATAAAATAATAATAAAAATTATCACAGAAAAGAAGTACAGTGAGAAGAGTTCTGACTCTTCCCCTCTGTGTACACACACTTGCACTTTCCCTACCAGGATCAGCCAGAGCCCAGCTAATATGATAAGCCCTTCACTCCCCCCCACCCAGAGGTACCAGCAAGCTGGATGCCTGAGAAATCCTGCTGCAAGTTTAATATTTTATATCCAGTAGTCACCTCTTTCTACCTCATATGTAAGCGGATCAACCTCCTCTTTAAAAACACAGAATCACAGGATGTCTTTGGTTGGAAGAGGCTCCAAGATCATTCAGTCCAACCTTAGACCTAACACCATAAGCTCCCCACTAAACCATGTCCCTAAGCACCAGACCCACATGATGTTTAAATGCCTCCAGAGATGGTGATTCCACCACTGCCCTGGGCAAACTTCCAATGCCTGACAACCCTTTCAGTGAAGAAATGCTTCCTAATATCTAACCCAAGCCTCCCTGGCGCAGCTTGCATCCATTCCCTCTGGTCCTATTGCACATCACCGGGGGGAGAGGCTGTCCCCCTCATCGTTCCAGCCTCCTTTCAGATGGTTTTAAAGAGCAGTAAGGTCTCCAGTCAGCCTCCTCTTCTCCAGACTTAGTGACCCCAGCTCCTTCAGCTGCTCCTCACAGGACTTGTGCTCTATGCTCTTCACAGTTTGGTCTTGCTTTCCAGAAGACAATTTCAGTCATTAGCTGGAGATGGTCTTTCACTTGCCAGACTTGTGAGTTCATGACAGCTGTGTAGCTGTCTGTCTGTGTCATCTTCAAGACACATGCTGCTGCTCCCTCTAGAATGCCTGTTTGTTTGTGGTTTTTTGGGTGTGATGATTACTGCCCTGGTGTGCCTTGGGCTGGGCCTGGGCAAGGAACTGGTCTCTGCCACCCTTTCTAGGGAACAGATGCTCTGTTCCCACTGATGGGAAGTTATTTGTGGAGACTTTGGAGTTAACTTTATCTCTTTAATTTGCTGACAGCCCTGCATGGTTGTAGTAATCACAGGCAGCAGGACCAGGCTGATGCCTCCAGCTTCCTGCTTCCCTGCAGTGTTTCCCAGGGCAGCAGCACCAGAAGTAGACCAGGGCTGCACTGGTGCAGTGTTTGGTCAGCCACAAGCAGAGGTGAGCTTAGCATCACTGAGACATGGGTGGCATTTAACAGCCCCCACTTTCTTTCTGTAGTGGAGAAATCATGGCATCTTAAACCAAAGCATTGCAGGATATACTTGCCTGGGGTGAGACTTGAGATGGACAGCAAGGAGCACTGGCTCTGCCCATAGGCTGTGCATTATGGCTGTGAAGGTGGAAGAGTTTTATTTGCGTTGCTCTGACACCTTATGAGAGCCAGGAGGATCCTTGGGTGGTTTTGTGTCACGCAGCCAGATTTTCTATGCAGTACAGTGGCATTAGTTCCTTTTCTGGGAGTTCCAAGGGAGAAGGAGTTAATGGGCAAGGCCAGAAGATAGCTGGGTCTGTGTTGGGGCTGCTGGCTGGTATTTTTGCAGCAGTCTTCTGTTACTCAGTTTGAGACCACAGGGATTAACTGGGCAGACTCCCAGGCTCCTTCCATACTGAAGACCTGCCTGCCCTCTGCACAGCAGTAGAGCTTTTATTCAAGCGCTTTCAAAATCCAGCAGACTTAGGGAAATTTTGTTGAGAGACTGTATAGTGCTTCTTTCTTTAGCAGAAAAACTTTGTCCTTTGTGTTTGCTCCTAGCTGGGGAGCTTACAATGAAAAAACTTACGTAACACCCAAAAGTCATAGTGGCTTATAATAACATGACTGAGAAAGAAAATAAGGAGATAATTAGAAAGTAAACCAAGAATCGCTGAAAATGGCATTTAACATCTCTGAAGATCTAAATGTGTTCAGAGTATCTGTTTGGACCGCAAAATCTGTTTTAAGAACTGTGGTGCAGCTTGCGTGCGTGTCCCACAGCCTGGAGCTGAGAGAGAGATGTTTCCAGGGGAGAGCAGAGATGAAAGAACTGAGCAGAAGGATTGGGAAGAATTTTAAAAGCAAAACAGTGAAGCTGCAAGCTCAGAAATGAAACTGGGTTTTGTAGAGAGAAAAGGAACTTGCTATGCAGAATGACTAGGATTTTTCCTTCCATTTAAATTTTCATGTTTTCCTACAAGTTAGGTGGTTAGCTGTCATATCTTATTTTCACGAATCATTATTATTGATAAGATTTCAGAACCTTAAAATTGACATTAGTAGGCTTCTGTGGGTAATTTAATTTACAATTCTTGCCTTTTTCTTTTCTTCAGAGCATATTGCTAGCTTGCCCCAGCAGCTTTTCAGTTATTTTTCAGTTTTTGTGTGTGCTATAGTAGAGAGAGAGCCACTTTAGAAAAATACCCAAACCCTCTCATTCAGGAGATTGTGTAAGTTGTAGCTGCTGGTGTGAGGGGACACGAGGTCTTGTGAGACTCACTGTGAAGTCCAAAGCTGGCAGCAGTGCGTCCATGGGGAGCACATGGTGTTGCTGGCTGGGACCTGCAGTGGGACAGTGGGTCTCTGCAATTCTGAGTTGCCATGGGAAAGCAAGTGAGCTCCATCAACGTCCCCCCTCTCTGGGTGCCTTTATAGCATTCCTTGCCATATGGTGAAGTGAGGCTGTGGAGACAGCGGAGAAGATATGTCCTGCACTTGGGCCGCAACAACCCTATGCAACACTACAGGCTTAGGAAGAGTGGCTGGAAAGCTGTCAGCAGAAAGGGACCTGGGAGTTGTGATTGGTAAGTGGCTGAATATGAACCAGCAGTGTGCCCAGGTGGCCAAGAAGGCCAATGGCATCCTGGCCTGTATTAGAAACTGTGGCCAGCAGGACGAGGTCATCCCAGTGTACTCGGCATGGGTGAGGCCATACCTCAAGAACTGTGTCCAGTTTTGGGCACCTCAGACAAGACATTGAGGTGCTGGGGCATGCCCAAAGAAGGGCAACAAAGCTGGTGAAGGGTCTTCAGAACAAGTCTTACGAAGAGCAGCTGAGAGAACTGGGGCTGTCTGAAGAAAAGGAGGCTGAGGGGAGACCTCATTGCCCTCTACAGTTGCCTGAAAGGATGTTGTAAAGAGGTAGGTGCCGGTCTCTTCTCACAAGTAACTGGTGATAGAACAAGAGGAAATGGCCTCAAGCTGCACCAGGAGAGGTTTAGACTAGGGAAGAACTTTTTCACTGAAAGGGTTGTCAGACATTGGAACATGCTGCCCAGGGAGATGGTTGAGTCACTATCCTTAGATGTGTTTAAAAATCATCTAGATGTGATGCTTGGGAATATGGCTTAGTGCTGGAGTTTGCAGAGTGGGGTTAATGGTTTGACTTGATTATTCTGAAGGTCTTTTCCAATCAAAGTGATTCTGTATGAGGTGTAGCCACCATCCATGTATGAGGTGTAGCTGTGATGTATGGACGTAACATGGCTCGTATGCATTCTGAGGTGATAGTATTGGTTCAGATGTGAATGTCCTAGAAAAAGTCTGAGAGAATACCCATCTCCGTTGGCTTGGTCAGCAGTAGTGGAGAGGCACAGGGCTGGTCTTGGCTCTGCTGCTGGCTGGCACCTCCTGTCCATCTTTGGGTGGCTGCTGTGCCCAAGGGAGATGCCATTTGCAGGCCCCGCTTCAGGTGCTGCCCTGTGCTACCTATGGCTGGTGTGGTGTTAGATTCCCCTTGAGCAGCGCATGGTTTCCCCCTGCCCTGAACTTGTCTGCTTTAAAGGTAAAAAGGGTTTCCGAGAATGCGACAGTGGTAAATTTCCTGTGCACATTGCTTTAGTGCCTGCACCACCATAATTTGCTAGATCACGTGGGCCTCACAGGGGTGCTGGTGGGTCATCTTCACTGCTTGAGGAGTTGGAGCTTTGTTATGATCTGCTCCTTATGTCAGGCAAGAGATCTATTGCTTGGTCTGAAGGACAGTTGCTCCTGATGTGACCCTGGGCTGACTGCAGCAGGGCGAGGAGGGACTTTCAGCTCTGGGTGGTGGGGTCAGGGGCTGTGAGCCACGCTGCTCCCTCAGCTTGCTGCTGCACAGTGCCAGCAGCTGTTAACAGCACTCATGTTGGGATGTTGCAGTAAGTCATCGTGTACATGTCCTCGCCGGCTCCAGGCAGCCTTGTGTGCTGTAGGTGTGTGATACTGCTTGCTTTTCTGGGTCTGGTCTTTGCTGTGGTGACAGTGCTGGAGAACTGGTCCCTGGTGGGAAATCACCTGGGCACACCTGGCTGGACTGTGTATTTCCAAATACCAATTATGAGCAGGTGCAAACATCCAACAGGGAAGTCTGCTGCCCCCCTGGGGCTCAGATAAGAGATGTTAAAAGGAAACTCTCTGGTCTGGTGCAGCCCTCTGATTACTTTCCGCTGCTGGTTTTTCAGGTTGGCAATGATGAAGTTGCTAGGAGTCCAAGGACAATGAAGAGAGACTTCAGGGCCCTGAGATGGCTGGTTAGGGGGTCTGGAGCACAAGTAGTGTTTGCCTCCATACCTGTTGCAAGAAAGGATGAAGAGATGAACAGGAGATGTCTGCAGATCAATACATGGCTATGTGACTGGTGCCAAAGGCAGCTCTTTGGGTTTTTCGATCTATGCTATATGAGACACCTGGCCTCCTGGTGGCAGGTGGGATGCACTTGTCCCAGAGGGGGGAAAAAGGCTTTGGGGGCAGGAGTTAGCAAGGTTCACTGACAGGGCTTTAAACTAGGGAAAGGGAGATAACTGGGCGTGTTAGGGGCAAGCCCAAGAGAAACATGCTGGGCCCTGAAGGATGGTGGACTAGGGAGGATTCTCACTCTGTTTCATTTGAGAGAAAGGATAGATGTTTAGAAATCATGGAAGCACCTGAGAAGGGTCTGGTAGGAAATGGATTCCACAGTGGTAAAAAGGTGTTAGAATCATTAGCTCATTTGAAGTGCATCAATACCAATGCACGCAGTATGAGCACCAAATACGGGGAGCTTGAACCCATGATACAACAGGGAAGCTATGACATAGTGGCTATCACAGGAATGTGGTGGGATGCTTCGTATGACTGGAGTGCCACAACTGATGACTACAAAGCTCTTCAGGGGGATAGAAAGAGAAGGAGAGGGGGTGGAGTGGCCCTGTATATTAGAGAATGCTATGAGATCTTGGAAATCAAGTATAGTCATGATGAGGTGGAGAGTGTTTGGATTAGGGTAAGGGCCAATAGAGCTGTTACTGCTGTGGGAGTCCACTATAGACCTCCCAACCAAAGCAGTGAGGTGGATGAAGCTTTCTGTAAGCAGTTGGGAGAAATCTCCCAGTCACTTGCTGTTGTCCTTGTGGGGGACTTTAATCTCCCAGACACCTGCTTGGAATACAACACAGAAGAGAGGAAACATTCCAAGAGGTTCCTGGAATGTGTGTGGGATAGTGAGCTGACTAGTGAGGGTGCCCTCCTGGACCTGCTTCTGGTGAACTGGGAAAGTCTTGGGGAATTTAAAGTTGGAGGCCATCTAGGGCACAGTGATCATGAGACAGCTGAGTTTTTGATCGTTGGAGAAACAAGGAGAGGGGTTAGTAAAACTGTCACCTTAGACTTCCAGAGGGCAAACTTTGACTTGCTCAGAAGACTGATTGACAGAGTCCCTTGGGAGGCTGCCTTGAAGGATAAAGGAGTCCAGGAAGGCTCAACATACTTAAAGAAAGAAGTTTTCAAGGCACAGGAGCACGCTGTCCCTGTGTGCCAAAAAAACAGTAAGTGGGGTAGGAGGCCAGCCTGGCTAAATAGGGACCTTTGGCTGGACCTTAGGAACAAAAGGAGAGTCTATGACCTTTGGAAGCGGGAAGAGGTCACTTATGAAGTCTATAAAGATTAAGTGAATCTGTGCAGGGTGAAAATTCAGAGAGCGAAAGCACAGCTAGACCTCAAACTAGCTACAGCTGTTGGAGATAATAAAAATGTTTCTGTAAGTTCATTAATAGTAAAAGGAGGATTAGGGAAAATCTCCATCCTTTATTGTATGCAAAGGGAATCTTAGTAACAAAGGATGAGGAAAAGGCTGAGGTCTATGAAGTCTATGGGCCCGGATGGCTTACATCCAAAGGTGCTGAAAGAGTTGGCAAACGTGATTGCCAAGCCACTTTCCATTATTTACCTGAAGTCCTGGCTAACTGGGGAGGTCACAATGGACTGGAAGGTAGCAGATGTAACACCCATCTATAAGAAAGGCAGAAAGGAGGATCTGGGAAACTATAGACCTGTCAGTCTGACCTCAGCACCAGGGAAGGTCATGGAGGAGATCATCTTGAGTGTCATTAGAAGGCATATAGAGGATAACTAGAGGATCAGGCCCAGTCAGCATGAGTTTATGAAAGGCAGGTCCTGCCTGATGAACTTGATCTCCTTTTATAACCTGATGATCTGACTATTGAACAAGGGAAAGGCTGTGGATATTGTCTATCTGGACCTCCAAAAAGCATTTGACACTGTTCCCCACAGAACTCTCATAAAAAACCTGGCTGCTCATGGCCTGGATGAGCATATGATCTGTTGGACCAATCACTGGCTGGACAGTCAGGCCCAAAGAGTGGTGGTCAATGGAGTCCAATCCAGCTGAGGCTGGTCACAGGTGGTGTTCCTCAGGGCTCAGTATTGGGACCATTTCTGTTTAACATCTTTATGGGTGATATTGATAAAGACATAGAGTGTATTATCAGTAAGTTTGCAGGTGACACCAAGCTAGGTGGGAGTGTTGATCTGCATGAGGATAGGGAGGCTCTACAGAGAGACTTGGATAGATTGGATCGTAGCAGATGTAACACCCATCTATAAGAAAGGCAGAAAGGAGGATCTGGGAAACTATACACCTGTCAGTCTGACCTCAGCACCAGGGAAGGTCATGGAGGAGATCATCTTGAGTGTCATTAGAAGGCATATAGAGGATAACTAGAGGATCAGGCCCAGTCAGCATGAGTTTATGAAAGGCAGGTCCTGCCTGATGAACTTGATCTCCTTTTATAACCTGATGATCTGACTATTGAACAAGGGAAAGGCTGTGGATATTGTCTATCTGGACCTCCAAAAAGCATTTGACACTGTTCCCCACAGAACTCTCATAAAAAACCTGGCTGCTCATGGCCTGGATGAGCATATGATCTGTTGGACCAATCACTGGCTGGACAGTCAGGCCCAAAGAGTGGTGGTCAATGGAGTCCAATCCAGCTGAGGCTGGTCACAGGTGGTGTTCCTCAGGGCTCAGTATTGGGACCATTTCTGTTTAACATCTTTATGGGTGATATTGATAAAGACATAGAGTGTATTATCAGTAAGTTTGCAGGTGACACCAAGCTAGGTGGGAGTGTTGATCTGCATGAGGATAGGGAGGCTCTACAGAGAGACTTGGATAGATTGGATCACTGGGCTAATGTTGATGGTCTGGGCTTCAACAACGCCAAGTGCCGGGTCCTGCACTTGGGCCACAGCAACCCCAGGCAACGCTCCAAGCCTGGGGAAGTGTGGCTGGAAAGTGTCTGGCAGAAAAGAACCTAGGGGTTCTACTTGACAAGTGGCTGAATATGAGCCAGCAGTGTGCCCAGGTGGCCAGGAAAGCATCCTGACCTGTATTAGAAATAGTGTGACCAACAGAAGTAGAGAGGTGATTGTCCCCCTGTGCTCAGCATTGGTGAGGCCACACCTGGAGTGTTGTGTCCAGTTTTGGGCACCTCAATTCAAGAGAGATACTGAGATACTGGAGCAAGGACAGAGGACAATGAAGCTGGTGAAGAGCCTAGTGAATAAATCTTATGAAGAATGCTTGAAGGAGCTGGGAATGTTTAGTTTGAGAAAGAGGAGGCTGAAGGGTGACCTCATCACTTTCTACAACTACCTGAAAGGACAGTGTAGAGAGGTTGGTGCTGGTCTCTTTTCACAGATAATTAGCGACAGAACAAGAGGGAATGTTTTCAAGCTGCAACAGGGTGGGTTTAGACTGGACATTAGGAAAAAAAAATTCACAGAAAGAGTGGTTAGACACTGGAGCAGGATGGCCAGGGAGGTAGTTGAGTCACCATCCCTGGATGTGTTTAAGGGTTGTTTGGATGTGGTGCTGGTGGATATCGTTTAGGGGAGAACTTGTGGAGTAGGGATGATGGTTGGACTCAGTGATCCCAAGGGTCTTTTCCAACCGAAATAGTTCTATGATTCTATGATTTGACTTCTTGGGGGCAAAACAACCTCTTTAGTCTTTCAGAGTGTCACTTTTTACAACCAAACTCATGATAGAGCTGTTCAGTCCAAGTAAGCTTTTTTGTCACAATTGGCAAGAAATGCCTGAATAGTTTTTGGAACAACTGGAGGAAACTCAAATGGCACCCTGCTTTCCTTGTGGCTTGCCAGCTACCAGGACTGGTGCCCTTGATGGGACATTGGGTGGTGCTGTCCCTTGAGACTGGGTTGCAAAGTGATGTATCCTGACATGATGTGATTTCTCTACATTCAAAGTGGTCTAACATTTGATCTAAATTATTTTTTTTTAGGACTTTAGAGTTAATATTAAAAGAGAAAAAGTGATGAGTAACCGACTTTCAGTGAACGAATGAGAACTGGTCTTTGCTTTAGGCTTTCAGATAAACTTCTGTAAAAAGGCAAAAAGTCATCTACACATGTTTTTACTAGTATTCTGCTTTTTAAATCAATCTTGATACTGGGAATGTGTTCGCTTTTTCTTCCAGTTAACCAGCTGTAACAGTCATCTTCCTAGGAGGATTGATGAGATACTCCCTCAGCCTACTTTTCTCTAAACTAAACAGCCCCAGCTTTCTTAGCCTTTCCTCATATGGTACATGTTTCAATCCCTTAATCATCTTACTGGAGACAGTCTAGCACAGGGCCACTAGTTCCTTGTCCTTCTTGAACTGGGGAGCCCGTTAAGTGCACACAGTTCTCCAGGTGAGGCCTCACCAGGGCAGAGTAAAGGGTGAGGAGAACCTCCCTTGACTTGCTGGTCACACTCTTCTTAATGCCCCCCAGGATGGCATTGGCCTCTTGGCTGCGAGGGCACATTACTGGCTCATGGTCAGCCTGTTGTCCACCAGGACTCCCAGGTCTTTTTCCCCAGAGCTGCTCTCCAGCAGGTCAATCCCTAACATGTACTGGTACATGGGGTTGTTCTTCCCCAGATGCAGCACTCTACACTTGTCCTTATTGAACTTTATTAGGTTTCTCCCCGCCCAGCTCCTCAGCCTATCCAGGTCATGTTGAATGGCAGCACAGCCTTCTGGCATGTCAGCTAATCCATCTAGTTTTGTATCATCAGCAAGTTTGCCACGGGGACATTTGTCCCTTTGTCCAAGTCATCAGTGAATATATTGGGTAGGACTGGGTCCAGTACTGACCCCTGGGGAACACCACTAGTCACAGGCCTCCAGCTGAACTCAGCCCCACTGACCACAACTGTCTGAGCTCTATCCTTCAGCCAGTTCCCAATCTATCTCACTACTCAGGTGTCCAGTTTACACTTCTCAGGTTTTGTTGTAAGGATGCCATTGCAGACAGTGTTGAAAGCCTTGCTGAGATCAAGGTAGACCATGTCAACTGCCCTCCCCTCCTCTGTCCCATCTAGTTATGCCATCATAAAAGGTTATCAGATTGGTCAAGCATGACTTCGCCTTGATGAATCCATGCTGGCTACTCCTGATAACCCTCCTCTCCTCAACATATTTTGAGATGGCACTAAGAATAAGCTGTCTCTCTCATGGGTCCTTCTCATTGGTCACTTCTGGTCCTGCTTCTTTTCAAGCAGCAAGTGCAGGCAGAGGGGACCAGATGGCATTCCCATGGGCAGGACTAAGGGTGCCCAACGCTGTGGAGCAACCCCTGGGATGCGAGGTGCTCAATAGGATCCATCTTTCTGTTTTCTGTCACTGGCTTAGGCTGTGCATCACTTGGAGACTAGTTCGAAGTACCCCCTCTGCAGTAAGGTGGAAGCTTTGTTGGGAACCAAGTCTCTGTTTGTGTTGTGTGTTTTTTTTTGTTTGTTCTTGGTTGGGTGGTTGGTTTTTTGAATCTGGATTGTAGAAACATTGTTACTCTGCATTTCTTTAAATTTGCATTTAGATTTTTCTGTTTGCGCTCAGTATGTGTGTTTCTTACAGTGATTCTGTTATCTAGAGAGATAATGTTTTCAAACAATTGCTGTCTTTGGCTTTTATCTCAGTATACTTCGTGACCTGTTCAGACACATCTCTTCTGAGGTGCTTGTGTATAGAAGATCCTTTGTTGTCCATAGTTTATCACAGACTGATTCTTTTCTGTCTTGACAGAGCTGAGGAGGACATGTGCTTCAGTGTCACAGTGCAGAATTAGTTGTAGGACAGGGCTGGAAAATATGTATTTATTCTTTAATAATTTCCTACTAGCAGAGTATATACAAACCTTTAGGAATCTTGATGTTTGACGCATGAATTTCAAATATCTTTTGGAAGCTAGAGCTGTGTGACAGGTCTGGAGTTAGACTTGTAGGTCTTCTTGGTAAATCTCTGAGATAACAGGGACTGAAAAGGGGTAAGAGACAGCAGGAAAGCAGCCGACAGGCGACTGCTGGGGTCTGGGAGGTGGAGCTGAGTCAATGGCTCTGCAGGTGAGATGGAGCTAGAGGCGGGACTTGCTGCTGGGAACAGTTGGCATGTGATGGTTTGTGCAAACCGTGGCAGCTTAAGAAGGTAATATTTATTGAGGACAGTGACTTGCTTTTGCGTCAGTCTTTTTGCCAATTCCCAGTTGTCTGGCATGTTAAGACGACTGTAAGTGCTTCAGCAGTTCCTTCCCCAGCACTGCTTTTCATCTGAAGTTGGACTGTTCTGTCAGGCATAGACAGTCCATTGTGTTGGAGGGGATTGAAATCTGCTGCAAACCAAAAAATCTTCAATAAATTATATTTCAGAAAGGAGGGGGGAAAAAAGGCTTTGTTGTGAGAGGGTTTTGCAAAATAATGAGGTTTTCCAGAGCTCAACAACTGGGCCTGGTGGTAGAAAGCCTTAAACAAACTGGGAATGTATGGGATCTAAGGGAAAGGAGTTTGTTGTTTTCCTATTGCCGGAGTGGATGAGCTCTAAGGCTATGCAAGCCAAGCACCAAATAATGACTGGATTCTTTCTGAACAGCTAGGTTGACTGTACTGGTTATCTGAAAGCTCAGGAGAAACATACGAACAGCTTTGCTGCTGTTGGTAGGAGAAGACTGCAGCGTGTGGGGCTGCTGCCATAAGGTCTTCAAGAGAAAAGGCAATAAAAATTCCTCCAGCGTTGCTGGGGATTTCTGATGTTGGTATTTTTGAAAGGAAAATTTGTTAGTGTTCCCAGGTTCTGAATCTGCAGTGCTGTTTGTCCTATGAGCAGTGGTGCCTGAGGGGCTGGGGTGGGGGATTTCCCAGTGTTGGTTTTGTGGTGCCAGCACAGAGGTACATGCTGTGAGCTCCTGGGAGTGATGTGCTCTGTCACGACCCCTCGCAAGGGCTCACAGTGGGTAAAGGTGCAAAATGCCCCCATTAAAATCACTAGGGTGACTCCCATGCATGGAGGTTGTTTCTGTAGGAGCAGCTGCTGTTGTGCATCTGAGAGTAGGTTGTGTTTAGTTTGAACACATGAAGTTGTACATGGCCTGAGTTTTGTTCCAGAGGAGGTTTCACGTGCTGCCAGGGGAGAAGAGCAAGTGCCTCTTTGCATGCTGTGGGGTTGTTGTCCTGGTTTGGACATCTGCATAAAACATGGTTGATTGGCTGTTCCTCAGAGTTAGACATTTGTCACAGTTTGACTCAGGTCCGACAACAGTGCTCTCGATCTCCTTCCCCCCCCAACCCAGGTAGGGAAGGAGAGAGAGAAAAAGAGAGAGACTTGGCTGGATTGAAAACTAAACTACACAGCTTTAATTAAAACACTAATAAATGATACAAGAAAAAATATAAAATTATATACAGATATATTCAGGTATGGGCAAAAGCCTCTCGCCTCCCCCCACCCCAGCAACTCCCACAGCACTTCCCTGAACTGGGAAGAGTCCCGAGGAATCCCGGAGCTGCTGCTGGAGAAAGCGCAGACCCTTAGGTCGACAGTGATGGACGGAAGAGAAGGGAAGAAAAAGGAGGAAGGAAGTTGTCTTCTGTGATCTCTGACCTTCCTCTGAGCTTACGTAAATATATGGAATGGAATATCTCTGGCCAGTTTTGCTGTCTGTCTAACTCAGCCTCCTACGGGGGGGTCACAGATCTCCCCATAGTGTCTGAGCCGGCAGAGTGAAGGTGCAGCCTTGAAGCCTCAGTAGTTAGAAAAACATTCCACTGTCTTATCAGCCTAGCAGAACACACTGTTGCTAGTTAAAAGAAAGCTTACTGAAGGAAAAAAAGTCAGTAAAAAGAAAAATTGGCTTCTTCCTGGCTCAAACCAGGACAACATTGAATCATGGAATGGTTTGGGTTGGTCAGGACCTTCAAGATCATTTAGTTCCAACCCCCTGCTGTGGGCAGGAACACCTTCCACTAGACCAGATTGCTTCAAACCCCATTCAGCCTACCCTTGAACACTTCCAGGGATGGAGCAGGCACAGCTTCTCTTGGGCAACCTGGGCCAGTGTCTCACCACCTCCGTGGTACAACATTTCTGCCTTATGTCCAACCCAAGTCTACCCTCTTTCAGTTTAAAACCACTGAAAAATAAATTTTGTCAGCAGGAAGTTCAACTGATGCTGGGAGAGCGACGGTGCCTGGGAGAGGGACATCATCCAGCCCTGGACTAGGGGGAGCATCCAGAGAGATCCAGGGACCCTCCTACAGCTGCAGCTGGCTAAGCCATGGGGTCAGCAGGAGAACTGGGAGAGGTGGTGGTGCCTTTTTTCTGTCGCATGTAACTGGCTGAATTAAGAAGTGAACTGTTAGGAAAGTATCAACTGATTCTTTTACCATAGAAAATCCTAGCAAAAATTGTTTACAGCAAAGACAGTTTTTCATGTTGAGTATTTTCCATTAAAAATACTGTTGACTGTTACATAGTGAGAGTGTGTTTGCTTGAATTACCCCCTAGAGTATATTTAATGGTAGTTTTCTCTTTAAAGCACATTTTGAGGAGTGTATCAGCCTACTGTGTGCTTACTATGTGCAAACACCACATTTATTTGGAAGGAAAGGGTGACGGAAATGTTAATGTGTTTGTGAATTCCCTTACCCACTTTAAGGCTTTCTGTTTCACAGGCAAATTTTTTAGGTTGTTTACACTAGCTATTCATGACAATGACAGGAACTATTGTTTTTTTATTAAATTCAAGTCCACAGTCAGTGCTCAGTAATGGTTGGTAGCAAAACTGGTGGCACTGGCATTAAGCAGGAGGGGTCTTGCTGGCTCTGGCACTTGATTGCACATAGCTTTTGCTCTCTCCTGATAAGTGATGATTTCTGCTGTGGATCCACTTCTTTGCCAGAGCGTCTTGCCTTTAATCTGAAGGTAGTTTTTGTGTGGAGAAGGGAAGAAAGGCTGTTGCAGTTCTAAGTGCAGGAAGATCAAAAGCTGTGCAGTGGAGAGGGATGCTTTGCAGGTCTCGGTTGTAAAAGAAAAGAATGTAACAGTCATGTCTGAATTTCTCTTGTAGGATGTCAAGAAGTGGCAGGATTTGATACCCAACTCTCTACAACTCTTTCAGGGAAAACCAGCTGCAAGTATGTCAAGTTTGTGGCAGCTTTGTCTTATTGAATAATGTGGCAAAGCTGAGTGCTGTCAGGTGAGACAGGAGATCTGTTGATGTTCTTTTGAGGTGCATTTGAGAGACCACAGCAGTAAGAAGTTGGTTTATTAATAAAATGTGAAAGGGGGAAAGGTTGCAGTGCAACTGACTTCTCGCTGACCTAAAAAGAGCAGCTCTTTATTAGCAGCTTTATTAGCTGTTGAGCCTGCTGGGGTGGAGTCTGAAAGGCAGCTGGAGGCAGTGCTGAACCACCCATAGCTTTGATCCTCTTGCCTTTACTGTAGCATTTTTTGTCCACTCTCCATATTGGTGTAGCTGTGCCCATCACCTGCCCTTGTCTGAGGAGCACCATTCCCAGGGGTCCTTCTTTCCCATTTTTTTGCTGACAAAAAGGAAAGGGTCAGGGCCTGTACTTTCTTTTGTATTTTTTGCTGTTTCTTTCAGGGTTGAAAACATCAGAACTGTTTGAAGTATGTTTCCCAGACTTTGATATTAAGATCACTTCCCAGTTAGATTTTATTTCTCCTCCTAAGAAGCAATTTAGCATTAAA
>NW_009952430.1:3299083-3314746 GCF_000747805.2 Chaetura pelagica
GGACTACTGTGCCAGATTTCTTTTTTAAAAAATACTGTGCATCTCTGCATTTTTTGGAGTGACAGTGTTGGATTTCCATGACAACAAGAGTTGTGCTTTTATTAGGCTTCACTTCAGATACTTCCTCTGGTTTTGTTTTGATAGTAAATCAACTTTGTGTAACTTTCATGCTCTTGACCACCAGCTTGCTAGTCTTTCTAAAGCAGTATTTACGGCATCATATGTTGGGTACTAAGTGCCCTTCAAGGAACAAGTGGGACTTCAGTGTGGATTAAAATGTCATGTTGTATGAAACCAGCAAAATATGCACGTTATACCGTTAACTGCCTGTGCTTGACAGGTTGTATTTAGGGGATTTAATGCGTGATATGTGTGTTATTCAAAGAGTATTCTGAAGCAAAGAGGAGGGTAGTGTGCTCCCAAGAAAATGAAGAAGGATAAAGGAGAAGGGCCCTGGCACAAGACTGACAAGCTGGTCAGTAGGAGTGTATTTTTTTAGCACTGTCTGTTCTTTATGGAACAGCTTTTTCAGGATAATTGCTTTGTTTTTTTCAAGTCAACAATTTTATCTTACAACATGAATCTTAATGTATCGGACACCAGAAATTAGCATGTTTACGTTTTTTTTTCTTTTGTAACCAATATGTAAATCTAATCATGTGATGTTCTGAAGAAGTCTGCTTTATGCTTTTTATTACAGGTGAGATTGCTGTTGTGTATCTTTCTGATGGAATAAATTTGGGCCAAATAAGAAATGGAAGCAGTTCAACTATCAGATATGAGGAAGTAAAAAAAAAAAGTAGTAAAAATTGAGAAAAACTGAGGAGACAGCCTTATTTAATGTGCTTCATAAACAGTGTTGAAATTGGCTTATTTGTATCTAATATAATTTCCATTTCAGACATGTTTTATACTTTAAGGACAAGCTGCCTGCTTTAGCACAACTCGTCTTGCTAAATTTGTTAACCTGACATTATTAACTTTTGAGACTACATTAAAAAAATGTTTTATTCTGTTTTTAAAACTTTGTTTTGAAAATAAGTTCTTTGAGTGGTTATTTTTTTCTAGAAAAAAAAAGAAAAAAACAAATTGAGACCTGGAAGTTTTGCAGTGCTTTGGGTGTTTAAATTTATACAGCATTTGGATAGAAGAACATACAAATTTTTGAACATGTGGAACAGTTTGGTTTTGTTCACTGTATCTGCTGGTGGAAGGATTGATACTCATGAGGTTAAACTATCAAGGAAGTAGGTTAAAAAGTCCCCAACCAACCCGAAGGGAAGTGGTGCTTGGTGCAGTGGGTAGAACCTGTGGCACGCAGTGTTGTGGATGTTAAAACACGAGGTGATGAAGGAGAGCGTATATGAGTTCTCGCAGGGAGTGGTCCGGTACCGGAGTACCTCTGGGTGAGGAGGTTGGTGGGTGCACAGCCAGAAGGGTGCTGAGAAGGAGGTTACCCCTTTGTCTGATCACGTGTGGTGTCCTAAGTCATGGTGAGACTCGGTAGTGAGGTGGGATGTTTGCTCTGACAAGGTGCAGTTGCTCCTGTGATGAGTGAAGAAAGCACTTCCCACCCTACCATGTTTCAGGAAGCGAAGGGATAGACATCCATTTGCTGTTAGCTGCTTCCCCCTGTCACTGAGCTGAGTAAAAAGGCACAGCACAAATGAGGTCTCGCCTTCTGATGGGTTGAGGTGGGATAAAATCCTGTCGTTGATTATTGTGTGCCTGGCCTGAAGACTCTTAGCTGGGCTGCTGCTTTCTGGATGTATCTTAAGTCCTTCAATGGCTACTAGTTCCTAATGGCTGTATTTATAAAAGGATGGCACTGAAAACTTTGAGGCAGTATTGGGATCTTTTAGTTAAATAGCTTCTTTCACTTAATGTGTAAAAGTGTCAACAGTATTTAAGAATATCTATTTTGGAGGGAAAACATTTTGCAATATAATGTGTCTAATTTATAGGTGTGACAGGGACTGAAGTTGAAAGTTCAAGGGGAAAGTATCTACTGGGTATCTCATGGAGAGAGGATGATGTAGAAACAGTTAATTGTATTGGGGTTTTTCAGGTAGCAGCTGAATCAAGCTGATGTGATTCTTACCAGCTTTTGTCTATAAATTAGGAATTTGAATGATTTGCTGTATTTTACAGCTCTGCTTATTCAGACTGTGTTTCCTCGTCCTCAGAAGAATAAAGTTTCAGTAGAAGGAGGTGGCCAGAAGTAACCGTGACTTGCAGAAGTAAAAGTTACTTCTCACAGGCACTGGCTGCATCTCATGAGAGCTTCTTAAATGAAAATAATGAAATCCCACATGGATCTGAATCTCCAGACATTTTTCTGCCCCTCCCAGGAGTGCAGAAACCTAATTAGAAGATTGGCAGTTTGATCCTGCCTGGCATAGTTCACAGATGTGGGACTTGAAGGTAGATACAAATCAAGAGAAGTGTGTGGGCATGGCTTGCACCCCCCAGGCTGGCTTTATCAACTGACTGGAAAGTGTTTCTCTGTTGGAGAGGGGAGCTACAGGGAGTATTCATAAGTTGTCAGCCAGAGAGAGCTGCCAGTTGTGGGCCAAATGCTCCAGAACAGTTTTGTTTCTGCAGGGATGCTGATCAACCTCATCCCCAAAGCAGCTGGAGCTCAGGTCCTGAGCTGCTCTGCTGTGTGTGTGCTCGAAGCGGTGTCCTGCACATTTCAGGAGAGTCTGAGAAGCCGTGGCATTGTCGGTTAGGTTTGGATGAGCTACACAGTTTCCATATTCGTGCTGAGCTCTGTGCATAGCACTGAGCTGTCAGGACTGTGAACTCTGTGATCCCCCTGTACTCCTGTGCCCAGAGCACCACAGCACTAGGGAAGCACAAAGGAAAAAAGAAAAAAGTAAGAAGCAGTAGCTGTGGAGGGATGGCAAACTGAAATTTCTTGCAAAGACAGGTGGTTTGGTGGGTTAGAGATGCCTGTTTTGTGTATCTGATTTAATGCTCTGGTTCCAGAGTAGCTGAAAAGCATCAGCCTTGTGGCAGGAGGCAGCATTGCTTTTCTCACCCTTACTATGCTGACTCGTGGTGCTGGCAGCTTGGAGCAAGGTGCTCAGGGTACCAGTCTGCGGGAGGAATAGTCAGGGTTGAGCACCTGAGGGAAGGGGTAGGGCTGCTACTTCTGGGGAATAACCTGGGTGTGCAGGAACTGGAGATCCCACTGGGCTGCTTTGTCATGGCAGCTCTTCCTTTTGGCTGGGACATAAGTGAGACTCAAATCCTAGGGTCCAGGCCTGCAAATAATGCAGCTGTGTAAATACTTAGTATTAAAAAGCACTTTTTCTTGCAGTAAAAAAAAAGGTGCAGTAATAAAAAAGCTGTGGTGTGGAGCAAAATGTTCTGCCATGGAGGAGAAGAGCAATGGGACAGGGACAGAGCTGGGGAGGAGGAAGGCAGGGCCTGGGATGCTGAGGTCCCTTCCACAGCTTGCTTCTTTCTGAAAGGGAGGAAATGACAACCTGGGGAGCAAAGGACTGGAAACTTCCCTTGTGACGGCCCTTGGGAGAAGAGCAAGAGGCAAGAGAAGGAGATGTGTGCAAGAGGAGGAGCCAGATGCTTCCTTCATCTCTTTTGACATCTTGGGGAACATTTTGCTTGAAGGAGTCCATAATTACTCTGCTAATCCCACCTGAGACATAAGTGAGTCACAGCCCTGTGCACCTCTCTTCTGTTAGAGAGTTCTCAGAAATTACACTTAGGTGATCCGGTGACACTGCTGTGTCAGGAGATGCCTCCTTGCTTGGTGGCAGAGGGCTTTCCTTGTCCTTCCCTGTGGACAATAAGACAGTAATTCCCAACTCCCAGTGTTCTTTCTTGCTTTCAGCAGCATCTACTTGTGGTCTCTGTTGTCTTCAGAATTACAGAATCAGTTGTTTCCCTCAAAATGATTGTGCCTTAAAATGGAAGAAGCTGCCCCCTCTGTTCAGTCCTCTGGTTTCTGCTGTTCTTCCCAGTCCATGGTTATAGGGCTCTCAGCTGGGTCCAAGGTGTTTTTCAGAGCTTGTGAGATGCAGGCCATGATTGACATTGCCACTTAACTGGCAGAAGGTAGCTAGAGGAATGCTGGAAATGTAGTTGTTGCTTTATCCAAAGAAACTAAATCCTTTCCATTGACCTTAAGTAAAGGCCTTAGGGGCAGATTTTTTCCTTGCTTTTTAGTCTTAAGTGCAGGCTCCTGAAATTAAAAAGAAAAACGTGTCTTCAGTCCTCATCCTTACTGTGTATTTTTTAATTCTTGCTGTTCTGTTTCATCATGAAAAAGTACTGGCATGGCCCTTTACATAATTTAGTATTGTTTTACATAAGGAAGGGCTCCAGGTACCTCACAAGAAATTTCCCAGAGCAGTGTCACCATTTCCTTTTGACAACTGCTCTGGTATGGTCTCCACAGTATGATAAGGCAGCTGCCACAGACAACATTTTGCAGTGCTGCTTTGAGAGCAGCCCTTTTTCCACAGAGCTTTGTTGTTTGTAGAATAATTGGACCCTCCTGGTTCTCTCCATCACAGGCATGGCATTTGACCATGATTCTGGGTGATGCTTTAAGTAATGCTGTCCATCGAGAAATGGCCCAAACTGCATTTTGGGAGGAAAGCTGCCATCTAGCACTGCTGCTACGTTCCCTCTCAGCAGGGAGGGTCCTGTCCCAGCCTGCAATGAGCAGGTTGTGCTCCTTGCTGCTCCTAGGTGACTGTGGGCTCTTACATACCACACACAATACTTGTCTGAGCACTGATTTAATCTGTATCCACAGCTGATCTGCTTCTGAGACTCTGGTCGTTCTAGCTCTATTTATGGCTATTGATGTGAATGGCATTTCCATGCACAGTATCAGGGACAATGAATGCTAAAAGTTAGTGGTGGATTGTGGAGATTTCAGAGACTTCATTCTCGGGTCTTTATTGCTAGGAGCTTCCAGTCTGCAGGAGCTGATCTTCAGCTGATTGCAATTTCTTGCACTTGAAACCTAACCTACTTTAGCCAGGCTTCATAGTGGACGTATTTATAGAAGCTATTGCACGTGTTGTTGGAAGCAGCATAAATTGTGCATTGCAAGTTGCAGTGGTGCATGTCCTCTGATGTGGGGAGTGTCTGGGCATCCATGAGCTGCATCCCAGCCTCAGATCACCCAGATGGCTTGCTAACATTCTGACTAGTACAACTGGCTTACTGTGCAGGGGTTTTATGAAGGAAATGGCCACTAACCCATCCAAAGTCCTGGCTTGTCTGGGCTTGTGTGTTTTTCGTGTTCCTGAAGTGGAAGCACACTTGGGGCTCTAGGTGAATTATGAATAATTACTCTTACTAGTAAGGCAATGTCTAAAAATAAGCTTTCTTTGCACATTCCTGCAGTGCGAAATTGTCATCTAGAGTTTGAATGCTGACTCTTGCTTATACTAAATTGAAGGTTTCATTGAAGGGCAGTAAATGTCAGGAACAGATAGACATATTGAACTATTTTTACCCCTGAATAGTGAGTTTCTATAGTTACAGTTCTTCCAACTAATAACTTAGACCCCAGGTCTATTCTTCATTCAGACTCCCCAAATAAAATGCGCTATTTGCTGAATTTCTTAATGTTTTGTTTCAAAATTTGACTGCTTTTTTTCTTGAATAAATATTTGTCGAAAGACAAGTCTTAAAACCTACTCCGTTTCCAAATTAGTTGCATGAATGTTGGAGTACATCCATGAGCAAGATTGGGAAGGAAATAAGGAAATAGAAAGATGGTAGGTTGGAAGGGTGAATGACAAGGTAATGCTGGGGTAGCAGCAATGGAGACAATGAGCTGTTCATGCTCAGTGTATTCATGGCATTGGCAGCTGTGGGGCTGCACCTCTGAACGTGGGTTCTTCTGCTGTCTCGACAACAAAGCAAGCATTTTGTTAGCAGACAAGATTGACAATTTAGACAGTAAGAGTTGTTGTAAGAGCAGAGATTTGTGTTGTGCTTGGTTTTCCATCTCAGGTGAAAGTTGGCACTAGCTTTATTTTGAAATACCATGGGAGAGTGTTTTGCCATTTTCTCCTAAGAAGATAACCTCAAACGTGGACCTCCCTTCCCAAATGGACTGAACCTGTCTGGCCTCCTGACATCCCTTCCTCCCCATTTTCTCTGTCATTTTGTTGATGTTTTATCAGGGAGATGTAAAAAGGTTGCAAATTCTTTGGTCATCTTCCTGCTGTTTGCTGCCGCAACTCATTTTCCTGTGGTTGTATTTCTTACTAGAGTAAGGACATAAAGTGGAGGCTTGTTTCCTAGCGCTTCACAAATGTCAGAGAGACTTCAGCATCCAACCAGAGAGAACAGTCACCTTCGCACTATGACAGTCGTGCTGACACTGTGACAAGAGTTTGATATTGCAGATTTGAACTAAATGCAAAGTGTTTTGGTAGGGATCAGCTTGTATGCCTGAAAGACGTCAACCTTGAAAAACGTCTGTTCAACTAGTGCTGTTTTGGAAATCTTACTGCTTGGAAAGGGAGCATTTTCTTATGTGTAACCTGAACATGGTTAGCAGGTGTGGTGTGCAGGGATGCAGGTGAGGAAATTCTAGGAAGAAAGAATTGCTTCCTTCAACAGGAGATGACTCAGAGGCGTGGAGAAAGGTAAAGTAAAAATAGTAATACAGAATATAACTCTGGAGGAGTACTTCTGGACTGCACATTGTCTGCTGTATAGCTATTTCTTGTGTGAAGTGTGGTTGGCTGTGATTGTGGTAAAGAGGCCTCAGAAAGAGTGATGAGAGCCTAATTGCAGAGCCAAGTGCTTGGATTAATCCTAGTGATGATAGGAGCATGTAAGCAATTATATACTTAACCTAGCATTCATTTACCAGCCCAGCATGAAAGAAATGTGTGCTATGACTCCTGATTTCTT
The DNA here is from genome assembly GCF_000747805.2 of Chaetura pelagica. Classification (NCBI taxonomy): domain Eukaryota; kingdom Metazoa; phylum Chordata; class Aves; order Apodiformes; family Apodidae; genus Chaetura; species Chaetura pelagica. Next base: position 3,305,999 of record NW_009952430.1, read on the forward strand.
CTGTGGCTGTTGTCTAGGTGGGTCTTCAGTGTGAGCTTGGCAAAGATTCCTGGATGCTTTTCACTGTGTCTGTTTTGGCTAGTCTATGAAATGCTGAGGGGTGTGTTTGTGGAGTAGCAGGATACAAGGGATCGTGTTCTCTCTTACCTCCGTTCCATGCAGTTCCATGTGCCTGTTGCACAAAAAACATCCTTTTAAAAACAGGTTTGTGAACAAGAATAACAGAATTTTATGGCTGCAGTAATATGAAAAAAAGGATTGCTGTTCTTATGGATAGAAGATTAATTTATTTGCAATCAGAAAGCAATTGCATCTGTCTTTGTCTTCTCTCACAGCTGCATAACTTAAGATACCATTCTGCTTAGATTCCCTCAAAACGTAAGCACGTATTTCCCTTGTTACTTCAGCTCAGCCAAAGCCATTTTGCATTCAGATGTAGTCAGGACTTAGTATAACCATGGACACATAGCTAAACCAATCCACTAGTCAAAAGACCCTAAGTCAAGAAACTTCATGGTTTCAGGTCTGGTTTTGAGGATTAACCTGATTTCTGAAAAAGCAAAGCATTTCGAAGTTAGTTTTGAGTTTTTCCAAATCATTACTTTTCCAGTAATATTTACTTCTGCATTTCTCAGAAAAGTAGATTTTATAGTGGTCAGTGATTAGAACTAAGTTAGCAAAACCTCTAAGGGACATTTCGTTTATGTAAGGTGGGCATTTCTGCAGCACATTTTAGGACAATTCTGAGCACAATCTTGATGGTGATAGGGGTGTTAGTGAATTTCAGAAGCAACATTAACCCCAGGCCTCTTTGTTGTAATGGAACAACGTGGTCTGCATTAAGTCTCTGCATAGCAAAATCATCACTGAGACTCTTACATCTAAAGAGGCTCTTTGGCCTCCAGTTAGTTTTGAACAACATTTTTGCAAGGAACAAGGTCTTGGAGCTGTCAGAAGTCTTATTTAGGCTGAAGCTCAAGATTCACAGAATACATATCTGAAGAACTCAGTTTTTGAAAGGCTGCTGGAAAAGACAGCTTGCTTTGACTCTCCTCAGACTTCTAGTTCATGTTAGTGTTTCCACATGACGTGTGCTGAATGGAAATTCCCAGCATTTATCAGCATGTCTGGCAAACCATCATGTTTGCTTCCAAGGAGCAGGTTATGCTTCTGTATTTGTTTGATTTGTAGAAAATGCAACTCTAGATGGTGGATCAACATAATTGGAGCTATTCTTGGAAACCTACTGAGATATAAATCAGTAGACTGGTGTTTAATAGTGATAAAAAAATGTTCTGTTGCCGTGTGAAAACATTAGGAAATGTGATGTATAAACCTGGCAAGCGGTAAGAACAGTAGAAGGTTTGGAGGAAATTTTCCTGACAGGAGTTTGTAGTTAGAATCATAGAATCATCAAAGAAGCTAAAGAACTCAATTCACCCTTGTACATGACCCAGAAACCAATGAGGAGTTTTCTGCTCCTTTTAAGTGATTCTTCTGCCGTTCATTTGGCATATGTGCTGTAAGAGTCTGAGCTTGGAAACTCTTAAGAACAGGAGGGACATTGAGTTGCTTGAACGTGTCCAGAGAAGGGCAGCGGAGCTGGAGAAGGGTCTGAAGCACAAGTCTTACAATGAGCTGCTGAGGGAACTGGGGGCGTTCAGCCTGGAGAAAAGAAGGCTGAGGGGAGACCTTCTCACTCTCTGCAACTGCCTGAGAGGAGGCTGGTTGGAGTGAAGGGGAGTTGGTCTCTTCTCCCATGTAATGAGAGACAGAAGTGCCTCAAGTTATGCCATAGGAGTTTTAGAATGGATAGTAGGAACAGTTTCTTTACTTTAAGGGTTTTTGGGCACAGGAGCAAGCTCCCTGGAAGGATTTAAAAGACGTGTAGATATGGTGATTAGGGACATGGTGCTTATTGCTGGATTTTGCAGTGTTAATTTTAGTGTCGGACTTTATCTTAAAGGCCCTTTCTAACCTAAAATTTTCTATGTCCCTTGTAATATTTCATGCCCTGAAATTGTTGTAAAGTGCTTTGACCTGTAACTAGTTGTTGTTTTTTTCTTATTTTGATCTTGGACTTACCCAAAACACCTCTTCGTGCAAGGCACAGAAATTCTGCAAAGCAGGATAGATCCTTCGGGCTTTGCCCAGGAGGGCTGTGAGATGGTTTGGAGTATGATACTCACTCTAGAGTGCAGGCAAAGGAAGGTTGTTGAAGGAATACAGGTATGTGCCAGCTCGGAGTGGCCAGTCCCTCCTGAGATGAGCAGCAGTGAGTTGAGGAGAGATCGCCCAGGCAGGGGAAGCCCAAAGGGCTTTAGTTGCAGGCTTTTGGTAAGGTGGAATGGAAGAGGCCCTCACTTCAGTATGTTCTGGTGAAAAGGAGGAAAGGTTTTCTGCAGGAAAAAACAGGGTCTTCTGCAGCCCAGTGGGAGGGCTAGGAAGAGAGATCTCCCCTTACAGTCCCTGATCCTGCTGCTGCTCAAGCAGGTCATCTTAACTTCGATGAAAAATACACAGGCAGTAGCTGGAGCAGTGAACAGGACCACTTCCACACTACTGTTCCCTTTCTTTTTCCCCATGCTTTCTCAATTGGCTGCAGAGCAAGACTTTCTCTCACCTGGTCAGTCATCTGATGGGCTGACTTTTGCTCTCTGCTTGGTGACCCAGCTCCCACCGCAGATCTCCATCCTTGCTCAGGCCTGGTCATCTCCACTTGCTGTTAGGCTGAGGAGCGTCGGGAGCCCTGTTAGCCTTCCTGTGGTTGGGGTGTTCCATAGAAGACATGCCAGGGTGCCTTTTCCCCTCCTCAGTGCCATCCACCCTGAGGCTGTTGGCATGCCCAGGCTGTACTGAGGAGGTTGGGCCACTTGGCCGCTGGGGCTGAAGTTGAGCTTGCCGGCATGGGTCTGTGTAAAGGACTGATCAGGCATAGAGGAAGCTTAGGGCTCCGGTAGCTGATGCCAGTGCTCCAGCTATCACAGGAGAAGCTTTGGACACCTCACTTTGTTGACTGACTTAGATTGAGATGAGGGAAGACTTTGGGGTGAGCGCTCCATTTCTTCATCCCTGGTCCCTAACATGAGCCATTATTTTGCTAATGTTGTGAAATTCACTTTCCTTATAATATGTTTATCTTTTCCTGTTTATTTCAAGATGCTTTTAATATTTCTTTTGCTGACAAAAAGTTTACTTTATGTTCATGTCTCCCAGGTAAACGCAAAGCGCTGAAGTTAAATTTTGCAAATCCACCTTTCAAGTCCACAGCAAGATTTACTCTAAACACTTCTGGAGTTCCTTTCCAAAATCCACACATGTGAGTATAAAGCCAAAGGCACAACTAACTAGTGGAACAACTTGGAAATTATTTAGCCAACATGAGATGTTATTTTAATGCAGTTTGATTACTTCAATTATTTGTAGGTCGCTCAAATCAGTCAGTTTGAGTCACTGTAGAAGAATTGTTTTGGTTTGTTGGGTTTTTTTGTTTGTTTTGGTTTTTTCCCCCAGTATTAAAAAAAAAATAATTTAAAAAATTATTTGGGCTCTTCCTGTTTTACGCTGGAGATGCTGCCTTCCAGAATTCATTATATTGAGATAAATTTTAGCTGCTAATGCAAGATACGCCTACAATGAAGTTCCAGACCTGTTCACTGTTATTTTCCTGCCTCTTTTATTCAGTGCCTATTACTTTCATTAGAGGAAAGTTCTTGTTTCTGTGTTACTTGTGAAACATGTAACTGTGATAGGTTATTGTTTTACAGCACTAAAATCAACAAGAGCTTGAGGATTGTCATTATATCAACATGGAGATGTCAGGGACTTAGCAATGATTAACTCTCCCTGACTTTTCTAGACAGCTAACTACAAGATGCCTCTATTCAAAGGCTGGCACAAAGGTGTTCCTTACGCTAGTCAGTAAGAGCAGTACGTTGTCACAAAAAATACTAGTTTTGTATCCTTAGATCCACCAAGCTAGATTGATGGGGACACACCCACAGACTGTATGTATGGCAGAATGCATCTAGCGTGCAGAGATGTCCCCGATGTGTCCTCTCTAACTTCCCCATCAGGTCTTAAGAGTTTTTTTATCAGTGACAAGTCCCAAAAACTGCACCTGCAGCTTCTCACACTGTCTAGACTCTCTGCTGTGTCCCTGGTTATCAGCTGCTTCTGCTTGGCTCTGCATGTCCCTGCCTCTCTCCTTTAGCTCAGTACCTTCTGCTTCCCCAGGATATACCCTGTGGGGTCTGTTTCTGAGAGCTTATTTATGCTGAGGATTTTCAAGCAAGTCTTCATTGAGTTAGAAAGGTGTTTCTGAAAAGTTCTCAATGGTAATTGCAACAATGAGAAATTTTATAGAATGCTTTAGATTATTCTTCTTACCATCCCAGGTGACCTTTCCAGCAAGTCCTCCTCCCTCTTTCTCTCTCTTTTCCTCTTTGAAATAGAGTATTCTCACCTGGTAGAGGTAGTGTTTATATATATATTCACTTCACTTATCTCTCCCTCGGTGTCTTTAAACCCTTGTAACAATTTTCTTTGGAACCCCATCTGGGACTCTTTCCTTTCTCAAACCTCCTCACGTCCATAAAACAAAGGACTTGGTCTCAACTAGCATGTTCCCACCATCAGCCATCTATAGGAATTTGACATTTTGTTTTTCTACATGTATTTGGAGCTTTTGTTGTTAGTTGGTGACATCTAAAGTTTCATGTTTGTGCAAGAGACTGTCAACCTTGTCCATTAAGAAGGTGCTGCTCTGTCTCTGTGGGAACTGGAGTTCTTGGCAGGGGTTGAATCTTGGGCTGGTTAATGATGTAACTGGTTTTGAGGTCCTAGCAGTATTTTGGGTTGGATACGATAGCCATTCAAGTGTCAAAAATGATGGTGGTGTGTCTGTACTAAAGATTTCTTAGGAGGCTACAAACTATAATAGCCATTTCTGTTTGAAGGAGACAGATGCTATTGGTTGGATTGGTTTCTCTGTGTTGAGCCTAACTAAGCTTGGATACAGCTAATTCATCCTCACGCCCTTTGTGTTGTCCATAGTGGATGCCGTTCCTCAACAGCTATGTTCACATCTGGTTGCATGCTTCTCTCAAGCATTTGTCTTACAGCTGGTGCATCATGGTGATGTCTCTGCATCTCCCACCTGCTTCTTGCAGAGGCTGAAACATTTTTTTCCTCTATTGTCCAGAAACTTTTCTAGACTTCGAACTTGAATTGGATATTCCAGACCTTCTGGCCCAGATGTGTTCCTGATGCAAAGTGTTTTTCTGTTCACTGAGTCACTTCTCTTCCCCATCTTGGTGGAGCAGAGTGGCCTCAGCACCCTCCCAAGATGAGTGCTGGCTCAACGCTACTGGGATTTTCCATGTGCAGACCCTGTTGGTACAGGCGGGCAGATCTGAAGATACAGAATTGCACAAAATTGGAGTTTCTGTGACTTGGATTCATTGATCTGGAGATGTCCAGTTGCTCCTGCCTCCAGGCGGGCAGTGGGTCCTCATGTCAAATGTCCATTGCCTGTGCTGAGCTCTTCCCCCCTACCCAGTCCATCTGCTACCAGCTGTGTTGGGGTGTCTTGAAGGATGTCACCTTTGTCACTGATGACCAGGAAGCTAAGCGAGGGGGAGATTAACAGAGTGGAGGACATCTGCTCAGGCTGGAGCCACTGCCAAAACTTCTTACATCTCTAGGGCTGCTGGGGTTTTGCCCTAAATATTTCCAGAATTAAAATGTGTTAAAATCAGGAGGCTTTGAAGTGACCTTTAAAAAGGAGACTGATTCAGGAGAGCTTTGAATGAGGTTGTACACTGGAGGTGCTTTTCTAGTCGTTGGAATTTGGGCTGTGGCTCCCTGAAATTTCCCTTTCTGGTGATGCTGAGGGCTGAGATGTCCCTTATTGCAACCAACAGTCACTGTGCGTGGCCTTCCTGCACAGGTCCTGTGGGCAGAGCCCCAGGATGACGAGTTGAGCATCAGAGAGTGAGGCAGGAATTGGACAGGAGGTCCATTCTGGTTCTGTAACTGCGGGTGAATAAAGGAGCTATGGAGGACGTGTCTTATTCAGGGCAGCCATGACTGTTATCCCAAAACTACTTCGTAAGTGCAAAAAGACATTTTTTGAGGTATGACGTGCTACCCAGTGGATTCATAGGGTATCTGGCACAGTGATCTGCATCATTCTACATGTGACCTACACAGGCTAAAGGCAGAGTAGAGCCAGAAATACAGAAAGTAGTTGGGGAGTAAAATTCTAAATTGAAAAGATGCAATTTAGAGAAGATGTGTTTTCCTGAGAGGTGATGCCCCATTGCAGGGGTGCATGTACTCCTGCTTGTACCTGCATGTCACTGCCAGGCTCTGCAGGCTGGGTGCCAGTGGAGGCTCTGGAGAACTATCAGGTGAGACCATGGCTCTCATTAGTTCACGCTGTATTTCTGACTTAGACCAGATTAACAAATGCTGACTTTGTTTTCCCTGCAGGAGATATTGCAGAGGCTGGAGGGCACAAGCCAGGGTTAGGGTGAACTCTGAAACTTCTAACCCATTGTTTTTCAATTGCTGTTTGCAAACAACTGAAGAGCATTCCACCTTTCACCACATCAGCCCTGTGTCTGAAAAGGATTTAGTTCACAAACAAAGTTAGATCACTCAGTTTGTTCTGCTCTGCAGAGCTACTTGCAGCTGGTGGCCTTTTCTGGAAGACAGTTCAAATAACACTAGCACAGGAATGATGTGGTGAGATGAGACTGTATAGCTGTGCACAGTAGGTTTACATGACAGTTCTCTCTGTTGTGTTGACCATTGCTGATGTCCATTGAACCAAGTTGTTTGGGTGGCTGTAGATGAGTTTTTCATTTTTCTGGAAAGTGAGTACTCTTCTGGTGCATTGGTGCCTTGATCTTGACTGGAGACTACAGAATTTAGATTCCTCTGCTAAGAAATGAGCATGCACAAAGAATTTTGTTTGGCATCTGGTTCACAGCATGGTGCTGCTCAAGTATCCTGTCTGCTGTGAAATGACTTGTTATAATGCTTGCAAACACAACTTCAGAACTGTCTGATCCCCTGTTGGACTCCATAGCCTCCCTGTAGCACTGTCATGGGTTCATTGCGACTTAAGCTTCCAGAGGTGCCCTGTGTGGACTTTTTTGTGACACCTGGGAGAGTCACACGCTTTCCAGACAGATGCCCCAAGAGTGTTGGCAAATGTTTGCTTAATAGACCTTTGGGGTTGAATTCCTCAAAAGCAAATGAAGGTCCAGTTGCATGTCAGACTCTGCTTCTTTTTTCTGTATAGTTCAGGGACTGTTGTTATTCCTGGAATGGATTTTTCTGGCTGTCCTCAGGTTTCTCTCAATTTAATGTCTCTTTTAATCCCATCTTACACTTTTCTAAACCTTTCTGGCATGTGGTTTCAGACTCTCTGGCTGCATAGCCTACAGCTGACTGAGTCCTTTAGGAAATAACCTGTGAGAGTTACTACCATGTGTCTGAAACTGAAATGGAATACTCTGAATTGGCATGTTCACAATTACTTGTGTGAATTTTCTTGTAAATATTTGTCTGTTCCCTGTTTCTGTCCCAGTCATTTCACATCTTTCTTGTTACTGATTTCCAATACCTTTTTGCCAGGTGATAGCTTCCCACCGCAGGGTGATGCCTGGAAACTGTAGAGAGAGGTTGCAGTGTCAACGGGACCAGTTAAGACATGGATTTTTTGTTTCTCTAACTGTTCTGCAGTGTCTCCTGACAGCTGCAGCATCTTAATGTAGTCACTGGGAAACTTGTGTGTATTTTCAAGTAAGCACAAGTAAAATGGATACCTCCAAGGACTCAGCAAATACATTTAAATGTTTAAATGAGTCTATGGAAAACAGGCTTTCACTTTTAATGCAAACATCACCACTGTTTCAGTACTAGAGCCATGTTTCTCATGCATTTTTGGGGGGGAGCTTTCTTGACAAATTGTTGAGTTTTGTCTTGTATTTAACCATCCTGTTTCTTCCAGAATTTTACAAGTTCGTTTGGCCTGTGATCTCTGTGGCCTAGATGACAAAGAGGTGATATGGTTTGTAAAGCACCTGTGAGCAGTACCTCAGACTTCAAGTAGATCACCTCTTCGGAGAAGGTGCTTCCAAAGTTAGTGTGAGATTTTGACTAAACATACTGCATTAAGGTGGTGGGTTTTTTTACCTTCTTAAGTCTTGGTCTTTTTTTAAGGTGCTAATCTTGCTGTGCAGAGGGACTTTTTGGTACCTACTGCTTCCAAACTTAATTTCTGTAGCAACTTTCCTGTTCTTTGGAGGATCAGTGCCCTAGTAGGACTGTTTCTTCTGCAAGGGTTTTGATATCTCAGCACACTATTTCTGAATGTAGGCCTTCCACATCTGGAACCAAAATTTGGAGGTCATATATCTCCATTAAGCTAATTCACATTGATTTTTTTCGAAGGTGCTGAGCACCTCACTTCCTGCCACACTGTTGGAACTTAGGCTTCTCTGAACTTCCAGAAACCTAGTGGCCTGCCTTTGGTGTCTGAATCAAATACAACCTGATGTTTTATGTTGATCTGGCTCCCATGTGCTTTACATGTGCTGAGTGGTTTAGCTTTGCAAAGCTACATGCTTGCACAAACCTCCATGTTCCCCATGTTGCAGATGGGAAGCTGGGGCATTCTGTCATTTGGAAGAGGTAAAGGTTAAGCCAGAAGGTTGTGTCTGGATTGGGAGTTCA
>NW_009952430.1:3315027-3410848 GCF_000747805.2 Chaetura pelagica
GATCTCTGTTAATCTGTTCTCCACAGGTTGCCTCTGTGTTATCTGTGTCATCACCAGCAGAGTTAGGAGCTGTTGTCCTCGCCCTGGCATGAACACAGTGATGGTCAGAGCTGCTCATTTGGGAGCAGCATTTTGACCTCACAGCCTTGACCTCTTGGTATGCAGTGTGGTGCGTACTGGTCTCCTTCCTAGTATGCAAGGAGCCTCGGCCCTCCCGTGGCAGGGAAGAGCAACTGATGGTGGAGAGGCTGTAAGAAGTTGGTGATCGTGGCAGTTCATTCAAAGCACAGGACCCAGCCTGTCCTGCCTGGATGGGGACAGCAGCCCAGGGGTAGGAGCAAAAGAAGCCCCAGCCTCTGCAGGCCCTGCAGGGACATGGCCACCTGTGATTGCTCACAGGCCCTGGCACTTGGCACAGACATGCTGAGGCATGATTTTGCAACATTTCCTAATAAATGGTGTGACATCTGATGCTCACACCTCTTCAGGCCTGTTTTCATTGGCATGTGGGCTGAGAGAAGGTGAGAAGGGAGAGGCAGAGCTGCTGTCCCATGTGGGTGGTGGACGTGTTTTTAGTGATGCTATCCAGTTCTCCTGCTGTAAGGACACTGAGATGGTGTCTGAGGAGAGTCTTTGCAGATCAGCAGTTTTAAGTTGACAACCAGACTTTTTCAGCTGAGTTGAATGGTGTATGAAAGGAGGTGAAGCATTTTGCTTCAATGGAAAATGGTAAATCACTAGGTAGAGCTGCGAGATGGAAATGTTAATTTTCAAACTTAACCTGACTTCATTCATCTTCAAATCTGCACAAGAATGACTGCATGTGGAGGCACAGAGAGGCTGCAGAGAAGAGCAAAGTTAGGATGTCTCCCGTAGATAGAAGTATCCTGTAGACTGCTTGTAGTCCCTGGCTTTTGTGAAGTGTGCTGTTTATTCTCCATCTAAGAACATAGCTCCATGGGTGACCTCAGGCTAGCCAGATCCTGCTCATGGCCAAAGCCAGGTGCCTGTGGCCTGCTCAGGACCAGACTCCTGCTTTGGTGGTAGCTATCATGCTCTAGAGCCTAGAGAAAGAGCTAGGAGTGACTGTTTTTTGCTTAGGAAGGACACATCTGGTCCTTGGGTGGCTGCATAATTCACCGAAATGAATTCACCACTGCAATGCTAATTTAGGAGAAGTGAAAGTAGGTCAAGTAGTTTCAGAAGTGGTATCAGCTCTTATATTCCCTTACTAATATTGAGATAACAGAAGCACAATTTTCTCTCCTTTTTTGCTTTCCTTTATTTCTAGGTGCTGCATCCCATAGCAAGGACAACTGTGTACATGCTTATGTACAAACTGGTTGCCAGTCTTGGTGCTTGGAAATTTTAAAAGCATTCAGGACACCAAAATACCCTAATCTTCTCTGGAGGGTTAGAGAAAAAATGGGAGACAACAGCTCCATTCTTGTTAGACTTTTCAATAACATTTGAATCTGCTGGTGTATTTTTCAGAGTATTTTATGTCCTATATGTCTGTCATCATTTTAACTGGTATATTCCGTAAGTCCTTCTAAAACTCCTATTTCATACTTCATAGAGAAAGTGTGATGTATTTGCCAGCTCTGAGCATTCAGATGGTCTGGTTTATCTACATTCAACAGTAACTTTTTATGATAAAGAAGCACAGGTGAGATCCAGAATGGGAGCTGGAAGTTGCCAAAATTTCTCAGATGTCCTTGGGACTTGAGCTTTTTGATTAGAAACACCCTATGGTGCCAGTGTGTTATCTGCGTCCTCGGGATCTGTTGAGCTATGCATGTCACTGCAATCTTGTCTAATTGAGCATCCCCGTATCTGAGCTCACTAGTGTATGAGCATGCTCTGAAAACGTACCAGAAGATTCTGATACTGGTTTAAATTTATTCAGGTAGGAGGACATGCTATTGTTCATATTTATGTAACATCTCAGAGCTCGACTGCCTTCTTGGCTTTTCTCCTTTAGCTTCTTCCAGACTTTCTGACTTTCTGAGCTGGGATCAATCCAAGGTCAGCAGGGGCGATACGTGTCCTGTTCTTCATGCCTTAGGGACCAGTATCCTGGGGCATGGATGAAGTCCTGAGGCTGAAAGCCTGCCCCCCCACGTTCCCTCCTTCTTGGACAGATACAGTAACCACTCACTTAATATGCAAAACCTGCTGCTGTTTGGAGAGGAAAATGGGATGAAACAGATTGTTATGCATAACATATGTGCACACACAGAGGTTTAATCTCTAGCCATGTTTTGGATAACTATATTGCTCAATAATTATTGAGAAGTAACGAAGTAGGACATTGCTTACACATTGATCTGAGCTTAGTGCTTGTGTACAGGCGTGGTCTGTGCTGGTGTATTTGATTTCTGACCTCAAGTGGCTGTCACTCTTGGACTCCCAATTCATCTGAGATGGTCAGTCCCAGATCTTTTTTTTTTTTCTCTGATTGTGTGACATACAGAAATGTCAGACAGGACTATTTATATAGGGACCACCAGTAATCGTATCTGTGAGTTAAGTTGGACTTGAACCCTATATTTCCAGACGTGGACCTTATAAACCACATTCCTGCAGGAAATCCCAGTAAACAGCTGCCATTGTGAGCTGTAGGAATAAACTTTGCTCATTGCTATTTTGCATTCTCAGGATCATACCACATTTCTTCAGAGCATCCTTGATCTTTTCAGACACTAGTCATCACTTCATAGTAAAATATCTTACGTTTTCCCTGGCTATGGAGAAGCTTCTGCTTTCTGGTTCAAACCAAAAGAATCAATCACCCTTTTTGTCTTCTGTACATATTAAGAAACGGAAAATAAAGAGAGGAGAGTCAGCGGATTCAGAGACTGCTTTGACCCCATGGGTCATCAGCAACAACTTCTGTTTTCATCCTTTGCATAAAGGAGTGACTGTCAGTGTGTACTGTGGAGGGCATCTGGACTGAATGAACAGGATGCAGCCAGGAGAAACAGCTGCTGTATCTCATGGAAGGGACATTGTTGTGGATTGGATTCATATGTTGGAGGTGAGAGTTGGCTTGTCAGGCTGAATTTTTTTGTCATTCTGCTTGTTTGAGGAACTGACTTCTGAAAATAACTCCTATTAACTGGATTCATGGTGTATCACATCCGTGAAAACTCCAACGTAATTTTTGAGATTCAGGTGGATGTTCTTGCCTACCATTGTGAAGGTCCCTCCATTTTGGGAAACCACAGAAAAGCAAGAGCACATGGGCAAGCCAGCCCACAGTGTATTATGACAACTCTAAATAGCCTTCTCTTTGAGCCTGTCTTAATTCCCTCCTTTAGAAAATATGCTTAGAGTAAATTGTGATGAGCAATTGGTCCTTCATGCCCAATGTATCTAATGCCTTTGCAGAGACGCGTGCAGATCAGATGAGAGCAATTGTTCTGCGTATCCCTTGCCACAGCAGTGGAAGGCAGTTGTCCTCTCTAAGGAGCATGGGGGCTTCTCTGCAATCCAGCTGCATTTGTTTTGTCTGTGATGTTCCCTGTGGGTATTTCATACCAATGAAAGCTGGGAATGGTGATTCTCTGGAACTATTGGCCTGACTCCTTACAGCATCCTTAGTTTTCTGTAAGCATCTTTACAGAGCTTAACTAAACTTACTTCTTGACTCCTGAGAGTTAGTGCAGCCATCTCAGAGGAGACCAACATATCTCAGCAGTCAATTGATTTCACTGGTCTGTAGGAGTTGTATGTCTTTGAGATGGAGCACTTTAAAAATACAAGTCAAATTTGATCTACTTAAACTCTCTTTTGGTTAAAACAGGCTCTCTTTTGGTTACCACATCTATGATGGCTGCATCTCTCCAAATAGCAATCTCTGTCTTGCAGTTAGGTGATTTCTTTCTCTCCCATCTGGCCTTGTCTGCCACAGAAAGAAATACTGCCAAGTACGTTTTTGGCACTGAATTTCAGTTTAAACCCCATGATGCAGCCCAAAGTTGGTTTGGTTTTTGTTGTGCCTTTTTTTTTTTTTTTTTTTTTTAAATCCCATATAGAAAACAAATCCCAAAGAAGAAATTTGAGAGCTTTTAGCTTTTTATGGTCTACGGTTGGAATTTTATGACATAGAGAAGTTTAAATTAGAAAAATCACTTGTTAGAGCCATTGAAACAAGAAGATTTAATGTAATGGAAGTGTAGTGCTCATTATCTACCTCTGTCAAGTGTTTTCAACAAGGAGCTGAGCAAAACTCCCAAGTTTGCATTGCTTCATTGGTCATTTGTACAAGTACCTGAGTGCTTGTTTTCTGTGTGCCCACCAGAAAGGAGGCATCTTTCCTGAGCTACTCAAACTGTTCTGAAATAATGGATCAGGAAAAAGGATTTCCAAAGCTGGACAGCTTGAGGGACTTGGAGATTCAGAACCTGATCTTAGATCCAGATCTAGAACTTGTTCTTGGAGAAATCTTGTAATACAGAGTGGTAATTATCCTTTGTTCATCTGTCAGTTGTGTGGCTCTGGAGGTAGCAAGAAGGGATGTAGTTCTTCAAGTCATGCAGAAATTCACTAACAGGGGGGATAAGATGAATGATAAGCCCACCAGGGAGGGACCACCAGTCCTAGATTGGTGGATTCAGGATGGAAGCTAGATTAAAAAAAAAACGCATAAATTATTGTGTTGTGTGATAACAGCACCGTGCTTTCCTCTCATTCTCACGACTTTTCCTGTCTGAAGTGATAAACAAGCAACCCTGGGTAGTAATCACATTGTTCCGTTCAATTTCTGGGAGGATCTGCTTCATAATCTTGCCAGGCAAAGAGATGAGACTGGCCAGCCTGTTGTTTCCCAGGTTTTCTGTTTTCCCCTTTTTAAAAACAGGGGCAGTTCCCTTTTTTCCAGTCAGTGGGAATCGCACCAGACTGCGATGACCTCTCAAATATGATGAACAGAGGCTCAGCAACTCCATATGCCAGCTCCCCCAGGCCCTGTGGATGGACCCTATCAGGTCTCATAGAGTTGTGCACCTTCAGGTTCTTTAGATGGTCACAAACCTGTTCTTTGCCTACAGTGGAGGGTACTTCCTTTTCCCAGTCCCTTTTTTCACCTTCTGTGGCCTTTGCGATGAGGCTGGAGCACTTGCGAGTGAAGATGGATGCAAAGAAGTCCTTGACAACCTCAGCATTCTCAGTATCCTGTGTAGCTAGGTCCCCTGTTTCCTTCAGGGGAGGGCCTACATTTTCATAGATTGTACCCCCAGCACACCTAGAAAAGCTTTTCTTAGTCTTCTTTGCATTCCTGGTGAGATTTAATTCCATCTAGGATTTAGATTTCCTAACCTGATCCCTTGCTGCTCAGACAAATTCTCTGTAGCCCTCCCAGGGTACCTTCCCTAGCTTCCACCCTCTGTATGTGTCCTCCTGAAGTTTGACTTTTTCTAGGAGCTGCTTGCTCATCCACACTGGCCTTCTTCAGTTTTTCCTTGACTTTCTCTTCATTGGGATGCATCACTCTTGGGCCTGGAGGAGGTGATCCTTAAATATCAGCCAGCTTTCATGGGCCACTCCATCCTCCAGGATGTTATCCCATGACACTCAAGCAGATCCCTGAAAAAGTTGAAATCTGCACTTCTGAAGTCAAGGGTAGTAAGCTTACTGTGCCCTTCTTGCTGCCCTAAGGATCTTGAACTCCACCATTTCATGGTCTCTGCAACCAAGACTGCCCTTGAGCTTAATATCCCTTAGCAGCCTTTCCTTGTTGGTGAGAACAGAGTCCAGCATAGCACCCCTTCTTGTTGGTTCCTTGGTTACTTGGAGAAGGAGGTTGTCATCCACGCACTCTAGGAACCTCCTGGGTTGTTTGTGCTTTGCAGAGTTGTCCCTCCCAACAGATATCAGGGTGGTTGAAGTCACCCACGAGTACCATGGCTTGCAAACATGAAGCTGCTCTTGTCTGCAGAGTGCCTCAGCTATACTGCCCTCCTGGTCAGGTGGCCTGTAGCAGACCCCACTGTAATGTCACCTATCCCTGCATTCCCCTTAATCTTAACCCATAAGCTCTCCGCTGGCTCCTCATCCATCTCCTGGAGAGTTCCATGCGCTCCAGCTGGTCTTTGAAAGGACCTGGTTTGAAAGGACCTTGAAGATCATCAAGTCCAACCATAACCTTGCAAGGATGCTGTTGCCCATTTGTTTATTGGCAACAGAATTTTTTTCTCCCAAGAATTCAAAAGATTTGTCAGAGCACCAACATTTTCAGCCCGCCAGAAAAGAAAATGGGAACATTTCTTTTGGAGGCTTTCTCCAGTGACATTTAAACTGGGGTTGCTATTTTATTAGCGTTAGCCTGCAGAGTCTGAAAACTGTTTTATAAGTAACATGAACATTGAAACAGAAGCATGACACCCTCTCTAGGCTGTTTGAGAGACTTGGTAGAAATGTGTTCTCCAAAATAACTGTCTTTTTACTCTGAAGTTATAGACAGTGCCCCATGTTATTAAACCCCTGCAGTTTGCATGGAAGCTTTTTTTCTAATGTTTATGTTTTAGCATTCCTTTTGCTGATGGACCATAAATCAGTTTCTAAAGTCCCATTGTGCCGAGCAGCTTTTACCAAACTTGTGGAAAAGTTGGATATATTCCCATTAACCATAGTCTAAATAGGAGCTTTAATGAGAAACTTCCTAGAAGATTGCAGCAGTAGGCAGGGTTGTGAAGCACATCTGGTTTGCTTGGATCTTTTTAACTTTGCAGATTTCTTGGATTCATGTCAACTGTAATGTCAAATACCTCAACTTTCGAGCTTCTTTTGAGTCCTGCAAAACCCTTAATGGAGGAGATAGTACCTACAGCATCTTTCTGGCCTTGCTTCATGTCTGATAACTTCCAATTTTGCTTAAAATATTCACCAGCTTTTCTGTGCTTCTCCCCACAGTCGTCCTTTTTCACATCAAGGAAATGTTTGTTTTAAAAGGTTTTTGCAGTTTGGTGCTAACAGCAGGGCTTGGGGAACTAACACAGCCTGTCCAAGAGCTTTCCAGGGTTTCTGTGGTTCTCCCAGGAGGCTTTATGGGCCTCTGGCTGTGGCAGACCTTCCTGTGCAAGTGTAGCTCGCCAAGCTTGCAGTGAGACCCCGACGGCGCATGACCATGTCCTTGGCTCAGCTTCGGTGCCTGGCACCAGCTGCCAGCCGAACTGCACCCACAAACATTTTCATTTCTGACAAAGGGCAACTGTTTTGAGGAGCTGTTTTGTTGCTTCGCTCTCCTAATCCCTGGAATAACTGCTGTGACAAGCATAGTAATCATCTACAGTAAAACTGATACCCCGGTGCCTTTCAAGTGCAATAATGGCAACAACATCCCAAGCCGATCTTCTTTAGGGAGCAGCTGATCATTTTTATGAAGTTGGAAGCTCAAGTCCTGGACAAGACATCAGGAGCTGTAGTCCCTAAGGTGCACTTGAAAATCCTGCTTTTAGCTCTTTGAGGAATATATAATTCTCTTTGACTATTTATTCTATTTATTTTGACTATTTTTTACATTAAGCCCCACAAGTTCATTTTCCATATCCTGATCTTTTAGAGAATATAGGCTCAATTTTGCCTAACATTCCCAGCCTTAGAAACAAGATGGTGAGAGGAGGCATATGTCTGATCACATCTGTGCAGACTCTAATAAGCACTAAACACAGGCACTGAAGTTGGATCAGTTGCAGAAGCAGGGACTGGGCATTAAGTACCTTTCACCTTTGCTAGACACTGTTCCGTGTGGTTACCCTTCTGTTTTCTGAAGCAAGCTGTTGTATCCAGAGCAAGGTTTAGGCAGGCTTTTTTGTATTTTGGGGGCATGCCTACCCTGTGGATATATTTCCTCTTCTCTCTACATCACTGCAAATCTTAGTAATAGTTGTACTGCATTGATGATTTCTTTGTTCTTATTGCCTCACTCCATTTTACATCAGGAAGTTTCAATTTTATATCAATACAGAGAGTCTGTCTTCTAGATTTTCATTTTTTGAGCTTCTCTCTTAGCATGAAAATCCCTTGGGATTTTGCTTTAGACTGCAAAATTCCTGATACAAAGTGTAGTTTTTACATGCTAGAAGTAATCACTATGTTCCAGTTACTGACTCCTAGGACGGCCATGTTGCTTAAAGGAAAAATTGTTTACATGTGACAAATTAACTAAATGAGCAAAATCTAGATTGAAGGTATCTTGTCTCTCTGTCAAACTTGCCATATGGTTATTTGACCATTTCCCATGGTGTTTGGAAAAAGATGAGCAGGATCTCTGATTGCAGTATGGGGCAGATGGCATTATAAACACATAATGAAAATGAAACCAAGCTCCAAAAAGTGAGGTTTGGTGAAGAGACTGTGATGGTGCATCTCGACCCAAATCCTTGGAGCTCTTCTGCTCTGCACCAGGATCCAACTGCAGAGGGCACTCAGTGCAGACCCTCCAAGGGGGTGTTTCCTAGCTTGGATCTTCCTGGCTGCTGGAGCCACCCATCCTAGAGCTGTGGGAACAATGGCACAGATCTGCTTTCAGGCTACAGCTGGTGAGAAACAGGCTTCTTGTATAACATGGAAATAATTAAATCAAATTTGCTTTCTCTTCTGATGTAGAGTAGGAAAAGCTAAGTTTCCTGGGCAGAAAAACAGACAGGGAAGAGTAGAGGTGGGTTTAGTTGTTTTATTTAAAGAATTTATTTAGATGTTGGTTGATGGCAAGCTCAGCATGACGGCCAAGTGCCCTGGCATCCCAGGAAGCCGAGTGTGTCCTGGGCTGCATAAAAAGCAGCATGGCCAGATTGTCCCCCTTTACTCTGCTCTTGTGAGACCCCATCAGGAGTCCTGTGACCAGTTCTGGAGCCCCCAACACAAGAGGGACATGGAGCTGTTGGAGCATGTCCAGAGGAGTCCATGAAGATGCTCAGAGGGCTGGTGGAGCTCTGCTCTGGAGACAGGCTGAGAGAGCTGGGGATGTTCAGCCTGGAGAAGGGAAGGCTCCAGGGAGACCTTAGAGCACCTTCCAGTGCCTGAGGGGGCTCCAGGAAAGCTGGGGAGGGGCTTTAGAAAAGCATGTGTAGTGATAGCACAAAGGGTAGTGGCTTTAAGCTGAAAGAGAGTAGATTTAGGTTACACATTAGGAAGAATTTCAGTGTGAGGGTGTTGAGATACTGGCCCAGGTTGCCCGAGGAGGTTGTGGATGCCTCAACCCTGGAATCATTCAAGGGTGAGTTAGGTGGGGCTAGGGGAAGGTGTACCTGCCCATGAAGGGGGTGGGAACTACATGATCTTTAAGGTTCCTTCCAACCCAAACCATTATTTGATCCTGGTAACACCTCCCTTTTTTACCTTTTTTTGAAAAATGTTTTGCTCTCAATGGTTGTACTTCTTCCTGCCCACCACCTGACAGGAGTTGGGCAGGAGATATTTATTTGCTGTTGCCTCCTAAACATGATGCTTGTCACCTACCTTCTTCCATCAGCAGAACAACATTTTTGTGGTGCTGACAAAATAGGATGGTTGAGCAGTTAGATGGTAACTGATTTATTGAATTTCCACCATAAGCTGCCTGTAAGACAGCTGGGAATTTTGGAGGTCATGTTTAATTTCATATTTTTCTTTTATTTTTCCTTCTTATTTCTTTTTTCATTTTAGTGCCTTCTTTTCATTCCTTGCTTTTTAGTAACCAAATTCCATGGAAAACCCTACTCAGTGCAGTGTTTTATTATACATAGGAATTCAAAGGTATGTAAGTGGTGCTAACAAAGGGCCCATCTCTCACTCTGTGGGCTGTTGCCTTTGTCACATGTGTGCCATATTGTAGAACTGTCAGTAGGTTCCCCACATTATTCCTGAGGGCAGTGCAAGGACGATGTAGGGAGCAGCAGATTGAAAATCTCAAGCTGGGTGGGTTAGAGAGCAGGAAAGACCAGGGCAGAGCACGGAAGTGGTGAGAGAGAGGTGTTCAGCAAGGCTCTTCATTGAATGGGTCAAGGCTTCAGGACCTGCAGCTGCTCAAAGCCCACCAAGTGCTAAACCAAAGCATCAGAGGGAAGATGAAGTGCGGCCACTGAAGCCATTTGAACCGTAGCTGCTCTGGTCAGTTGACCTTTGGACTTGACCTCATTGCCCTTACAAAACCTAGATTCTAATCAAACCCAGTGGAGGTCATTGTTTGGTCCACTATTGCATCTCACAGGGTAGCATTTGCAGCGTCTGGTTGAAAAGTTGTTGCACTATCAGCATGAAATTGGCCATAACATGTTGATTCCTCTGGCTGACAAACTCAGCAAGCATCACATGTTTGTTAGAATACTTCGTGTATGTTTTGCTCGTTTGGCTGGACCCTGGACAAGCAAGTGATGGCTTAGTCAAATGCCAAGAGAAGTGATCCAAGTCCAAGGCATGATTTTGACACAATCTCCCTTGTACACAAGATGGTCAGAAGTATCTGTTTGTTGGTTTATTTTTCATACCTGCTCAAGATTGGATGTAGTGGGAACTGTCTTTAATGCTGTTAATGCTACTTGAAAGTGGGAAACTCAGGCTTTTGGGTTATTTTATAACCCAAGAAGTGTGAATCAGCTAATTAATTAATGAAAAAAACAGAAACTTTGCATGGCATTTTAAGACAAAAAGTGTTGAAAATACTTGTCTGTTTTCTGCTGATTCAGTGATAGCATTAATACGTTTGAACGAGTAATTTGGGGCACCTTACAACAACTGTTAAACTCTTCTGTCCTACAGATTTTGGGCTTTGTTTTGCTTCTTACCTGGACAAATCCTGATGGCCTCAGGAGGAGCAATGTTTGCCCAAGAATGTTGGTTTAGGTGTTTCATAAAGATACATTTGAACAGTCAGTTTTTGTTTTCATATATAACAAACAACATGTCTTGGTTTTTTATAAATATGAATTATTGGCTCTTTATTTGTTTTTGAATAAATTAAATTACTACCTCAAGTTTGTTTGTTTGTTTTCTGTTTAATAGAGTGCAGATTTCCATTAAGAGCAAACTCTCTAAAGTCCCCTTGATTCCTACAGAAGATCTCACCTGTGTTACATAGAAACCTAGCTAGAAAGGAGGCAGTTGTGGAATGTGGTGGTGTAGAGCAGCAGAAGCTCTGGGGAGATGGGGCTTGGGGAGTGCACTCCCAACTCTTGGTTCTGCATGTTACCAGATCCTGCTTGAAGCCTGATGTGTTTTGTGCAAAGTAGAAAGAACTGTGTAAATGACTGATTCAAATGACTCTATGAGACACACTGAATTATAGACACAGCTGAAGAAACTTTTCCTTAACTGAAGCTGTGGGCAAATGTATGTCATTTTTCATTTAACATTTTCCCTCACCCTTGCACCCCCTACCCAACCACAATCCTTCATGGAGTCAGATTGTTGCTGTAGCCTTTGTGAACCCCTCTCTTCTAATGTTTAATCAAGTGCTGAAAAGAGAAATTTACAGACTATTTAAAATGTGGAAAAATTGCTTCCCAATATTTTTGACAGAGAGAGACTGAGAACACACAGCATTGAATCGTCAGGAAAATTGAAGATTTCCCCTGAACAACATTGGGATTTTACAGCAGAGGACTTGAAAGACCTTGGAGAAATTGGACGAGGCGCTTATGGTTCTGTCAACAAAATGGTCCACAAACCAAGTGGGCAGATTATGGCAGTTAAAGTAGGTGATGCCCATACTTACGTTTGTACTTCAATCCTTTAGGGATGAAATGTGATGGAGAATTAATGTTCTTCCATCTAGCACCCATCTACTGCTCTTCTCTATTAATTTCCAGTGTAAAGGCTGCTATTTGCTGAATATGCATTGTGTAATGGGCACATTGTCAATTGATTTGTGATGCTCTCATAATTACTTGTGCCCTTTTGAAAATGCCTGTGAGGAACTTGATGTTTTGAGAGGATCACATGCCTCTGAAAACTGTTAATGGGGCATGGGCCTTTCACCTCTGGGTCACTGGTTCAGACACAGCCTAGGTTGGTGGTAGGCACAAGATGATATGTAATAGCTTCTTGGTGTCTTTTGTGAAATGAAAGTAGTGCCTTAAAATTTGCTTTTTATGTAAGCATTTGCCATGGTGTAGCCTCACCAAGAGGAGCTGGAATGGAGTGGACATGCTCTAGGCAGTGTTTTGCTCTTGCCGCTGTATGATGGAGTGTCTTTGCATTGTGCTTACCATGCGGGACCTGCACTGGGTATGGAAAGCATAGAAGTTTTCTGGACTGTCCATTTTCTACCTTATGCTATGCAAAAGCTCATCTTAAAACTAGATACAATATGCCACATCATTCCCCAGCTGGGCGGTACAGAGTAATCTGGCCTCAGCAGTGCTGCTCATGGGGGCATCTTTGAGGAGCTACTTGTTCCTTGAGCTGGGTGAGGTGGGCAGGAGCCAATCTCTCTCCTTTTCTTTGCTTGCTGCTGGCTGCTAGTTAATGACATCAGTCTTTTAACTTGCTGATACTAGCTGTAAGGGCTCCTAAGAAGGAGCAGAAGTGAGCAGGGTAGGAGTCTATGTTGCAGTCTTTTCTATCTCTCTCTTTGGAATATTCCCTGATGTGGTCTGGAAATGTTCTGTGCTGCTGGTCTCAGGTGCCAGGTACACATATCCCAGCTCTAGCTGCTGTCAGTATGATACATACTTGTCTCTGATGTGTCAGGTTACTGGAGTAATCGCCATCCTTAGATTTTCTCCAGTAAATACTGACTTCCTCATAGTGGGGGGATCACTGGCCAGGTCTCAGTGTTTGGAATCAGCATGCAATGGTGTTTCCTCCTGATTTTGAATCCCTAAAAGTCTCCAGTGGAGCTAGAGGCTGCTTGGAGCTAAAGGCTCATTTCTCTTATTTGCCTTCAGTGGAACCTGTAGATGGAGCTTGCAGATGAC
Organism: Chaetura pelagica; assembly: GCF_000747805.2. Taxonomy (NCBI): domain Eukaryota; kingdom Metazoa; phylum Chordata; class Aves; order Apodiformes; family Apodidae; genus Chaetura; species Chaetura pelagica. The sequence continues at coordinate 3,327,927 of NW_009952430.1, forward strand.
AGGTTGAAAACGGCTGATGGAGTGAAATAATACCTGAGCACCTCCAGGTTCTCAAACCTAAGGTGTGTGACCTGAGTAGCTATAGCTTCATTGCTATAATAATGATATCCATGGGTAAGAAAAATCCTCTATGTAGCTGAGTAGTTCTGTTATTGAAAGCTCTGCAGCAGGTCCAGCTGTGCTGAGAAGAGCACTTTGTTGGATCTGTTAATATTGCTGAGGAGTAGTCATGTCTGCTGGCACTGTGTTTGCACAAGGAATATTCAGCATAATAGGATAATCTTGTCAGTGTCAAGGGTCTGTGGAGCAGGTACAGCTCCTGTTTGAGATGCAGAAGACACCAGGGCAGTGCTCCTGAAGCCTGCTGTTGGAAATGATATGGCACAGTCTGCTGAGCTGGCGCTCCTGAGAGAAGAAACGTGGTCTGAGCTCCATGGGTGCACTGGTCTTGGATTCTCACTTTTAAACAGATAAACCTTGATAGATTTACAGTGTCTAACCTTCAAAATCAAAGCTGTGGGCTGGGGTGGTGCCACCTTCTTTTCTTGGAATCCACTCCCCTGGGTGGGCATGGCTAGGCCTGCAGAAAGTTGGATGGTCTGGACAACCACGTAATTTCTGAAATGCTAGTGGCAAGGGGCTGTTCTGTTTGTCCCAATGGGGATAAAACACAGAGTTGAGCAAAGGAAGACCTGTGGGTGGAACAGTGAGGTCTGTAAGACAGCAACATCTTTTCCAAAGCTTGGATGGGGCCATTATTTGAGATGAGTTTTCAGGACAGGGTTGAGCTTGGACTAGTGACTTGTTCATCCCAAACTACTCAGCATTTTCTTTTTCCAATTACTGTTGCTTTTGGGGCAGCCAAAACTGTACATAAATCTCCCTGCTCCTGCTGTGCTCTACCTAAATCTGCCCCATGGGCCACCTGTGTTTGGGGCTGTCCACCTCCTGCTCTCTCAGTCTCCCTCAAGCCTAGGGTGTCCTGACAGCTTGCAGAGATAAAGCCCTATGAAGCCCTCTCTCCCCACCTGTGCTCTGGGAGACCACCTGCTCTCCACAGTCTCTTCTTGCTCTACAGGCAGAAACTTAAATTGTTTTGTTCTCCTTCAACATTATGCCATTTTGTAAAAGAAGGCTGAGAAAGTTTAGATGGGGTGGGTGGTTTAAGAAGAAAATGTTTAAGAAGAAAAGTCTGGTGATTGGAAGGCTTGGCTACAATCTCAGTGACACCTGCTTGCCGCTTCTTGCTGTGGCATCATATGTGTACGGGGCATCAGGAACACTGCCCTGCAACTAGCTGGGTTGCAAAGCCAGTGTTTGGTTATGTGGTGGTGCTGCTGTCCCTGTCCTGTGCTGCCCCAAGAGCAGCAGTAGTGCAACAGGGAAATCATCCTTGGAAGGATATTCAGCAGTGGGAAATAGCTTTATGGAGGCTGCAAGCCAAACGTTGTTGGCTGTTCTGTACTGATGAGTGAAACACAGAGAGAGCTCCAGAAGCTGCTAATTAGATGCAGAGAAAATTGGTACAGGTGCCTCCACCAGCTGCACCTCCATCATTCTCCATCATTACCCAAGTTTCCACTAACAATGCTGTGGGCTTCCAGCACAGTTAGGTATCTTCTTACACCACTTCTGGATGGGCCAAGTCCTGCAGCTCAGGCTGCATCCCCTACAGCTTGTCAGCCACTTCTGCCACAGACAGGTGCAAACCCTCTTTGTTCTACAAATGTGAAGAGGGAGTGAAACCTTGCTCTTCGCTGTGGGCTGGAGTCTTCCTCTGGCTGATCCCAGCTCCTGCCCCACACCTCCAGGCATTCATCCTGCTCACCCTCCAGCCTGCCTCGAAGTGGCTGCTTCCTCCAAATTCTGGCTTTTTCTAGTCTCTCCTGCCTTTGCATAAGGGCATTTGGTCCCTTGAAGTGTGGTTTAGCTCAGCCCTCTGCTCCCTCCCTGGTTGGTACGTGTGGCTCTGATGCTGCAGAGCTCCCCGAGCACAGCATTTGCTGCTCTTCCTGTCTGGGGTTCTTACCACTGCATGAAAGGAATTTGTGAGGTCTGAAATACCACCAAAATAACTTGAAAACTGCAGGTGGAGGCACCATTTTGTTTCATTTTTTCCTTTCATACATTTTGGACTCATCAGCCAATGTATGGATCCTGGCAGATGTGATTCTGGCACCTTTAGTGCTGCTGGCACAGGCAGGGCTGCCAGGAGGCTTTCATTTGTGCTCCAGCATCAGCAGCAAAGGAAGGAAATGAGCCTTGTGTTGCTGGCATGAAACGAGGGCAGCAGAGCTTATGCTGGCCAAGCATTACTGGGGAGAGGCTTGGATGATGAGCTCTTGTGCCCAGTCCTGCAGCTCCCTCTCCTTCAGCCTTTGTATTTCTGTGTCTTTCTGGGTATCTAACAAAAAGACCTTGTGTGCCTCTTCAGGAATAGGCTGGAGATGTGGCAGGAGCATGGACCCCTTGCTCTTGATGGCAACAGGTTGATTTTGGAGGCAGACAGTTGCAGTCTCTGGTGTGGTGCTTTTGCATCCCTTACCTGTTCTGCCATGGAGAGCTTCTTTGTAGAGTCACCAGGGAAAGGAGAAAGGAAAGCGAAATCAAAGTCAGAGGTTTCATATTCAAACCTTTCTCATTTGTGCCCCTGGAAAATGTTATTTTATGTTTTCCAAATCTTAAAAGACAATCCTTTTATTCAGTATTTTTCTTCCTCTCACAGGTCTTCCTAGAGATGCTAAATCCCTGTTTGTTCTGGGTCAGCTGTCATGGCAGTCTTCCTCTCACTGAAAAAAACCTTAGTATTAAGGATTTATTGGCATATGAGGTCCAGACTCTTCCTGGTGGGAACAAGAACAGCCCCATTTTGTCCAGTGCTAGCTCTATCTCTGCATGTTCACTCTTGTGAGGCCAGTTTGTACATTGCCTCCTCACGCTCCTTACCACGTTTCTCCTTCAGGCTCCTTGTTCTCCTGGAAGAAGACCTTCCCTGCCCAGCATTTGCCTGCATCACCACCACCAGCTCCCTGTGATATTTCCTGGTCCAGCTTCCTATTCTACCCAGTGTCCTTTGGCTTTGCTTCTGGTTTCTTGTTTTCTCTGAAGTTTGTTTTTGCCCAGTCTGTGGCAGTTCATAACTGACTTGTGAATAAACTTCTGGGTTCATGCTGTGGAGAACCTTGTTCTCTTCTCAGGATCTGCTTCAATACTGTCAGTCTCAATTTTATGCCAGAGGCTTCACGGTATGTACTCTTCTGCAGCCCCCTTTTGTCTTTGCCCTCCAGCATCACCACATGATGTTGTCCCAGTTGCTCCAGGAGGCTGTGCATCTTGTGTCATGAAGGTACCACAAATTTAAGGAACAGGACTGTCTTTGGCACAGCAGAGGAACGTTTGACAAGTCCTGTTTTGTTTAGGTGAAATGGATTTCCTGGGAAGCTCAACCAGCAGGGTTGAAACCAAGAGTTTGAAACTTGTGGTTTCCCGCTGGCACTGGTGATCACACAAAAAAGGGACTTAAAGAAAAATTTTGGCATACTTGTTTTTTTCTGAACTGGTATAAAAATACACAAATGAAAAAAAGGCTAAACTGGAACAAAGGCTGGAGGTTCTCCTTGTTGGAGCAGGATGTTCAGCTTCTTCCTTAAATAATATATGTAATACCTTGTGTGCATTTTATTACCCAGAGTGTTTTAATAGGCCTCTCAAAGTGAATATTTTAAATAACCAACCTTTAATCTGTGAGGCTGTGCCTGTATGGTTCAGGAGCCCGAGCATGGCGTGTCCTGACCCTGTGGACAGGAGCGCTTCCCTGCTTCCCCACAGCCCTGGCAAGCCAGGACAGCCCTTTCTGCCCTGCAGCAGGGAGTACCTCCAACTTTTGGGGTTCAGTATTAGCAACTTCTGCCTGTTTCTTTTCAGCTAGTTCAACTGGCTGAAAAATACACCATCAAGAGACAAGCAGAGTGGTTTGTGCTTTAGGCTTTTTGTCATGGCTCCATGGAAATGTCTTGCACCCCTTTTTTTTATGGAATTATTTTTCTGTCAGAAATAGTTACACCTAGGACAGTAAGGCAGCTGGGGAGAGGGCATATTTGTCCACAATTCTTATGTTCCGTTTTCCCCCACCCCAAAAGATGTAGTGATTTTCAGACATATGCCAGAATTTTCTGTATCTTCCAATACCTGTTGTATAAATCAGCCTAGCTAGTTTAGTCCCACTGTGTAACATTGCCTAGTCTAGTCTTTAGTTCCAACCAGTGTCCTCAGATACTGTTGCTGGTTTCTTGTTTTCTCTTTAGTATTTTTGACCAGACTACAGGTGGTTTTCCACTACTTCTATGCTAAACTTGTCCTAAGAAAATCAGAAGCAATTTTAAGATCAACTGTGTAGTTGAAGGAGCTGGCCATGGCACTGTTGAGAGATACATAAAATTGAGCAGGTTGTTGAGCCTGTGAGGTGTTAATATAAAATCTGTGTCCTTCTGGGGAAGGCAGCAAGCTGTGGAGCTGTTTCTTGTTCAGAGCACAGTGACTCTTTCACATCATTTTGCGTTGTAGTTAGTGCTTACTCTCTCAACCATAGCTTTAAGAGATTTTCATGTCTTTTCCTTTCATAGGTTTTTTTAATATGGCAGTCTCACAGCTGAAATTGCTAAGTATCAGATATCCCTGAAAGCAGAAATTTAACATTTATTTATACCTCCATAATCTCTCCTTACCTGGATGTGTGATAGCACCATTGATGCATTAGAGTATTAAACTCAGTAAAGGGGCAAATTTCTTTGTCCTGATTTCCCAGATGACTTCTGAAGAGAACTCTTGGGTTTTTCAACTAACTGGCAAGTCATCATTTCAATTAGGCACCCTCTCCCAAGTTGACGCATGGTCAACTTACGGTTCATTGAGCAGAGATTTCTGTTTCATTCCTCCCTTTGGATTAGGTGGCAGAGAGCTGGGGAATCCAGGGCTCCAGCCCTGCTGGTGGCTAAAAGGAAATAGTGAGAGAACAAGAATCTTATTGTAGGAGTTGGGAAGCTAGTGGAAGACCTGCCATAATTTTGTCAACAGTAGATGTGTTTTGGATGAGTAGGTCATTGCTCTGGTCCTCTGCAGAGGGGGCAGACCTCCTTTTTCCCCACCGTTTTTTGTCCTCAGTCCCTGCTGCCCCCAGGGAGCCCTAGCCCTGGAGGGTCACTGTCAGCACCACTGCTTTCTGCTGAGGACACGTGTCAGCCCTGCAGTCAGGACAGCACTGTCTTGTCTTTCAGCACTAGGAGTTGGTTTTCAGTTTGATCTTTATAGCTTGATTTGTGTTTTGTTTTTTCCCTTTCCTTTTCTTGCTGCCCACTGCACCTGAATCTTTCTGTGTATGTCTTTGGGCTACCTGATGTCCCCTTCTGTTTTGGGTCCATCTGGTTTCTGGGATCTGTCACAGTTTAGGTTTGAGAGCAGTCCAGTCCCCAGTGTAGCTTATCCTTTTGCTGTTGGTGCTGCCTAGGGCATAGGTTTCAGAGCTCTTGTTACTGCTACGAGAAAGCTTTGTCCTAAATTGAATTTGTATTGAAAGTGCTGGAGAATTTTCTCCTGAAGGATTTGATGCAGTTTGAGGCCAACAAGGAACCATTAAAAACAAGAGTCTTCTCTGCTGAAAAAAACACGTTTTCCTTACGTGGCTTGTTTGACCGTCAGTGAACACTTACAGTAGAATGACCAGGCTGAGAGAGGTAAGACCTGAAGCTAAGTCAGACCTCTGCATCCATCCTTGTTTTAAATGGTGTCTTCAGGCTGTTGCCTCAGCTTGTGTCTTCCTTCCCTGCCATCTCCCCTGTTCTTGAGGTAGTGTCTGTAGGAGCTGCCGCAGTATCTTGCATTCTACCTTGGAGTTTGGCAGCAGATCGTCATTACAGCTCAGGTGCTGTTTGGGTAGAGTCTGCTGTTGACTTCAGCCACCTGTAGATGTTTCTTCCTGGTTTCACTGCTACATGCTTGCTCCTTAGCTGGTGAATTGGGACTGCTGGCATGCAGCAGACTTCTGGTGTGAAAATTGGCTTAATCCTGGCTCAAACCAGGACATCCATCACATGACAAAGCCATCTTTTCCAGCCTGAGCTGACCCTATCTCAGCGCTGTGCTGCATGCTGCCCCGGATAGTTTTCCCCTTCTTTTGAATCTCCAGTCTCCAGCTCTCTTGTATGAGACCTCCTAATCTTGCATCATGTCCTTACCTTCACTCCCTGAAACAGTGTTTTTTTGGGGGGTTCATGCTGGCTTCTCAAGGCTCCTGTTTCTGCCTGGATGCTCTGCATCATAGCTGACCACTCTCCATCAGCTGGGTCTGCTGCCTACCCTTTTTCTTTCTCCCAAGGGAGATAGTGTTTGGAAAAAGGAGGAGTCTTTGGGTTCAGTTGTTCTGAGCTGCTCTTAAAATCACCTCCTCAATGCTGTGTGCCTTCCAGAGCTGGAGAAGTAGCAGCAGAGAAGGGAATGTCAGAGGTGGGAGGAGATGCTTTTAGGGGACATGGTAGAGTTTTAGGAGCACACTGCAGGGATGACTGTGACAGGATCGTGCAATGCAAGGAGAATGCAGAGGGGGGCTGGGGAGACTCCCAAAGGACCAGGAAAGAGGCTTTTTGGAGGCAGAGAGATGGAGTTGGCGCAGAAGGGAGATGTGAGTTACATTATAGAGAAAAGCTCATTTTGCTATTGCTGCTCACCGAAGAGGTGAACTTTGCAGAGAAGTGGGTAGCATCTCAGCGATAGACTAAACTGTTTCTTACAGGTGGCTTTGGCATCCATCCTCCTTTATTGAGGTTAGAGTAATGGCTTTATCATTTCACATGGTGCTCATGGTCTGCCACCTAGAAAGAGATGTTAAATCTGCTCAGCCTTGGATACCTCATCAGGGGGTTGTAGAGCTTTATATGGGGCAGATGTAAGACAAATAAATAATAAAACTTACCAGGATTTCTTCAGTGATGTGACCAAACTTCTGTGAAACAGATTTGAACCAGTGACCTAGAGGTGAAGATTTTTTGTTTCATTACTAGTCCATTGAACCCTCTTCTTGCTCAGTTGGTGACTACAAAATTCCACCTTGCTCAGTGACATCCTAGAGTGTGGATGTTACCTATGGATGTGCTGGGCAAGTGTTTGCCAGTTTTCCAAATACTAGAATTCACTGGGAGGGAAAAAGGCAATAAAAACATGACAATTAGCAGTCTAGGCCATACTAGAGCTACTAGAACATTAAGAATGAGTGTTGAAATACCAGAATATCAGGATACACCAAAGGTAAGGAAAATTATAGTGTCAAAACTGTCCTTATTTTGTGTGGGTCATCACAAAATAGTCTTAAAGTACGTGATCACTCGCTGTTTTGCAAATGGTCCAATATGAATGGCCAACCTTGAAATGTCCTTAGTATTGGCCTTGTGCTTGCTAATGCATGTGGCCTTGATGCCACCAGCAGTTGCTCATGCGGTAGTAATGTAAGCAGGAGTGGGTGCTGGTATCTTGCAGATTTTTCCACCCACAAACCTAAGTTGTTGGGTTTTTTTCTTGGATAGCCAAGTAGTTTTTCTTCTCAAAGAGGGCCCACCCCTCTAGCTTTGGATTTCTTGCCAAATATTTTTTCTTTGTTTTTAAAATTGTTTTTCAACATGAGTCACACATTCAGGATCACAGTTTTCCTCACCTGTGACTCAGGGAATGCATTGATGAATGCAAGCTGTTAAATATGTCTGTAAAATCACATGAAATGCTGTGGATGGTCTTCTCCATTCTTTATCACGCTTCATGTTTGAAAGTGTACAGTTTTCTAGTTTCACATTTGCTTTGCTCTTTCAAGCAGAAATCAGACTTTCCTTATAACTAGTTTATATATAAAGCATAGTGTGTGTATACATATGTAACTTTATATATACATAGTGTACATACATATATAAAATGTATTTTATATAGTCTTAATGTTCCCTAGGCTAGTACTAGGTGAGGATGTGTTAGTGTTGTGAGAATTGCTCACAGGACTGTTACCCACCACATTATCAGAGCAAGGTGTTCCCTTGGTTATGTCCTGGTCCCTTTTCACCGTATCAGTTGTGGTGAGGGTGTGGTGGAAGGAGCCTTTATGTCTTCTCTCCTTGCCTTAGAAATTTTAAAGATAATGCTCCTTCAAGCCCCATAGGTAAGAACTGTGTAAGATTTTGTTTTGAAATCAAAACCTCAATATATTGTTTTCAATTAAATATCTGCTCTTTAATTTCATTCTGACATTTTGTCTGAAAATGTTGATGCTCATGAGAGAACTGGGGATTTTACAGCCTGAATTAACCGGCTTTAGGGGTTTTCAGTTATATTTCTTATTTGAGAGCACAGTTTAATTCTCTAGAGTAAGTTTGAGCATGCCTTGGGGATTGCCTGTTTGGCTTTGGGTTTGGGGTCCCTGGCATGTTTCTCCAGAAGCGGGTCTGAGGATACAATCATGGCATGTAAGTGATAAAGTCTTTGCTACTCTTCCTCTTTCAGAGAATTCGGTCGACAGTGGATGAAAAAGAACAGAAGCAGCTTCTGATGGACCTTGATGTAGTAATGCGAAGCAGTGACTGCCCGTATATTGTTCAGTTTTATGGCGCGCTCTTCAGAGAGGTGGGCACTCCAAACTTGCTTCATTCATAGCACAGTTTGTTTTTTACCTTTTTTTTTTCTTTCAGCTTCCACCTTGCAATAAAGAGGATACAGTTAATTTAGGTTAGGTTTCTTAGCTCTCCACTTTCAATCAAGAGCATTTATCCAGGAGACCCAGACATCTGGGTGCTGCTGAGCACACACATGGGATTGCCATTACTTGTTATGTCTCTCTGCATATTTCAGTCTCTCCTTCTTCCCTGCTTTTCACCTCTTTTGATGAGCTCCAGGCCTGTGGCTTCCCCATGTGCAGTGTGTCCTGCCAGACTGGCACAGCACTGCAGCACAGATCTTGAACTCAAATGTGGTTTATGTCAACAATGCTAAGATGCAAGCATGTGAAGGACCTGCATCCCTGTAATGGAGGTGGCTGCTGTGATGATAGTCACAGCTCCCCACAACGTTTTCTGATGGATAGATGAACATCTGTATCCAGGCTGTGTCAGAACCTGGTTGACATGCACCTGCCTTGAAGTTGTTTATACCTGCAGATGCATAAGGGCATCCATGCTGGGTCAGACCAAAACTCCGAGTTGGGCATTCTGTCTCTGCTTGCAGAATCCTGTGTCCTCTGACTGAGGACTGAGTGTCCTCTGAGCTAGATGTGCCAAGTGATCCTCACTGGATTTGTTTTCCATGAAGGTGTTCTGGTTCGCCTTGAATACATGTATGTTTTTTTGCATCCATGGTGCTCCTGAGAGACACTTCCCTTGGTTGTCCATGCCTAGTTTGAAGGCACATCACCTTGATTAACTTCAAATTTTCATCCTGCTGTTTTGGGTGACAGTCCCAGTGCTTCCCCTAGTTATTGTATTTGAAGAGGTGGAACACAGTTGAACTGTATCCATCCCCTCCAGGATATTGAAGTGTGCGCTCAGTTCCACTGCCCATGTTGTTGGCATGTTAAATAGCACCAGTCCCAGTACCAACCCCTGAGGAAAGCCACTCATCACTGGTCTCCATCTGGACATCGAGCCATTGATCACTGCTCTCTTGAGTGCTACCATCCAGCCAATTCCTTATCCACTGAGTAGATGTACACCCATGAAATCCATATCCTTCCAATTTTGAGACCAGGATGTCATGCAGGACAGTGTTGAATGCTTTCCACAGTCTGGGTAGATGACATCAGTTGTTCTTCCCTTGTCCGCTAATGTCTACCCTATCATAAAAGGCCACTAAATTAGTCAGGCATGATTTGCCCTTGGTGCAGACATGTTGGTTGCCACCAACCATGTCCACATTTTCCATGTGCCTTCACAGAGCCGTCAGGAGGATCTGCTCCATTATCTTGTTGGGCACGGACTTGAGATTGACTGGCCTGTATTTCCCTGGGTCTTCTTTCCTTCCCTTTTTGAAAACGGGTTATGTTTCCCCTTTTCCAGTCAGTGGGAACTTCACCGGATTGCCACAACTTTACAAATATGATGGAAAGCGGCATTGCAACTTCATCTGGTAGCTCCCTTAGGAGCCACAGTTGGATCTTGTCATCTCTCATGGACTTGCATGCTTTCAGGTTTTTTAGATGTTCTCGAACCTGCTCTCCTGTTCCCAAATAATGTGCACAATCCAGGTTGTTGTTGCACAGTCCCCTGGAGTGTAAGAGCACGTGGGACGTTACTGAAGACGAAACCTCTCTCAGGAGATACTACAGCAAAACATGTATAAACAAAGCACTTCATTCCAGCATTTCAAGGTGAAAAGTAAGGAACTAAGTTTCAAAAAGCCTCTCAGGACCACCAGGATTCAAATCCTGAACCAGGATTCAAATCCTGCAGGGATGGATGGAGCTACAGATGGAAAGGCTTCCTCTGCCTGCTCCTGGAAGGTGAAAGACTTGAGGGTCTCTAGATGAGCTTAAACATAGAGTAGTCAGATTGACAAGAAGATCACAGCAGCTTCAGGAGCGACAGCAGGACTATTTGGTAGGTAGCCTTTCTGAAACAGCTGAGCTATTGATACAGAGAACCTGGATCCTGATAGTTTGGGGAGTGAGTGTACTAAACCAAATTGGACAAAACTGTTCAAGGGCTTATTTTGCCCAGCTTGCAATCAGGAGAGTAACTGTTAAAAGGCAAGTTGCTGTGCAGTTGCATCAGTATGAAAAGTTTGATTTTGAAAGGCAAGTGCACAAGTATTTTCCCCTAGTTGTCTTCTGTCTCACTTTTTCAGCAAACATTTTCACAGAATCACAGAATCTTGAGGGGATCTCAAAAGATCATCCAATCCAACCCCCCTGCCATAGCAGGGTCACCTAGAGCACATCACACAAGAACATGTCCAGGTGGGTTTGGAATGCCTCCAGAGAAGGAGACTCCACAATCTCTCTGGGCAGCCTGTTCCAGTGTCACTCTGTCACTCTCAGAGTAAAAAAATTTTTCCTCACATTTATGTAGAACCTCCTGTGCTACACTTTGCCGCCTATTGCCCCTTGTCCTATCATTGGACATCACTGAGAAGAACCTGGCTCTGTCCTCCTGACACTTGCCCTTAACATATTTATAAACATTGATGAGGTCACCCCTCAGTCTTCTCTTCCAAGCTAAAGAGGCCCAGCTCCCTCAGCCTTTCCTCATAAGGGAAATGTTCCACTCCTTTTTCTTCTTTGTAGCTCTGCACCGGACTCTTTCAAGCAGTTCCCTGTCCTTCTTGAAGTGAGGGGCCCAGAACTGGACACAATATTCCAGATATGGCCTCACCAAGGCAGAATAGAGGGGGAGGAGGACCTCTCTTGACCTACTAACCACACCCTTTCTAATACACCCCAGGATGTCATTGGCCTTCTTGGCCACAAGGGCACATTGCTGGCTCATGGTCATCCTCCTGTCCTCCAGGTCCTTTTCCCTTATGCTGCTCTCCAACAAGTCAAAAGTCTTCTCTGGGAACAGGTCCAGCTTGTCCCTCAGTAGCATCCTAGTACATACTATTTGCTTCATGGTTTTTAATCATATGGGACATCTCTCTGTTATGGTGTAACATGGAACAATGCAAAAACTACAAGTTGATTGCCAGGTACAGGACTTTGCTTGAGTTTATCGGCACTGATTAGATGAGATTAAATTGCGTGTTTAATGGAACAGGAACAAAGCTGAAAGAGTAGAAGACGGTTTCATTTCAGCCTTTGCATGGAGTAAGGGGCTTCATTGCGCTTAAAGTAGATAGTGCACGTGCTGGAGTCAGGTCCTCCATGGGACAGTGCACTGCTCACTCCTACTTTTGTTGTTGAAGCTGTGACTTTCATGTCACCATGTTGTACCATCATGTGATGTCACAGCATCCCTCATTCTGCTAGTGCAGCTGTTGAGCAGGTTGTTCTCTTACTTAGTTCTCTAATGATCCTAGATATAAAAATCACTCTTTTTTTTCAATAACAGAAAGAATCCCTGAGCACTGACATTCTAATGTCTGGCAGTTGAAATGGTTTTCATATCCATAGCCTGACTTCTTAACAGAAGAGAGAATGAAGTTGCATCCCATAGAGGCTGGAGAATGGAGAGAATTAGAAAGAGAAAGGGCAGGAGAAAGGTCCAGAAGGAGTAGTTATATCCCTGGCTATGTTCGTAGTTGCACTGGCTATAGAAGGGATTTAGTGGTTGGTGAATCATACAGTTGTTGAATCAGAGAACGGTTTGAGTTGGAAGGGACCTCCAAATATGCTCTAGTTCCAATGCCCCTGCTATGAGCAGGGACACCTTCCACTAAATGAGGTTGCTCCAAGCCCCATCCAACCAGGTCTTAGTCTTCCTTCCTTCCAGGGATGGGGCAGCCACAGCTTCTCTGGGCAACCTGGGCCAGTGTCTCACCACCATCTTTGTAAAAGGTTTCTTCCTTATGTCCAAGCTAAATCTACTCTCTTTCAGTTTAAAGCCATTGCTCCATGTACTATTACAACATCCCCTGCTTCATGGTTCTTACAAGCTGCCTTTATATATTGAAACACTGTTCTGACTCCCCAAAGCCTTCTCTGCTCCAGGCTGAACAACCCCAACTCAGTCAGCCTGTCTCCACAGCAGAGGTGCTCTGATAAGTTTTGTGGCCTCCTCTGGACCCACTACAACAGCTCTGTGTCTTTCCTGTGCTGAGAACCCTACAGCTGGGTGCACTGCTACAGGTGGGGTCTCACCAGAGCAGAGGGGGAAAATCACCATCTTGTGCCTGCTCCTGTTTGCTTCCTTCACACTCCTTTTGATGCTGCCTGGAACACAGTTGGCTTTCTGGGTGGTTACCAGCTCATTACCACCTCATGTCGAATTTTCCATCCACCGGTATCACCAAGTCCTTCTCTGCAGGGTTGCTCTCAATCCCTACACCCCACAGTCCTTATTAATGCTGATGAGTGCTTGAGTCCAAGTGCAGGATCTTGCACTTAGCCTTGTTGCACTTCCTGAGGGTTGCCCTGGCTCTATGAAGCCAAACTGCGCTTGACTCGTAAAAATACATACAGAGCTCCACATCAGTCATCAGAGGTGGCCTACTGAAGAGCATCTGGTTCCTCATGTCCATTTGTTACCTCTGACAGCAGTATGTGCTGAGTGGGGGAGAAAAAAAGTGATTACTGGGGCTTCCACAATGATTTCACTTGAAGTGTTTTCTTCTAGTGAGAAGAGGGGAGGGCTGAGCTGTAGGACTGGGCAACACAGAGGTTTTCGCTTTGAATTTTGCTGTTTGGAGGGTTTTTAGGTCTGAGAAAAAAATACCTCTTCTATTCTTGCATATATGCTGGAATCTTTACAAGTAATCTAGTTTGAGACTGTGTCTAAAAGGATGGGAATGTTTGCTTTGTTATCATTGCCACACTAATTTCTCTTTCAAAGTAACTGTTATTTTCTTCTCAAGAGAAGAGGTAAAAAGCCTTGTCTGACTTGAGATCTCAGCAGTGATTCCTACACAGTGTAAGTGTAGCTGAGCCAAGTTTAAACCAACAAGCTCAATAGTTGATAACATTATTCAGTTAAAAAAGTTGTAAAACATGCCTGGAAAGCCATGTAAATTGGCCCATGGGACTTTCTGCTGGTACAAGAGGAGCTGGCGTGAATGTATCAGTAGTACAGTGCTGATGCTGGACATATCCTTGGTCAGTTGATAAAAGGTGTTCATTTTCTTTGCTATTGATGCACAACACCTCATTCCTATGGAAATGTTCGTCTATGTTGGCATTGCTCAAGGCATCTGTCCCTGTAATCAGTCCATGATAGCAAAGGTGTCCTCTGTGCCATACAAGGGTATGTGAGGGTGATGATATTCTCGTAATCAGTCCATGATAGCAAAGGTGTCATACAAGGGTATGTGAGGGTGATGATATTCTTCATTCTCTCTCAGTAGTGTAAATGCAACTTGCATTAAAAGTTGGTTGCTCCCTGCAGTGCAGTAATATAGGAAGCCTACAATATTGGCCAGTGCTCAGTCACCCTCACAGTAAATAAGTGTTTCCTAGTACTCAGAGGAAACCTCCTTTGTGTCAGTTTGTGCCCATTGCCTCTTGTCACTGGGCACCACTGAAGAGAGCCTGGCTCCATCTCTTTGCACCCTGCCTCCAGGTATTTATGTACATTGGTGAGATTCACCTGAGCTTTCTCTCCTCTGAGCTGAACAGTCCTGGCTCGCTTGCCCTTTCCTCAAAAGAGAGATGCTCCAGTCCCTTAGTCATCTTGGTGACCCCTTTTCTGGACTCTGTCCAATATATCCATGTCTGCCTTGTTCTGGGAGCCCAGCCCTCGACACAGGACTCCAGAAGTGGCCTCTCCAGTGCTGACGGAGGGGAAGGATCCCCTTCCTTGACTTGTTAACATCCTCCTAATGCAGCCCAGGGTACTAGTCACCTTCTTCACAGCAAAGGCATGTTGTTGGCCCATGTTCCACTTGGTGTCCACCAGGCCTCCTAGGTCCTCTTCTGCCAGGCTGCATTCCAGCCGAGTGGGCCCAGCTGGGTGGCATCTTTGTGATATGCTCAGCTGTTGACTGGGAACTCAGGACTTGATGTTCAGAAGCTGAAGCATCTCCATTGCTGATGAAGCAGTTTTTGTATTTGTCCTGGAGATATTTTTGAATGAAACATGCAAGCTGTTCCTTGACTTTTTTTTTGAATGCCTACAAGATGTCCGTTAGTATCTGGTGATTTAATACCCAATAAGGACTCAGATACATTCTTTGGAAGAATAGCCATCCCCCTAGCTACCCCTTGCCAGTCTTCCTTTTTTCTTCTCAGTAAAATTAATCAGCTTTGCCAATCAGCAAGTCCTTTCAAGTCCCAGGAAGAGAAAAGAACCTATAGAGTTTTGAATCTCACCACCAGCCTCAATAAAGCTGCATAATTGAAAAGGGCTCTCACCTTTTGTCATTGATCTTGCTGACAGGAGTTCACATTCATCGGATAGATTTTTTTATTATGAGATCAATAAATGCCTAAATCCAAGATTTCTATACAGCTTATACTTCATGAAATCAAGGAAACCAAGTCTTTCCTTTGGTGCTTTTGATCACATGCAGCTTTTTTGATGGTTAAATTTACATTGGATAACAACTTATTATACTCGTTTGCTTTTTCAGTAACACAAACATCCCAACCCCATAGATGTACAAAGTATATTGTGAAACTTTTGTTATGATAATGGCTCTAATAAGGTTGTTTCAGTTCAGTTTGCTTTCGCTGTATGAACACCAGCCCTTGTAACCTGAATGGCAGAAGACAATATTTGTGTGATTAGACATAAACACAAGACTGTAGGTGGTCAGTCATGTTCTGGCATTCTTGAACAAATCCAGTCCTCTGTAGTCTTACTGCAATGATGTGGGAATGTAGTGTGGCACTGGGTTTTTGTAGGATGCTGGTCAAAACAGAAGCAGTGTTTTAATTATTCTGCAGCCAGTAGAACAAGTTTGTTTTCACTGCAGATGACTTGTAAGGGTCTGGTGTGGTTCCAGTTTCACTTGGTGTGTACACATCACTAGCACTGGAACCACGTTGCTTTCTTTGAACCACTCTTGATGATCTGCAAGTGCCTCAGCTGCACTTTGTGTTCATTGCCAGTGCTGAAAAGGGAATTTTTTTGCATGTGTTCCCTCATTTCATTTTTGCAGTTTAAATCTGAACAGATCCTCAGGCAAATTAATCCATAGCTGATCTTTCATTTTCCAGCAGCCTGAGCTCACCTTTCTCCCTTTTATGTCCTCTTCCAACTGTGCTGTCCTGGCCTCTTTCACTCTGGTGTCTCTGTGTGTTCCACAGCACATTTCTGATCAGTCCCTTCTGCTTTGTTTTGGGTGAAATGTGTGTTTTCTGAGCTCAGGCTTGCAGCAACCATTTCCCTTGGGTGGGTGGTACAGGCTCCTGCTCTGCCTTGTGCTGATGTAAAAACCCTAGTGCCAAAAATGAGCAGCATAACATGGGGCTGCTTGTGGCTCTAAAACTACAGTTGTCTTCCCTGATGGTGGCTGAGCTTTTCATAGGAAAGCAGATCCCCCTTCTCAGAAGGAGGCAGCTCTCTCTGTTATAGCCAGCCAGTCAAAAGAGGTGAATGCTTCTGGAGGGGAGGGCAACAAAGCTGGTGATAGGGCTGGAAGGCATGTCCTCTGAGGAGCAGCTGAGTGCATGGGGTTTGTCTAGTTTGAAGAAAAGGAGGCTGAGAGGCAACCTCATGGCTCTCTGTAGCTTCCTCAGGAGGGGACATGGAGTGGGAGGTGTTGAGCTCTTCTTCCTTTAACCAGCTGTAAGGCATATGGAAATGGTTCAAAGCTGTGCCAGAGGAGGTTTAAACTGGACATTAGGAAGCATTTATTCACCAAGGCAGTGGTTAAACACTCATAACAGGCTTCCTGGAGAGGTGATGCCCCAAGCCTGTCAGTGTTAAAGAGGCATTTGAACAATGCCCTTAATAATACATTTTTAACTTCTGAGCAGCCATGAGTGGTCAAGCAGTTGCTTGACCTTGATGCTTGTTGTGGGTCCCCTCCAACTGAAAGTTCTGTACCTCTTGGAAACAGCATCCCTCCTTTGGCAATGGCAATGGATTCTCTGGCACTAAAGCATTCATAATGCTGGTAGCACGTGGGACTTTTCCTGTTAGTTTGCTGCCTGTATGGTGAAAACAGCCTTGAACGTAAGTGTGCAGCCCTAGACAAGCTGGCTGGCACTGCTGCCTCTGCTGGTACCAGCCTGCAGTGTTTGACAGCACCTGCTCAGCGCTTCTGTTCCCATTAAACCAGGTGTTTGGACTGGAGGCATCTTGATGGATGCAGTTCCTTGACTTGTGTTTCACCGGAAGTCATTCTGAGTGGCAGAAAAGCCCTTTTTGGCCTTAACACCTGTGTCTCTACAAGTTTATCCATCAGTTAAATGTAACTGGAGAATTGTTCCTGTCTCATGAGCACTGAGAGATTGCTTCAAACAGAAGTGACTTGGGCGTGCAGGATGGGAGCAAGGGACTTTGCCACACATCCAGCATGACCATACCCTGGTTCTTCTTCCTAATTTCATTTCCACGTATGAACATAGAGTTTAAGTGGTTTGTGTTCTGTATGGCCATGAAAAAATCTGCTTTCTATGGGATAGTTACTTGGAAAAGTTTCTCCTTAATTTGTCACTTGCGTCACAGGCGTGTGCAGCTTAGTCATAACCAAGCTGGTGTCCTGTGCTCAGAACCACCCAGGGCAGTGCTGCCTGAAGGTGCTGTTCCCTGCACAAGTGTTTTAGGTGGTCTTTAGCCAGGATAAGACAACCAGATCCTGTTGTGTACCTAGCTTTTGACAGCTAATACAGTTTCAATACTCACTGTGCTATAGCTTGTAGAAGACAAGTGTAAATATGTGGCTTCTGGTGAGGACAGGTATAGTTTTAATGGATTCATATTTGGCTCACTGAATAGTTTTCTGAAGTCTGTTAGTCTACAGAAAGAGCTCATGCAAAGCCTTCTGTTGTCCTCAACTGTAGGCAAAATGTTAAAGAAAAATGAAATAACTAAGATCAATCTATGGCTAAGCTGTCCATCCCCATGTAGTAGATACATACTAAAACAAAAGTTGTGTGAATTGTCTTCTGGCCTCTGCAAGGTAGTAAAAAACTGAGGGGATATTCTTTTAGTCTTACTGTGCATGCTAGTGTTTCGTTGTACCTGCAGCCTTCTGAAGAGCTAAAGAGGTTTTGAGGCTTGGATTCATTTAGATTCAGGCATCTAAAATGCCGTATCAGGTGTGAGCTGGTCAGTTAGATTCCTCTGCTGGTGAGTGGAGTGGGGAAGAGGTGCACACAGGGGCAAGTCTTCCGTTCCTAAAGTTAATCAAGATTGATTCCATCCTTCTTGTTGAATGCATGTTGCTGTTAATGTATTATATTGGGTTCAAGGGAACTCTTTATGCTCTCTGGATTTTTGTTTCTTGCTTGTATCTTGACAGTAACACAGATTCTTTTCTCTTTCCAGGGTGACTGTTGGATCTGTATGGAGCTCATGTCTACCTCGTTTGATAAGTTTTACAAATATGTATATAGTGTATTAGATGATGTTATTCCAGAAGAAATCCTAGGCAAAATCACTTTAGCTGTGAGTATTTTGTTAAGCCTTTTTGTGTTTGTTTTTGAAACTAATATGAAAAATTCAGACCTCTCTCACACCTGAGAAGGCTGGTTGATCTGTGTACAAGCAAAACTGCTGCTGATATATTGCACCATGATTTTAATGATCCTTAAGTGTACTCTGATGCTCTCATAGCACAATGTATGATAGAAAAGCAAGTCCTGGGGTCTGTAATCAGACCCCAGAACCAGCCTCCTGCTCTGTCTGCTTGAACATCAGTGCTGACAGTGTAAGCACCAGCCCCTCCTCAAGGATCACTTCACGTGTGCTGTTGGAACATCAGTGGAAGCTGATGGCAGGTCGTCTCATCCCAAGGAAGGTGCCTACAACAGGTTGTCTCTCTCCCCTTCCCTTGTTTGTAAAGGGAACAAGGGATTGTGCATTTATAGCCAGGACATGTGGACCCCACCAGACTACGTGAGAATAAATTAGTGAGCTGCCTTCCTGCTCTCTTGAGTCAGTGGGAGATGTTGGTGCCTCTGTGTGGGAGCTGAGTTCCCATTCCTTGGGTGCGTTGCAGGGTGAAGTGATATGAATCCCACTCAGGGTATCTGAATGCAGCCGTGATACAGGGAGTCCACTGTCTCTCCCTTTAAGGGGGCCAGTAAAATTAGCCCTGACTGAGCTAAAATCAACCATTTGTTGTCTAAATAGCAAGTTTTGGCCCTCACAAACAAACTTTGGTTCTGGGCCGTGGAGGGATGGTGAAAGGTTTGTTTTGCTGCTGCCTATAAAGACCTGTCAGGTCCATTGGATTCCTGCAGGGGATGCTGGGCCACTTCAGTACAGAGAAACCTCTAGTATCCTTGTGCAGAGGTTCCCAAAAGTACAAGTGGGTCTTGAGCAGTTGGACAAGGTGGTTGATGTTTCCTTGACTTAACCTGGAAGTCCTGGCCCAATAAAAAAATCAAAGCTGAGCCAAATGAATGAGTTCATTGAGGCTGCTGGGAGATGAAAAGCTGCAGAAGTGAGGCGTCTTTCAGGGGTAATGGGGGAAAACATGAGCAGATGCTGGATCCATGCTCTATTGCTGACAGACAGACAAACTGCCAATGGCTTCATCATGTGAATGCTGCAGTAAGCTGATGTTGTGAACTGTTAAGAGTGATGGAGAAGTGCCCAGCCACTCACAAACCATGGCCATTTGAGAGGATATGGGCAATTTCTGCCCAGCGTCTCATCTTGGAAGAAAACCATCTTCACTCTTCTTAGGGGCATCTTATAAAATGTTGAGCCTACGTGGACCTGCTGCCACTTCTTACAGTTAACAGGCTGCCTCAAGCACTGTCACATATTTAGGTGTTCATTGTCAAGACTGAAAATCCTACTGAAGGCAGCTAACGGCTGTTCCTGTAGCCCTTGGAATGCATCATTTTACCACTAAGCAACTAAATGTGTTACTGGCCAAAGGAAGGCATAAGACATAGGCAGGCTTAGTCAAGGACGTCCCTCCAGGGTAGTCTGCTTGCAGTTCTGTGTAATTCTGTGGAGGTAAGAGATTCTTTCTTCTAGAGTTTGCAGGGTGTTAGAGACATGCTGGCCCATGTTTTGGATCAGACAGACTTTGCAAGGTGTTTGGCCAGTGAAGATAGTTTGGACAGAGACTTGAGATGAATTTTGAAGCTCTCAGAGGGAGTTTCTCTATTTACCCTGTGCAGACAGCATGCTTTGAAAAACACACCAAAGCTGTAATTCCTAGCACACAAAATGACCACTTTGAATGTTTCTGACCTGCAGGTGAGGGATGGACTGAGTAAGCTAAAATTTTCCTTACCTCATTCACGGCCCACAACAGATATGAGGATATGAAGCCCTGCTACACTTTGTGGGAGATCATGGGCTGCTCACTGAACACCACTCTCCTTCCTTCACATTGCACCTGAAGGCAGCCCAGCCCCAGCATCTCCTGAGTGAGGTCCTCTGCACAGACTGGCCTTAAGAACTGAGACAGGTTCTGACTAGAACTTGTCGTCTGAGGTTTGTTTCTGTCCACCTTTTTCCAGAAAACAAATTAGGATCAGCATTTAATAATTGTTATGGGAATACTGGCCCTGAGTGTCTTAGACCTTGAGGGCTATCCAGTCTCCTGCCTTTGTGGGCCTGCCTAAAGATCAGTTGATGCTTCGTGGTTCAAAGAGGTGCAGTAGCTTTTGCTGCCAGAGCGGAAACCTGCAATGCAGGGGCAAGGTGAGTGGTGACAAGGAGACAGCACTTCAGCTGCCCCAGAGCCTGCCAGAGTTTTTAATCACCTAAACACGTGGACTCAGGGGTTGTGGGCAGGAAGTACTGGTCTTTGGGGAGTTTCCTGGGTGCTCAACTTCATCCTTACGGTCACACAGCTTCAGAGTGCTTTGCAGCATAACATGAACACCCTCATACCATAATCTTCAAGGCAGTCGTTTGGCTATTGTCTTCTGTGGTCCTTTCAGCAGAAGCAAAATTAATTAAAGGTGAACTTTCAGGTCTATTTTTAAATCATCCTGTGAAATCAGGCTCCCTAAGTGTCTTCCATGTAATGGTGAATGGTTAAACCAGAACAGCCTATCCTGCTGCTCCCCACAGTGCTGCTGCTCAGCAAGGGAATGGCAATAGTTGTTATCTATTGAAAAAGTGCAGCATAGGTCTTGAAATAAGTTATTACCCAAGATAATTAAAACCAGAAATTTCTTGACTTCAGTTCTTGCTCTTCTCTCCTAGAGCATAATTGTTCCAGTGGTATGGGTTTTGTAACCACATGCCCCCTCTTATGTCAGCTATGTTTAAAAGAAGGATTGGGAGAAAAATGCTTTTTACTACATGGCATATTACAGCCTTTGAATGTCAACGTAATAAGTATTTTTTCCTCGTTTTGGAGCTCCAGAAGTTTAGTAATCACAAGAATCTTAAAGATATTTGCTTATTTGTCATCTGTTTTTCTTTCCTAGACTGTGAAGGCACTAAACCACTTAAAAGAAAACTTGAAAATCATTCACAGAGGTGAGTTCATCGCTTTTCTTCTTGCCTACAAATATAATGGCAAGGATTTTAAGCAACCTTTGCATCATACCAGAGTGTAATCAGCGTGTGTTCTACTGCAAGCGTCAGTGCATATTTTGCCCAAGTGTGTCCCCAGTGGCTGTTTCATCGCCCTTTTAGACTGTGGTTTCCCATCAAAGGGTGATTTCAGGGTGCTTGTGTATCTGCCTCTGTCTCCAGGTACATGGCATATTCAGGGCTGGCTCCATCTTCTCTAGCTCTGGGTCAGGATCCTCTGGCAGGAAGCGCATCCAGTTGCTGCTGCCCACCGCATGCCATGGGGCAATGGCAATCTCTCAGTGCTGCTGGTGTTGCTGGTCTGCAGCTGCTCTGCAGCTGCTCTGCTTTGAATTGAAAGCTCCAGCTGTGACTTACTAATTTAAATTTATTTTCCTTACAGACATCAAACCTTCCAATATTCTTCTGGACAGAAATGGAAATATTAAACTCTGTGACTTCGGCATTAGCGGACAGCTTGTGGACTCCATTGCCAAAACCCGGGATGCAGGGTGCCGACCATACATGGCGGTGAGTGAGGATGAGCCAGGCAGTGGGGAGCTAGCATGCCCAGGAGTGTGCAGGACCTTGCCCTCCTCCTGCAGGCCTGGCACAGCATGGCCATGCCCAGCATCTGCCTGAAGTGCTGGCCTTTTTCCTGTGGGACAAGCACCCTGTTCCCAGATGAAACCAAGCTCTGGGTTCAGCACAGCTCCTGACAGTGTCAGTCTGTGGCAGAGTGACTAAATTCCCTTTCTTTTTTGCTGGATTGCTCTGATGCTGCCAGTGCTACAGCACTGGAGTGGAGAGCTTCTCTGTGCCTTCCAGGAGTGCCTGTGCCTGAACAAACAGTACACACAGGGCGGCAGCACCATCTGGGAGCAGGGTTTTCCTGCTTTGCAGGAAATCCATTTGCCACAGTAAGATTATGTCACAGGAGTTACTGCAGAGCAGAAATGGAGTGATGTTTGCAAACCACTTTTAATTCCAAAATGTGCCGTATCTTAATTCCAGGAGAATGTGATTCTGTAGAGCAGGTGTGTGGAAATCTCTGGGGCTGAGCTGTGACTCCTGGGACTCTGTTCTGCTTGTTTGTTCCCCTCCCAGTGAGAAAAGCTGTGGTGCTGATTTTCAGGGCTGTCTGAGGATTTTAAATGTTTCTGTGCATGCAGCTGTTTTGAAAATGCATCTCTTGGTTTTATGTCAGCTGAGAGTGCCTTGTGCAGAGAGCTGTGTGTCTGCTGCTGTCCGTGTAACTTTGTGTTGAACTTGGAACTCTTGTTACTTATGTCTGTATATGCTCAAAAGTACTATTTTCTGAACACTTGTATCTACCATTTAGGAAACAGAAATGGAAAATGTCTCTTTTTAAGGTACAGTGCTCATCTGGTCCTGGTAATGCCTCTCACATGGCTTTTATCTGACTGTGGTGTCCAAGGCAAAACCTCTCTGCCCTCTCTGATCTGTGCAAGTAGAGTAATGAGTTTCGGAATATTTTACCTTTTCTGTTCACTCTCCTCATAGCAGAGCTGATTATTGAGCAAGCTGGGAAGAAGAGTACAGATGAGCTGTGTTATTGTAGACCCGTGAAGGGATGGAGAGAGAGCAGAGACACATCTCTGCTCTGAGCACTTCTGGCAAGTGCATGAAGCTCCCTAAGGGGGAAGAGGATTGGTCAGAGCCACCCCATGTGTGGTGTTGGTGGGTCATGGAGTGCAGAGGGCAGCAGCAGAGAGGTACACCAGGAGGGGATGGGACTGGTGCAGTCTGAGCTGGGTATGTGCATTTTGAACTGTGGACATGGCAGATCGTATTGCTCCATGGAGTTGTTAACTTTTTCCTATCTTCTGAGATGTGTACTGAGTGTAAATAGGGCTCTTGGAAAATGGCTCTCTCCTTCCCTTCTCCCACATTTTGTGGGCTCTCATTACAGGAATGAATGTTCCTACTTTTTCTTAGAGTTGTGAGTAGCTGGTTAGCTTTGCAGAGGCTCTTGGTTTAGTTATGATGTGGCAGTTGCCAACACGTCTGTGAACAGTTGCACTGCTTCCTCTTCCCTGGAACGTTGGTGGATGCCTCCGATAGCCCCTTGGGTTTCTTCCCTGTCTGTGCATATCCACTTTTCTCTGTGCATCACCTGCTCCAGACTGTTGGATTTTGCAGTGTGCAAAAGTGTTTCAATTCAGTTTGCGATTTTAAAAGCTGTGGCATGGTACAAGGACTGTGGAATGAGCCAGCAGCTGGCAAGTGGTGTGATAAATGGGTGGCCTCTTCCCATCTGCTCTCCAGACTCAGGGACTCCTCTCCAAGTACATGACCATTTGCACACACTGGGAAGCCTGTGCAATGGAGACGTGTCCCCAGCATGCAGGTACATCTGCCAGCTCTTTCTCCAAGCCAGCAGAGGCTGATGGCTGTAGTGATGCTATGACTAAACCTCAACATACCCAGGAGGGTGTCAGGCCAGTCACACTCCTTTTGAAAGGAATTTTTTTTTTTTTTTTTAAACAAAGAAAGTTCACCTTAGGCATATTTCACATTGTTGGGAGACCTGTTTTACTGTAGTATATACATTCCTAGCCACTATTTTCTGGCTTAATGGTTGATATAGGGCATTGGCAAACTCTAGAGCCCACAACAAATTAGATTAAACTACTAAGCAACCGTCTGCCACTTGGGTCCATTCATTCTCCTGTTCCTCAATCAGTTTCATATCTTCCTTGAAATAATTTGGTTTCATCTCTATTTGGATTTTACCATCTGGAGTCAAGGATGCAACTTTAACTTTCGTTCCTTCTGCCACTTGTCGTGCCTCTTGATCAGCTGGTGCATTTCCCACCTCTGGATCCATGTTTCCCTTTTGATGCCCCTGGCAGTGCATACTGGCCACCTTTTCTGGTTTTACAGCTTCTAGATCCTTGTTCTTTCCAAATCGCTCCATGGGCTTGTACTACTCCAAAAGCATATTTTGAATCAGTCAAAATATTTTATTTTTTTTTCTTCCCTTTTGCTAGTTCTAAAGCATGGCTGAGGGCTGAAGTTCCTGAGGGTAGGTGTTTTGATCTGAGGTTCCTGAGGGTGGTGGTTATTGCATACCCTGCTTTGCGCTGCCCTTACTTTACAAAGCTGCTCCCATCAGTGAACCAGGAGTCATCAGCATCCTCAAGTGGTTCCTTTTCAGATCAGACTGACTGGAGTGTGTTGCTTCCATTGTTTCCAGGCAGTCCTGCACCACTGGTTCTTTGGGGATGCAACTGAGGAAGGAATCTGGGTTGACAATATTAGTCACCAGAATTTGGATATCATCTTGTTCTACCATGATTGCCTGATATTTCAGAAACCTCTGGGGTGAGAGCCAGTGACCACCCTTCTGTTCAAACACTGCAGAGACTGTGTGAGAGACTAACGCTGTTATCTTTTGCCCCACAGTAAATTTTTGGGTTTCTTGGATATTAAGGACAACTGCAGCTACTGTTTGGAGACAGCTGGGCTTTCCTTTGCTGATTTCATCTAGTTATTTGCAGAAGTATGCCACAGCTCATTTGTAGGGGCCAAGCTTTTGTGCTAATACTCCCAGTGCTGTTCCTTGTCTTTCATATGAAGATAGCCAAAATGGCTTTGAGATGTCAGGCAGTCCCAGTGTAGGGGCTCTCATTAGCTCTTGTTTGAGCTGCTGAAATGCCCTTCATGTCTCATCACTCCATCCCAATTTGAACTGATTCCTTTTTATCAATTCATACAGTGCTTTTACTAAAAGTCCATAGTTAGAGATACAGAGTTGACACCAATCTGTCATTCCCAAGAATATCTGTAGTTTTTTTAACATTTGGGGTAGGGGTGTCTGGAAGATGGCTTCTTTTCGGTCCTTCCCCAATGTCTGTTGTCCTCTGGAAACTTCATATCCCAAATAGATGACTTGTTGTTGTATCAGCTGGGCTTTCTGTTGAGAGACCCAATATCTGTTAAGACCCAGGAAGTTTAATAGACTCAGTTCATGCAGCTTTCTTTTGTTCTAGTGGCTAATAGTATATCATCCACATACTGGAGTAGAATTCCTTCCAGGTCTGGGGGCTCCCAGCTCTCAAGTTCCCTTGCTAATTGATTTCCAAAAATAGTAGGAATGTTCTTAAATCCTAGTGGCAACACTGTCCATATCAGCTGAGATTTCCTTCCTGAATCAGGGTTTTCCCATTCAAATGCAAACAGATGCTGACTCTCTCTGGCTAGACTTAGGCAGAAAAAGGCATCCTTTAAATCCAGAATGGTGAAGCAAATCAGATCATCTTTAAGTTTGCTTAGCAAAGTATACGGGTTGGCCACCACTGGATGTATATCCTCAGTGATTTTGTTTATTACTATAGAATGGGAGTATTATATTCTGATTCACATTCAGTCAGTAATTTATACTTCAGAAATTTGTCAATAATTTCCTGTATTCCTTTTTGATCCTCCAGTCTTAATGGATACTGTTTTATTTTCATGGGCTGAGCTCCTGATCTCAATTTTACTACTGCTGGGGCCACATTCTTTGCCTTCCCCAGGACCTTACATGCCCATACTCCAGGATACACTTGATTTATTATTTCTTCAGGCAAATTTGACTTAGCTGGCATGTGTATTAGGGCTAGACTTAGGATTTCAATTAGCTGATCCTCTCCAACTCCCAATTCAACTTTCCCTTTATCAAATACTATTTTTGCCCCTAATTGCTCCAACAAGTCTCGACCCAACAATGGTTTAGGTGATCCTGGCATGTATAAAATTGTATGAATGCCCACATGCTTCCCTAATTTATATTTCAGAGGTTGCAGGAAAAATGCCTTCCCTTATTGGCCAGTAGCCCCCATTACAGTCACAAAATCCTGATCTTTTGGTATTAATTCTTGGTTTAATACAGAAAATGAGGCACTAGTGTCAGCCAGAAATTCTGTTTCTTGTCCCTTTTTCCCTAGCTTTACTCTAACCAGTGGATCTGCTAAGGTAGGTTCCCCAGGTCCCTGACATTGTGCTGCAGCCGTATCCACTGCCATCTGAGGACTTCCACACCTAGGGTAATCTCGTTTTGCCACCCCTTCCAGATCATCTGTATAGATCCTCCTGGACTCAGATTCACTGGTCATGTACTTTAATTTGCACCAGTTTTCCATTAGTCTCCAGTAGCCTGGATTACAGGCTTCAGCCTACTCCTGGTATGATAGGATGTTGGGGTAAAGACTGGCTCTGGCTTCTCAGCTTCTCTTGCCCTTTCAGGGGTGCCTTTGTTCTCCAAAGGGAGAGGGAGAGGCACATCCTGAGGGAGAGGTGGACCCTGAGAGAGAGCTGCAGCCTGCAGGAGAGGGGCAGCCTGCAGGAGAGGGTCTAATGGAGGAGCTATTGGGGGAGGGGATGATGGAAGAATAAAATTATCTTCTATCCTTTCCTCAGATTCAGTCAACTTCAAACATCTTTGTCCAATATTATATGCTGAGCGACATATCTTCAACTGCCCTGATCACTGTGTCTGTTCCTTTTCTAATGCTAATACCAGAGAATCTTGTAGAGCTAAATAAATGCTGTATTCCTTTTGCCAATTAGGGTGGTTTCTCAAGGTGAAAAACATCTCTGCATATCCCACTTCATCCCATTTTTCTTTCTGTCTTAAAAACAACATTAATTGTAACAAAGTATTATACTTATTCATAAATCATTTTTCTGCACCATCCAACTCATACAATGGCCATCACTGATTACAATAATACCTTATGAGAGGATTTTTATTCACACTCCTTCCTGGTGGACCTTCTATTTCTTTCCAGCGTGCCAAAATACATCCTAATGGGCACTTTTTCTTAACTCCTCCACTTTGCTTGCCTCCCATTTTGTTAACTAAGCCACACACCTACCCACAGAGTAGTTAGGAAACTCTACCAGTCACTTTGCACACCTAAAACCTATTTCTGTTCTGGGTAGGTAAAACAATAATCACTGTTACCCATTAGATATTAAAGTCACGCTGTTTTTCTGGCCGTTTTCCACTCACTCACACCACAAAGACAGGGGATCCCACTTTTACACAAACACAGTTATGGATCACAAACACAATTACAGTGGACAGATCTGGCTTTAAGACAGAAATAAACCTTTTGCTTCGTTTGTATCCGGCCGTGCCCCTCGCGGGACAACAGAACTGCTGATCAGAATCCAGACTTGCTTCGCAGCACAGCTGCGTCTCGCTCGCTCACACATCCAGTTCACAAACTGTTGAATTGTCCCATTAAAATAGCACAATCCAATTCCAATTGATGGTGACACAAACCAATGTAATCAAAGCAATATTGCCAACCACAGTTCAATGTCTAACATTTGCCAAATTCCTTTACCAAGATGTCAATACTGAAACAGAAGCACACCACTGTGTACCAAGGGCACACCATTGTGTTGCAGTGGAGCACTGAAGCAGAAGCACAACTTTGTGATACACTGAAACAGAAGCACACGATTGTGATGTACCAGACCAGATGTACACCGGGGTGCTAACTACCCAGCATACACTATCCTGCACAAGTTCCCTTATGACCTATGGGCAGTGAACTGTTGGAAGTCAGAGTTTGGTTAATGTGCTGTTTCATTTTTTATGTAAAATAGGTGACTATTTTTGATACAAACTAATGTGACTGTGTTCAGCCAGGGTCAGTCTGATCAGGGCTGGTGGATGATGCTCCCTTATGGTGAAAGCATGTTGCTTCATAAGGCCCCATGTGGCCCATGGCACTTGAAGTAATCACAGAATCCTAGGGGTTGGAAGGGACCTTGAAAGATCATCTAGTCCAACCCCCCTGCCAGAGCAGGGTCACCCAGAGTACATCACACAGGAACACATCCAGGAGGGTTTTGAATGTCTCCAGCAAAGGAGACTCCACAGCCTCTCTGGGCAGCCTGTCCCAGGGCTCTGTCACTCTCACAGTAAAGAAGTTCTTCCTAATATTCACTTGGAACCTCCTGTGCTCCAGTTTGCATGCATTGCCCCTTGTCCTATCACTGGACATCACTGAACAAAGCCTGGCTCCATTGTCCTGACACTCACCCTTTACATATTTGTAAATATTTATGAGGTCACCCCTCAGTCTCCTTTTCTCCAAACTAAAGAGATCCAGCTCCCTCAGCCTTTCCTTATAAGGGAGATGTTCCACTCCCTTAATCATCTTTGTGGCTCTGCGCCGGACTCTTTCAAGCACTTCCCTGTCCTTCTTGAATTGTGGGGTCCAGAACTGGACACAATACTCCAGATGTGGCCTCACCAAGATAGAATAGAGGGGGGAGGAGAACCTCTCTTGACCGACTAACTACCCCCTTTCTAATGCACCCCAGGAGGCCATTGGCCTTCTTGGCCACAAGGGCACATTGTTGGTCATGGTCATCCTCCTGTCTACCAGGACCCCCAGGTCCCTTTCTCCTACCCTGCTCTCCAGCAGGTCAGCCCCCAACCTGTACTGGTACATAGTGTTGTTGCATGTGAGATGCAAAACTCTACACTTGCCCTTGTTGAACTTCATCAGGTTTCTCCCCACCCAGATCCCCAGCCTGTCTAGGTCCCTCTGAATGGCAGCACAGCCTTCTGGTGTGTCAGCTACTCTTCCTAGCTTAGTGTCATCAGCAAACTTGCTGAGGGTACATTCTATACCCTCATCCAGGTTGTTGATGAAGATGTTGAACAACACCAGTCCCAGTACCAACCCCTGAGGGGCTCCACTAGTCACCGACCTCCAACTAGATTCTGCCCCATTGACTACAACTCTCTGACTTCTTCCTTTCAACCAGTTCTTGATCCACCTCACTGCCTGATCACCAAACCCATACTTGATCAACTTATCTACAAGGATGCTGTGGGAGATGGTGTCAAATGCTTTACTGAAATCAAGATAAACCACATCTACCGCTCTACCATCATCTATCCACCTAGTAATTTCCTCATAGAAGGCTATGAGGTTAGTCAAACATGATTTACCCTTGATAAAACCATGCTGACTGCTCTTGATGACCCCCATGTCCTTGATGTGCCTGGAGATAGTCACAAGAACAAGTTGTTCCATCACCTTTCCAGGGATGGAGGTGAGGCTGACCGGTCTATAGTTACCCGGGTCCTCCTTCTTGCCCTTCTTGTAGACTGGAGTGACATTTGCTATCCTCCAGTCCTCAGGCACCTCACCTGTTGCCCATGACTTACTGAAGATGATGGAGAGTGGCCTAGCAATGACCTCCGCCAGCTCCCTCAGCACCCTTGGGTGCATTCCATCTGGACCCATTGATTTATGGATGTCCAGATTACTCAACTGATCCCTAACCCAATCCTCATCTACCATGTCAAACTCTTCCTCTATCTTGACTTCTTCTGGGGCTATATGAATCTGGGGCTCATAGGGAGACCCTGCAGGAGTGAAGACAGAGGCAAAGAAGGCATTCAGCACCTCTGCCTTCTTTATATCCTCTGTCACCAGGGCTCCCACCTCATTCCTCAATGGGCCAATATTGCCTCTACTGCTAGTTTTGCTAGCTATGTATTTGAAAAAGCCCTTTCTATTATCCTTAACCTGACTTGCAAGGTTAAGTTCCAAGGAGGCCTTAGCTTTCCTAATTGCCTCCCTACATCCTCTGACAACAGTCCTATATTCCTCCCAAGTGACCAGCCCCTCCTTCCATGATCTGTAGATTTTCCTTTTCCACTTAAGTTTGCCCAGTAGTTCCTTCTTTAACCATGCAGGTCTCCTAGCACCCTTACTAGATTTCCTAACCATTGGGACACTCTGATCCTGTGCTTGCAAGAAGTGGTCCTTGAATGTTGACCAGCTATCTTGAGCTCCTTTATTTTCTAGCACCCTGTCCCATGGGATTTCCCTTTTACCATCTAGCTGTTGTTACCCTGTCTCATGGGACTTCCCTTAACAATTGATTGAGAAGGCCAGAGTTTGCCTTGTGGAAGTCCAGGGTTCTGGTCTTGCTAGTTCCTCTATTCCTTCCACATAGGATCCTGAACTCGTGATCACTGCAGCCAAGGCTGCCATTGACTATCACTGCTTCAACAAGACCCTCCTGTTGGTGAGCACAAGATCCAGTAGCGCTCCTCTCCTAGTTGGCTTGTCCACCATTTGCATTAAGAAGTTATCATCAATGCACTGGAGGAACCTTCTAGACTGTGAAAGGCTGGCTGTGTAAGTCTTCCAGCAGATACCGGGGTAGTTAAAATCCCCCATGAGGACCAAGGCCTGTAGTCAGAAAAGTCAGAAAGCCTCATCAACTCCTTCGTCCTGATCAGGAGGTCTGTAATAGACCCCCACAACTATATCATCCATGCCAGCCTGCCCCTTAGACAGACTTTCAACTTGCCCCTTATCAGACCCTGGACAAAACTCAATACATTCTAGTTGCTCTCTCACATAAAGAGCAACTCCACCACCTCGCTTCACCAACTGATCTCTCCTAAAAAGCACGTAACCATCCATGACCACATTCCAGTCATGTGAGCTGTCCCACCATGTATCTGTAATTGCCACCAGATCATAACCTTTAGACTGCACACAGACCTCTGACTCCTCCTGTTTATTCCCCATGCTGCGTGCATTGGTGTACAGGCATTTCAGGAAGCAAGCAGAGCACACTGGTGGGACCCCTGGGAGGCAGGAGTCCTTGCGGTCAGGGCCTAAACATCTATCCTTTCTCTTCAATGATTGAAAATCCTCCCTAGACGACCTTCCTTCAGGCCCTAGCATGTTGCTCTTGGGCTCGTCCCTAACAGACCCAGTTGTCTCCCCTTCCCCCTTCAAATCTAGTTTAAAGCCTTCTCAATGAGCCCTGCTAACTTCTGCCCCAAAAGCCTTTTCCCCCTCTGGGACAAGTGCATCCCACCTGCCACCATCAGGCCAGGTGTCTCATATAGCAGCCCATGATCAAAAGATCCAAAGCCCTGCCTTTGGCACCAGTCGTGTAGCCATTCATTGATCTGTAAACTTCTTGTTTACCTCTTCAGAGTGGATCCAGGGTCTGCCACCGCAGAGTAGTGATTGCTGGGGGAGATGCTTGAGTGCTGAGTGAGACCTCGCTGCTCGTATGCTGGTGATGTCACGGTCTTGCTTCAGGGGTTTTGGTTGAAAACATAACCTCTGCCTGCTCCTTCACCAGCTGAAATAATCCATGAGGTTGGCCCGGTGTGGGACTTCTCCTGTCCTAACTTAGCCCCTTAAACCATGCAGCACAGAGCCCTTGCTGAGCTCCTGCCTGTCCCTCAGCACTTCCACCCCATCCTGCCAGGGGCGCAGTGACAAGAGACCTTCCACCTTGTCCCTTCAGACACTCGTCTGCACAGGCAGTTTATATAAACCTGGGGAAATGTCTCGGCAACCATCTGCATGAGCAGGCTGCTCTGCCAGAAGTATTGTGGGCAGGATTCGAGTTTTGTGGAGAATATTAGAAGGCAGAAAAAAAGTAATTTTGGCCACTAGAGTTCACATGAGACATGCCTAAAAGTCAGGTTTGGGAGATAGTTGCCCTTGGGAGGCTTTGGAGGTTCAACTGGAAAGAGTAGGCTTGCCCTGGGTTTGTTCTGCATGTGGTATGGCTGGCTGTGCAAGGGATGTCCCCAGGGTGGCTCCAGCTACCATGATTAGCTGCAAGGAGGCTGACTGGAAGCCACAAATAGCAGGATATGATCACCAGGGTGGTAATTATGCAGAGTGGAATGGGCAAGGCTTCTTTAGGGCAGGCTCAGTGCGGGGAGAGGGAGTGAAGAGCAGCACAGGCCCCATGTTGGCAGGTGTGAGCCTCCCTTCCCCTGAGCCTGTTTGGCTCACAAAGGTGAGGCTGGGGAGTCTGCTTCAGGAGGCCCTGAGGGGATTTGCAGAGGGCCTCTCTACCCCTGACTTGAGCTTTTCCTCCCAAGGGCAGGAGGCCCTGCACTCTGTGGGAGCTGCTGTGCTGCACCAGCCTCCACCAACAGCTGCCCAGGTACTGCTGTGAGTGCAGCAAATCCGTCCTCCACTTCTTCCATCCCCTTCCGCTGCTGCATCCCGACCCTGAGTGGTGGAGCAGGCAGGACATGAGAGAGGCAGCAGCAGAGCATCTCGCCATGTTCAGGACCAGGTGCTCAAGTGTCCGTGGAATGCAAGAGTTCCTGTTTCCTGTAACGTGAGAAGGGTCAGGGTCAGGTTGGGACCTTGTGTGGTGAGGGCCATGCTTTGCAAGTATGGGTTTTCTTGGGTGATGAGGCCAGGAGAGCTGACAGAATGCAGCCAGGGAAGGCTCCCGATCCTGTCCCCAGACATCTTTTGGTTGAATGGAAGATATCTTTAAGAAAGAGAAACCAGATATTAAGACTTGTACTGCTAGTGACTGCAGCCCCGCCTATATGAGCTGCCACACAATTGATGTACCTTTGCTGGTAACTATCTGCATTTTGTTATGCTTGATTTCTGGTTAGGATGTGTAGCTTCATCTGCAGATACCTTCTTTTGGTTCCCTTTCTCTGCTGTTTCAGCATCCTCAGATCAGAAGTCATCCCCTGCACTGCTTTTTGCTGGACTCCTTTTCAGTAGGTGTTTGGAAGCTTATGTGTTGGTTTAGCATTAAGGCTGTGGAAAAATGATGGGGCTTTCTGCAATTCAGTCTTTTGTAACTAACTAAAGGACTTCTAGAGGATCCCCACCCTGCAGGCCCTCTAGTGAGGTTCTAGAACAAAGTTATTCATCAGGGGTGAAATGATACCTTACAGCCCTCCAAAGCTGCTGCCTCCCCACAGCTTGGCCCTGTTCATCTAATACAGTTCTTGGAAGCAATGGTGGGGATGCATCAAGCTCTGGGGTGGTGGAGGGTGGCCTTCCAAAACAATGCCAGATGGAGAAGACCTCCAAAGTCCTGCATTAAAGATGCCTCTTCAGGTGAATCTACCATAGTGAAGTTATAGCCCATGAAGTTATCTTAGTCATTAATTATGGTCTTAATACCATATTTTTTATATGAGTAAGTCTTGTTTTGATGGGTGGCTGTGGGCTCTAATTTGTACTTTGTTTGCAGAATAAAGGAGTCCCCTGCTTGCCCCGGCCCCTTTCCCCACTAGGTCCTGTCTCTGATGTAGTCACCTCCTCTGCCGAGCTCAGTGGGACCAAATGGCTTCATTAATGTTCCTGCCAATCTTTCTGTGCCTAGCAAGTGTCCTTTGTCCACCATCACTTTCCTGTGATCTTCCTGCTGTTGAGCTCAAGAAATTCAAATGCTGTTAGGAAAGTCAGCTGGGAGGGTATGGTAATCCCATGTGAATGGAAACCAGCATCTCCACCTGGGAAATGCTGCTGGAGAAGTTTTTTAATGAAACATTATCTCGCAGTGAAAATGTAAAGGAAATAGGAGGGGAGGAAAGGCCATTCTCTAGAACCATGATCTCTGTTGATAATCCCTGTGCAGTCTTGTGGCTGACCTGGGCAAGCAGGAGGGACAGGAAATACATTAATAGAGGGGATTTCTGAAGGAATGTCTGAATTCAAAAGTCTAAGCAGGGAGTAACATTTTGGCTGAAGTATTTTTTGACAACATTTCTCTTATCTGCTATGTAGAAGTGGTGCACACAGAGACTGTTAACTGCTGCTGTCCTAGAGGAGCATGGTGAAGTGGCAGGTCCATCTATCTAAAAAGAAGACTTCATGTTTTCTCCTGCCCCCGCCAGCTCCTTCACCTGTCATGCTGTATGTCCTTTGCTAGTCACACCCTGGCCAAGGAGCTGTAGCTGCTCCCAGAGAAAACAAAGTATCAGTAGGTTTTTTTATTGGTCCCCTAGTACTGGAGAGGAGGTTTGTAACTTTAAAGACTTAACCCAGCACAGTGTGACTGTTGTCTCGCTTGCATGTGCGAATGACTCACATCTGTGCTCTCACACCAAGGCTTTTGCTGCACGGAGGTCACCTTCTGTGAGCTCCTATGTGACCAGGAGGAGATCCAGAAAGGTTGTTAAGCTTCGCTGCACATAAAAAGAGATCTATGTAAAATTAGGCACTTCATCTTTCTAGCAGCCAGTAGAAGAATTTTATGTCCCTAGAGGGAGATAGATCACTATCATGTGAGGGAGATCAGTGTCACCTAATGGAGAGCCTCCAAAACTTCCCATAGAGCAGAGCAGTAACATCAGAAGTAGTGGTCGGATGTTCGTATCTGTTTGGAGCCCCACTACCTATTGTAGAACTGCATCTTGGCCACTGAGGTCTGCTCGAGAGCCAGCATAGTGAGTCCCTTTGAGGGCAGTCACCTCATAAAGCAGAACTGCCTCTTTTCTGGGAGATAGGGGTCATGTCCACAGGGCTGGTGGTACGCATCTCCTTAGGAGGCGAGTGCTCAGGCTTTTCCCAGCCTTGCAGGGTCTGAACTGCCAGCCCAGCCCCATAGAGAAGTCAGGACTTGCAGGCGTAAAATGTTTGGAGGTCTCAGTAAGTGGATGAGAGGGAGCTGCACACAGATACCTCACACTCTGGAGAGGGAGGAGGCAGGAGAAGCAGGTCTGAGAGCCAAGCAAGTCCGTGTCTCCTTGCCTGCCCTTTGTGCTCATTGCTTGTGTTCCTGTCTATGCCATGCTGTGATACCAGCACCGGCCACCGCTCTGTGCTCTGGTTGAGTGGGCAAGAGACCTGTGTGAGGCAGAGCATCAAAGGAAGAGCAACTTGCTTTTTCACCATAGGAATATTCTTGAGAAATACAGAGATGCAAAAAGTGAGTGACAACATTTTCCTTTAATGAACAGCAGAAGAATTTCCCAGACTTGTTATTTTTGGTCCCAAGGATAGTTTCCATTGCTGTTGCACAACCTTGCAGGCAGCTGCTCAGAGCTATTGCTCCCCTTCTTGCTGTGGCCATGGTTTGGAGCTGGCCCCAAGAGCTGAGGTGCTCGTACAGTGACTGATGCTTCTCTCTGTGAGTATTTGCAAAAATCCTCACACGACACTGTGTCCAAATGAGAAAGCCGTGACAATGGGGTCACCACTGCAGGGAGGCAGCATTTTTATCCTGAGCTTCCCTAAACAAATACACATGGTATTTTGGTTGGCACAGCAGCAGAATAGCATGCCAGGGAGCTGCAGCTCTTGCATACAGGACTTATATGCAGTTTGTGTGAGAGCAGTGAAAATCTGTTAACTCTGGCTGCCCTGGTTCATAGCTCATGTGGTTTGTGGCTGAATTTGGGGCAGATGATGCTGCAGCTGTGGCCAATGCAGCCCCAGATGTGCAGGGCTTTATCTTGCTCTTGCCATTGGCCAAAGGCAGGAGGTCCCTGGACTTCATTTCACATCTATTTTAGTGTGAGATGCCTCCAATGGAGGATGGCAGCTTCCATCTTCATCTGTCTGCTCCTGTGGTTGGAGCAGAGAGGGAGTTTCTATTGTGTACATTTTGTTCTGCTTTTTGTGTTGCAGAACTTTAGCTTTTTCTGGACATTCTTCATTCCTGGTAACTTTTTTATTTAGGGATGTATTTGCCTAAGTTAGATTCTTTTATGCACATATTAATGCCACGTAGGCTGTTCTGAATTTGCAATGTGTCATGATTTGACTCGGGATTGGCAATTCAACCAGCGACAATAATGCTCACAATCCTCTCTCCCTCCCACCCAGGTAGGGAAGGAGAGAGAGAATGAGGGAGAGAGACTTTCTGGATTGAAAACTAAACTAGACAGCTTTAACTAACGACAAAATCAAATATGTACAAATATATACAAATGTGTTCAGGAATGTGCAAACCCCTCTTGCCTCCCCCCATCTCCCCAGCTTTGAGCAGCCCCAAAATGTCCCAGAGCTGCCGGAGAGAGGGCAGAGCAGACAGGAGCTGAGGGTCAGTGATGAGGGTCAGGAATGCACGGGCCCTCTTTCAGTTTAAAACCATTGACCCATGTCTTGTTACAACGGGCCCTCGTAAGAAGTTTCTTCCCATGTTTTTTATAAGCCTCCTCTGTGTATTGAAAGGCTGCAGCAAGCTCTCCCTGAAGCCTTCCCTTCTCCAGGCTGAGCAACCCTGACTCTCTCAGCCTGTCTTCATAGGAGAGCTGCTCCAGCCCTCTGTCCATCTCCATGGCTTCCTCTGGACCGCTCCATGTCCTTGTGTTGGGGACCCCAGAACTGGGTGCAGTGCTACCAGAGACGTCTCATGAGAGCAAAACAGAGGGGGACAGTCTCCTTCCTCTGCCTGCCAATCACAATATTGTGCCAGTGGACAGGGGAGCTTGATGTTCACACCCACTTTTGCTGCTCTCTGCTGGAACCAAGAAGGCAGGAGGAGCCTCCAGCTCCAGAGAGAATGAGGGAGAGAGACTTTCTGGATTGAAAACTAAACTAGACAGCTTTAACTAACGACAAAATCAAATATGTACAAATATATACAAATGTGTTCAGGAATGTGCAAACCCCTCTTGCCTCCCCCCATCTCCCCAGCTTTGAGCAGCCCCAAAATGTCCCAGAGCTGCCGGAGAGAGGGCAGAGCAGACAGGAGCTGAGGGTCAGTGATGAGGGTCAGGAATGCACGGGCCCTCTTTCAGTTTAAAACCATTGACCCATGTCTTGTTACAACGGGCCCTCGTAAGAAGTTTCTTCCCATGTTTTTTATAAGCCTCCTCTGTGTATTGAAAGGCTGCAGCAAGCTCTCCCTGAAGCCTTCCCTTCTCCAGGCTGAGCAACCCTGACTCTCTCAGCCTGTCTTCATAGGAGAGCTGCTCCAGCCCTCTGTCCATCTCCATGGCTTCCTCTGGACCGCTCCATGTCCTTGTGTTGGGGACCCCAGAACTGGGTGCAGTGCTACCAGAGACGTCTCATGAGAGCAAAACAGAGGGGGACAGTCTCCTTCCTCTGCCTGCCAATCACAATATTGTGCCAGTGGACAGGGGAGCTTGATGTTCACACCCACTTTTGCTGCTCTCTGCTGGAACCAAGAAGGCAGGAGGAGCCTCCAGCTCCTGGCAGGAGGGCTTAGGGGCAAGAGAATTTATGCAGAGGGAAGGAAGGCCTGGTGTTGCAGGGCGCAGTCACAGTGTGTTTGCACAAAAGATTAAAAAGATTGAAAAACAAAAGGATTTGACTGTGCCAAGTTGCCATTTCATATCACCTTTTATTCCATAAAATCAGTGTTTGATTCCTTAAGATTTTTCTCTGCTGGGTTGGGATGTCTGCCCCAGCAACAAGCTTGCCTCTAGATCTGTGCCAGGCGCTGCCTGGTGGGATGAACTTCAAGTTTTTTCTAAGTTGGCAAATGCTTCTCATTCCTTCCTGTATGGCACAGTGTTTGACTGATACTTCTTCCTGTTTCAGCCTGAAAGGATAGATCCCAGTGCATCCAGGCAAGGCTATGATGTCCGCTCAGATGTCTGGAGCTTGGGAATTACATTGGTAAGTAAGTGGAGTTTAAACCCTCTGCTGTGCAGTGTTTTCATGCTGGGCAGCCTTGATGTGGCTTTGCAGTGTGGTGGAACTGGGTGCTGTCAGACCTGCTTGAGGCAAAGACCAGCTCTGCAGCTGTGCAGCATTTGCATGTTGTGATCGAAGTGGGCACCTCCTGGCTCAGAAGCAATATAAATCCCTCCAAGGCAGATCGCTCTTCTGAAGCCCTTAGGATACATTTAGCTGCAGCTGTGTTTTGCAGATAAAGAGATGTGAGCAGGGAGGAGGTGTTGGATTGTAAATTAATTTTATCTTCAAAATCTCAGATGAGAAGGGATGGTGAGTGTTGTGGTGCAGAACAGAGCTTCCAGCCTGTGTAAATAAACCTCTCACAGCTCTGGCAGGTAATGTACTTTGACTATGCAGAAGACTTAGTCCTGGATCTTCCTTTCTCAAAGTGGTGAAGTAGAAGAGAAAGCAGAAGTACTAAGTATGGACCAGCAGCTTCTTTCTTCCCCACTGGTGTTTTAAAATGGTAATTTTCATTGTCCTACCAGGAGCAGGGAGTTGGACTCTGTAGTCTTTACAGGTCCCTTCCACCTTGAGATAGTCTATGGTTGTGTGATTCTCATTATCCATGTTCACTAGTGGTTGGTAGGGACTGGAGGATTTTACTGTTCTACTTCTGAACACCTTAGTTAGAGTCAGTGGAAGAGCCATTGTCACGTGAGAATGAGTCCTTGCAGACACTTTCTTACCCTGTTTGAACCTACCCTGTGTAACCTGCCTGGTTCTGTTGCTGTCTCTGCAGTATGAGCTGGCTACAGGGCGATTCCCCTACCCCAAATGGAACAGTGTGTTTGACCAGTTGACACAAGTAGTAAAAGGAGACCCACCACAGCTGAGTAATTCAGAGGAAAGGGAGTTCTCTCCAAGTTTCATCAACTTTGTCAACTTGTGGTAAGTGTTTCCTACTGAAAGGGCTTGGAGTTGGCTTGTTTTGTCTTCACTCTAGGTATTGGGCAAGGGTCACATGCCAGGCACTACTTCCTAGCTCGGTTTCACATTCCTGCACCAACATGGGAGTGAAGGGTTTTTGAATTTCACTGGATTGGAGGTGTCTGGGAAGGGGAGGGTTCGGGGGCAGAAGGGCAGACCTTTGGAAACTGTTCTTCAGAGAACAGAGGAGAAAACCTCTGTAAGGTCTGTGCTTGAGAGAGGTGTGATAGGACCCATGACAGAGATTTGCGTGGCCAGGTAAGGGCCTGGCCTTGGTATGACATGGCCTTGGGACAGACCTGCTGTTTGCCCTTTCTTCTGCAGACAGAAGCCTCAGTCATCTGACAATATTGTCCTGTGGTTGGGCGGAGGACATGTCCTGGTCCTGCCTTATGCCTGGCGAGGCCAGCAGCCTTCCTGCTCAGCACAGTGTGTTCTGCTCAGCACAGTGACTGGCAGGTCCTGTGATGGGTGGCTTGCTTGCTTGTTGGCTTCCTGTCATGTGCCAATCATATGTCAAGATCAGGCCTAGAGATGTTTTGTTGTAGGGCAGAGACTCTGCCTTGGGTGGAGAGCGCACAGGATTTAAGCAGCAGGGGCTGGGGGCAGTCAGTCACCTGATGCCTGTGTGTGGTTGATTGTCAATTTTCTGATTGAGTATTTTTCTGTCAAAATGTGAAAGGTGGTCAACATAATTTCATTAACCAAAAGCACACAGGAAATCCATCAGTGTGACCTGCGATTGTCTTTTGGGACCCTCTGTCCTGGGCAGACCCAGGTGATGGACATCCCTAGCACAGGGGTGCCCATCTCAAAGCTTTGTGACACAGGAAGACTTAGCTCTAGATACTTTCAACTTTCTAGAGTTTTTGTTTCAGGGTTTTCCACCTATTGGAGAGGATTTTTGTCTTTGAATTTAACTCAGAATTACAAATATTTATGGAGGCCAGGTTTCACTTTCCAGCTGGCTTCCTTTCCAGGAAGGCCCTGTTATTTTCTTTGGGCTGCGGAAAACGGCACAAGAACAGCTGCTCAAAAGTTGTTTCCATCTTTTAGTAAAAAATGGTGTAGTATTGATTAGAAAGTCAGAGTTGCTTTCCCCATGCACAATACAAGCAATAGTTTGTTTCCCACATAGTTGTCCATCAAAATGCTGTATCATTGCAGTTTGCAAATGCAGGACCTTGGTCTTCTGCCCTGGGTACAGTGGTGAGTTTGGCTCCAGATTGCCCAGCAGAGGAGCCTGCATGGCATCTCTGCCAAACAGGAGCATCCTTGGCCTACGTGTCTTATTGATTAGGTCAATTCAAATGTACAAGCTCAGGGCCTGCTGCTCTGGAACAGCCACTATGAATAGAGCAATGTGGCAGTTCTCAGCCTAATTCCATTTTTAATTTAATCTGGTTTCGTAAATAATCTGAAATCTGCCTGGAATATTTATTTTGTCCTCACAGCAACATTGTAATAAATGTATCTCTTCATACCTGTTAGTTAAACAGTAATCTTGGTGTTTGGAGACAGATGAGTTTCCAAAAGGCTGTGCTTTCGGGCGGTGGCTTAAATCTCCTGGGGAGAGAGAGGTTCCCACTTTACAAATGGAAATCTAATTATTTTCTGGTTTTGTGCATTTAGGAGTCAGCAGAAATGTTGAAAGAGGGTCCTGCTTGCCATAATACATCAGGGAGGAAAGGATATTTTCAATAATGTTAAAAAAGTTGCTTGAGTGGTTTTTTTTTTCCAAATTTCTTTGAATCCCAACAGCTCTGTGAATGCCTGGGCAGAACATTTTTCCCCTTCAGCACACTTCCCTGTGTTAAATGCTTATCTGAAGTCACTCTCTTCCTGGAACTGCTTCCAGTGATTCAGCTTTCTGCTGCAGAGTTTGCAGAGTATCCAAGTTTTTTTGTCTGGCCTTCAGGAGCCTGGTGCTGGCAGGTGCAAAGCTGACCCTGCTTGCAGGCAGAGCCACAGCTCTGACTTGCCTAAGGAGATGAGATGTTCCTGCAAAGGAGCTGTATGTTGCCTGGTGCTGCAAATGGCCACTCCAGACATGCAGCTTAGCATCGAGCTGGAAAAGAAATAACAGATTACTAGGACTGCTTTATGAAAGCATGCATGGCAATGTTGGAGCACAGCATGGTCTGTGAGCTGAAGTTCTGACTTAAAGACATTATGAGGACTATGTTCAAACCCTTAGGCTTGCTGAGGTCAGAAAATTAATTGCTGTTGAGTAACAAAAGCCTGAAGCAAGGATGTTTGTGCAGCAGCCACAGGTTTTCTGCCCTCTCTGCCCCTGGGCAGCTCTGTAGGCAGGTCACAGGACAGCAGTGCTGAGTGTGCAGCATTAATGACCCTCTGCTTCTCCAAGTAGTTAGTGGCTACACTAGCAGTGCTGGAACTTGAGAACAGTTCAGCCAGAGCCCGTGGGGATGGAAATGCAGCTGTTGGGAATGAGACTTAACTCCCCTCATTTGGGAAAGGTGCTACATTGGCTCTTTTTCTTTCCTAGCAGGGCAGCTCTGGCTTCCAAGGCAGGGTCTGCCAGTGCTGCTCATCACTGAACCCTGTGTGGCAGCACCTCTGTCTCTGGTCCCCATTGCCTTTCCCCTGCCATGCCCCTGCTGCTGGCTTTGGTGGCCTTTGCTGCTGCCGTCGCCCTACACTGTGCGAGGGCCAGGCGGGTGGTTGAACTCTGCTGGAGGGGACACTTGCCAGCCACCTTCCCTGTCCCCCAGCCACCCATGGGCAGCCATGTCACTTCTGCTGTCTCTTCCCACCAGCTGTGGTCTGCCCAGTGCTGGATGTGTCACCAGTGCTGGGGATTGAGCCAGGAGAGCCAAGGAACCTGGGCTTGGCCAGGCAGAGCAGTTTGGCTGTCTGCCACAGCTGCGGTGCCTGCCAAGGGAGTCTCTGCCTCTGAGCCCTGCTGCCAGATGAATGGAAGACAGGCTGGTGGCTACTGCCCACAACTTTTTGTTATGTGGCATTCAAACCTGCTTCCATATGGAGACAGTGGCAGTTGGGATGGTGTTCTGCTTGCAGCTCCCTTGGACTTTGTGGAGACAGTTTGCTACAGACTCCATCTCAAGAAGGATTTGTGGGGACAGTGGCCACATTCACGGTCACACATGGGGAGCGAGAGAGGGAGGGAGGGAGGAAGTGAGTCCCTGTGGTCACTCACAGCACAAGGACAGTTTTTCCATTAAACAAAAGACAGTTCGTCCTACTGCAACAGAAGTGGTAGCAACATCATGTCCTGTACAAATTTGCATTTGATGTCTGGAGCAATTTCCCCAGTCTCACCTTCTCCTAATTTTCTTTCTGCTTTCTTTAGCCTTACAAAGGACGAGTCCAAAAGGCCAAAGTATAAAGAGCTTCTGGTGAGTGCAATGCCTGTCTGCCCACACCAGCCCATCAGCTCTGCCATTCGCATAGCGGGGCTAGTCACATGTCCAAGATTGTTCCTTGTCTTCTCAGGCCGTCAAGGCAGAGTGTTCAGTTCCACAGCCTGAGAAGGAACACTGCTTCCATGCCACTGTCTCTAACCTGTGGTCTTGACAATGGCTGAGATCGTTAGAGGCTGTGCATAAACACGGGAGATCAACACAGGGGAAAAGGCCCCATTGCAGCAGATCAGTGGTCCCCGAGATGGGCATGCTCAGGCAGAAGCCTGCTGGCTGTGCATTGTAAATGCTGCCTTTGCTTGAGGTCCTGATATGCTGCAGGAGCCCAATCAGATTGCTGGCCAGCACTGTCATCAGTAAACACCTCCAATGCACAGATGACACAATGAAGCTGGGAGTGCTCAGGCAAAATTAAGTCCTGAGAGAGCACAACTCTGGAGAGAGCAGAACAGCCTGCCTTGTGGCCGGGGGTCCTAACGGAGGGAAATGCAGAAATACTTTTGGGTTGGATAAGTCATGCTTGGCAACCATGCATCTTCAGGGAGCTCTGGGCATCTGCAAACCACATCTTCAGGGATGTATGAAGCCATGCCCAGGTCCCTGATGGTGGTAGTGGGATATGAAAGATATCCTGGTTGCCTGGTATCCTGGCCCAGAGAGTCATCATGTCATTACTTACCAGTTGTTCTGCGTTGGGTCCAACCAGTACAACCTCCTGGGCAGAGTAGAGGGTCAGGGCTCAGAATGGGTCCTGGTCTTCTGTTTGACCTCTGCAAGCCATGTCTTCCTGTCACTCCTGTCTCCCCAGTGCTGACAAGGCTGATGATTAAACCTCTCTTGAAAGTATTTCAGTACATGTTCATGCTACAAAGGAGCCACGTGCTGCTAGAGCTGCACCCTTGCTGCCTCCTTCCCAGCAGTTCCTCACACTCCTGGAGTCTTGTCCCACCTCCACACTGCACATTTAAAATACTGATTCCCTGTATGTAAAAGCCATAGTCCAGGCTATGTTGTATTGTCCTACAGCCACCACCAAGCCATGTGTTCTTGCATCAGGCA
Organism: Chaetura pelagica; assembly: GCF_000747805.2. NCBI lineage: Eukaryota > Metazoa > Chordata > Aves > Apodiformes > Apodidae > Chaetura > Chaetura pelagica. The sequence goes on from NW_009952430.1 coordinate 3,371,025, forward strand.
AATCCATACACAGAGCTTTTATTTGGTGTAACCAGCATGAGTTAGAAGGGAGAATGTAACCTTGTTGTTTTTTTGTCTGATTCCAGAAACATCCCTTCATCCTGATGTATGAGGAACGCACAGTGGATGTTGCATGCTATGTTTGCAAAATCCTGGATCAAATGCCAGCAACTCCCAGCTCTCCAATGTACGTCGATTGATACTGCTGCTACATCAAACTATAGAAAAAGGGCTGAGAGAAAACAAGCTGTAAAGAATTGTCATCACATATTGCAGTGTTTTTAATGCTCGCCCAGACACCATGTGCAATAATATTGGTGTTATTTCCATCCTGTCTGTATACTGTTGTCACATATAAAGTGCATCCCTGTAATACCTGATCACACAGTGTTAGTGTTGGTCACAGAGAGACCTCATCTTGCTCTTTTGTGGACATATTAATGAAATGTGGAAATAAGTACATTTATTTGTTGGCTGTGATAGCACCTAAAATTCATTTCTAGACTCAAAACTTGGAGATTTCTCAGCAGCTATTGGAAAGATTTTCCTGTCAAACTCTTCCAATTGTTGTTTCAAGTAATAATAAAAAGCAAACAAACAAAAGGTAGGTGTTGTCTGTCTGAACATTAAAGAAACTGCCTGAAGGGAAAAGAACTTAACCAACAAGATGCTTTGCCTTCTGGAGCTAGAAAGGCAAAGAAGAATTTTATTCTTCACAAAGTGCAATAGATGCTATGAAATTCTGTTGCTTTACAGTCGCAGTGTACTTTCTGGGGACAGTGTGCTCAGCTGAACTTCTGTTCAAGAGAGATCATATTAAATATAGTGACTATGTCTTTACCAAAAATATGTTGCATTGAAGAAGCTAACATTAAAGTATTCAGAGATTGGACATAATGTATTCTTTCTCATCTTACCAAGCCAGCCATTCTTCACTCTTAACTAGGTGTCCTGTAAATTGTTACCTGGTAAGATAAGTTCTTTGACCTGAAAAATTATTAAACTACTCGATTGAATTTAACCTGCTTGTGACCTGATTTATAGCTGCACAGTGCTCGCCACCAGCAGTTTTGCTTTGACTTTGCCAAGTGCTGCAGCTGTTTTAATGAGCCATGAACAAGTGTCTGTTTCTAGCCAATGTTGCTCGTGTTCTCCACTCTCCTCAGCCCTGATGGTGGGCAGGGATGTGGCCTTTTCACTGACCCTGAGACCAGCCTGGCACTGCTGCCACCAGTCCAGTGTGCTTCATAAGACCAAACATCAGTGCTTCCGTCTCGCCACTGCAGGCAGAATGGCGGGCATGTTCCCCCTCCCATGCTGGGGCTCTGTGCTTCAAATGTCACACTCGGCTTAGCTCACTGGAGACCTTTTTCACCAACTTCTGGGCTTATTTAACCTCTTTTGTGACCCTGCATAGCTCGTTATTGCATCCTAGATTGAATCTCACTGAGATTGTTGCCGACAGAGATGAGGTGGAAATGAAGTGTCTAACATCACCTATTGGTGACCCAGCAAGGCCAGGCAAACTGTCGTTTTCTGGCCCATTGCTGAGCAAAAAAACCACATCACTTGTGGTTTTTTGTTGTTTTCTGAATTGGCATATTTTTAAAAGCTTATTTTTTCCTCAAAAGACTTTCCCAAAACCATTTTCCCAGATGCCATTTTCAGCCATTTAGTAGCATACCAGAAATAAAATGGAGGCTGCAGGGTCTCTGATTTCCATTTGGAGTTGTCTAGTTTAGGCAACTTCTGTGGCAAAACTGGACTCTGACACAGAGGGCTAGAAATGGTTGTGAAATGGTTGTGAAAATGGTTGTGAAAAGACAGTAGTACTGGCAAGATTCCCAAGGAGGGGGCTTCCCACATTCAACCAATTCTACCAAGCACAAACTGGGCTAATGCCCAGACCTAGAGACTAGAGACCAGGGCAACTCTGCTCCAGAATCTCGGCTGGAAAAGGAGCGAGAGTAAAGGCCATGCTCCTGTTTCTCCAGTCATGGAGGCCTTTGCATAAGGCTTGCAGCAGTGGGCATCTCCTGCTGGGCTGTCAGAGCTGGTCCTGCTATCACAGAGGCTGATGCTGTCCCTTGGGACAGAGCGTGCTTGGCTGGGCAGAAGGTGCAGACCTCGTGCCCTTCCTGGGTTATGTTCTTCATCAGGCCAGGCAGTCACTAAAGGCTTCCCAAAACAGACAAGGCAGAGTTGCTGAAATAACTAGTAATTCCTAGCAGCTCTGCTTAATCGTATGGGAGGAGCAGTTGAATGAGGTGTGTAACATTTCTAAAGCCATAATTATGCCCCCAGCCGTAGTTGTATCCCACAGCTTTTCCTCAGGCTTGGCACATCCCTGCAGCTAGGCTTCCCAACCTCCAGCCACCCATACAGGACCTCAGCCATCCCAGGCCTCACAAATGCTGGCTGGGGAAAAGAAGAAACAGGACCAGTACAGAGAGAAAGAGATGCATGCCAAGGTATTTGCCGCTGCCCCTACCTTTCAGGCATTAAACTCTAATTCACATCTATCCAGTAAAAGCCCAAAAAACTTTCAACGGGCTGACAGAGATGGAGCCTCCCAGGAGCCATTTTCCTTCCAAATGCTTTGTTCTGTACTTTCATCACAGTTAAGGTGGATTCTCCATCCAGAGCCTCTGCTGCTGATCCCATCTAGAGCTCCTCTTCAGCAGCACAACCAGCTTGCTTGCCACAAATGAGAAATGAAAACATGAACCTTTGAGCAGCCAGTGACATAGGATTGAGGTGCCGTGGCATGGGTGGCTGTGTAGAAGGACAGGTTTAGCATATTAAACATAATTATTAACTATTAAGGGTGCACCATTTATTGCAATATATCTTTATTTTAAAAAAGGAGAAAAAAGTATATAGTGTTCAGAAGCTGTGAAAATAGTGTAAGAAGTGTACATTGTGAACTCATTTTGTTTTTTTGGTGTTTTTTTTTTTTTTGTACCATTGAAAAATGTATAAAATAATTATCAAAAAGCTGATGTGCAGGGATGTTGCCTTATTGTCTGTAAAATGGAGCTCAGGAACATAACTGCTTCAAAGAGCTTCAGAATATTTTATCCAGTATCCTGGTTTTAGTTCCTCCTCTATTTAAGATATTATACATGGATCAGAGTGTTTATGTAATAGTTCTATCCTTTTGCCTGCAGGTCAGTTGAAATAAAACTAGGATGCAAATGTGACCTTGTTATTTTCATTTTGTAAGGTCAGCCATGAATGAGAAGATTCATTAAAAGCTGTTGAAATACCTAGCTTCCAGGCCTTCCCTCAGGTGGAGGCAGCTGTTCAGAAGAGAACTTATTCTACAAAACTGCTTGTGACGATTTCAAAACAAATCTTTTTTTTTTTTTTTAAACAAAAAACGATCAGGGCCACCAACTTTCAGGCCCTGCACCATTTGCTCCAGGACCTGCAGGACCTGCCAGCCCAAGAGTGGGGGCACAGCTCAACAACCAGCAGCCCCCAGGTCAACACCTCCATGGCCAGAGATGTAGGGCAGAGGAAGGAGAATAACATAGCACTTGAGGGCAGCAACTCCCAGGTACACGGTCCCTTGGGTGGGGAATCTGGCTTCCTGCTTGATGATGAAGTTGATGCTGAAGATGATGAAGGCCAGTCCAACCAGAGAAGAGGCACTGCAAGCAGGACAAGGAGATGTACATGAAAACACTGGTGGAGGGACCCAGCACCTCAGCAGCCAGGTGAGGCATGGGTTCCTCAACTGAACTCCCAGGCAGGCAACTGGAGGACCTTGGCTGCATCCCTGCAATGGTGGTCTGCGTGGCTGGGGACCCTGGCTCTGTCCCCAGTGTGCTGCTCTTAATGCTTGGGGAACTTGGTTGCATTGCTGGGAACCCTGTGTCCCCAGGGCAGTGGCACTAGAATCAAAAGTCTTCCTACGTGAGGGCTCTCCTGCCCTCTTCTCAGGGGCCACTGGGGATATTTATTTACTTACTTATTTTACTTATTTATTTGATAAAACTATCAGGGGATGGAGGCAGCTTATGGCACCCCAGCTCATTGCCATGGGGGCATGGAGCCTCTGGGACCCTTCCCCTCCCCCCACCTCTGGATTTCATGAGTGCCTGTTGTAGCACCTGGAGCAAAGCACTTCTGCTTTGGCTTCCAAAATTCAGTTGAAAACCCAAGAAAAAAAAGAAATAACCAACAAAAAAAACCAAAACCAAACCAAAACAAAAGGTTGAATGGGTTTTTATTGGCTTTAATATAATTTAAAAACCTAATCCCTTTTTTAAGGGCATCAGTCCCTGCCTTTTCTCCTGGCCACGGAATATCCCTTGGCAGGGCAGGGGGTGGGGCTGAGCCCTTCATGGATGTCCAGCCACAGCCACTTGCTGGTCAGCTGGGGTGGGGGGGGGTTTGGCTGGTGACAGCCCGTCTTGCACTGACATCCCCTGGGGGCTGGAGGAACCTCGGTGCCCAGGAGAGGTAGGGCAGAGGCTGTCCTTGTGTCCCTCTGCCTTGGGGACAGCCTGGGCTTATCCCTCAGGAAGCCTGGCAGGAGAGAGCAGAGGGAGCTGGGCTGGAGGGGGAGCAGCCATGGAGACACAGGTGCAGATAAAAACTGACCTCCCCTGTGGGCACCCTGCCCAGCCCACTGTCTCCTTCCTGGAAAATATCGAATTTTCAGCCAGAATTGCTGGAAAATTTTGAGCATGAAAGTGCCACAAAACAGCAAATTTTGAGTCCGAAATTTTTTTACTGTGAGAGTGACAGAGCACTGGAACAGGCTGCCCAGGGAGGTTGTGGAGTCTCCTTCACTGGAGACATTCAAAACCCACCTGGATGCATTCCTATGTGATGTACTCTAGGTGACCCTGCTCTGGCAGGGGACTAGATGATCTTTCGAGGTCCCTTCCAGCCCCTAAGATTCTATGATTCTATGTCTACGGTTGTGTCTAGGGTCAAGGGTCTAGGGGTAAGCATCTAGAGTTAAGACTCTAGGATTAAGAGTTTTGGGTATAGGGTTAAGAGTGGAGTTACGTGTCTAAGGTTTAGGGTCTATGGTCTAGGGTTTAAGGTCTAGGGTTAAGCTTCTAGGTTGTCTAAGGTTAAAGGTCTACAGTTAAATGTCTACGGTAAGGGTCAAGGGATTAGAGTTAAATGTATAAGGTTAAAGTTCTAGGGTTAAGGGTCTAGGTAAAAACATCTTGGGATAGGGGTAGTGTATTAATCACCTTGGGTTAAGGGTTTAGGGTTAAGGGTGTGGAGTTCAGGGTCTAGTGTTAATTGTCTATAGTTAAGGGTCTAGGGTCAAGCATCTAGTGTTAAGGGTCTGGTGTTAAACATCTAGGGTAGCCTTTAGGGTCTAGTGTTAAGCTTCTAGGCTTAAGCATCTTGTTAATTGTCTACAGTTAAGGGTGAAGTGTTAGAGGGTCAAGAGTTAAGCGTCTAGTGATAAGGGTCTAGGGTCTATTGTCTAGGATTCAGGGTCTAGGGTTAAGCGTCTTGCATTATTGGTCTAGGGTTAAGGTTCTATTGGTCTAGGGTTTAAGAGTTTCAGGTTAAGTTTTAGGGGTCTAGGATTAAGGGTATAAGGTTCAGTGTCTAGGGTTAAGCTTCTATGGTTAAGGGTCTAGAAGCTAGGCTTAAAGGCCTAGGGTTCAGGGTGTAGAGTTAAGAGTCTAAAATAAAGTGTCTGCAGTTAAGGGCCTAGGATAAGGGTGAAAGGTTAAGGATATAGTGTTAAGGGTCCAAGGTTAGGAGTCTAAGATTAATGGTCTAGGTTTAAACATCTTTGGTTATGGGTCTAGCGTTAATCATCTTGGGTTAAGGGTCTAGGGTTAAGGATGTGGATTTGAGGGTCTAGTGTTAATTGTCTATAGTTAAGAGTCTTATATTAGAGGGTTTAGGGTTAAGGATGTGGATTTGAGGGTCTAGTGTTAATTGTCTATAGTTAAGGGTCTTATATTAGAGGGTTTAGGGTTAAGGGACTAGGGTCAAACGTCTAGGCTTTAGAGTCTAGGTTTAAGCATCTAGGGTTAATGATCTAGAGTTAAGGATCTAGGGTTAAGTGTCTGGGGTTAAGGGTCCTGGTTTAAGAGTCTAGAGTTAAGCATCTATGGTAAAGGGTCTAGGGTTAAGGGCCTAGGGTAAAGCTTCACTGGTTAAGAGTCAAGGATTAGGAGTTTTGGGTAAAGCAACTGAGGTAAAGGGACTAGAGTTAAGCATCTAGGATTAAGCATCCAGGTTTAAAGAGTCTAGGATTATGGGTCTGGCCTCTGAGGTTCATGATCTAGGTTTAAGTGCGTAGCATTAACAGCCTAGGGACTAGGGATAAGGGCCAAGTGATAAGTGTCTAGAGTTAAGCATCTGGTGTTCAGGGTCTAGAGTTAAGGGTTAAGCTTCTAGGGTTTAGCGTCCAGGGTTAAGCATCTTGGGTTAAGGTAAACGGTCTATGTTTAAGAGTCTGGAATTAAGCATCTAGGGTAAAGGGTCTAAGTTTAAGGATCTAGAGTACAGCATCAATGGTTTAGTGTTAAATGTCTAGGCTTAAGGGTCTAGTGTTAAGCGCCTAGGGTTTAGGGTCTAGGGTACAGCATCTAAGGTTAAAGGTTGAGGGTTAAGCATCTAGTGTTAAACATCTAGGGATAAGGGTCTACAGTAAGGGGTCTAGGATTAAGCATCTAGAGTTAGGTGTCTTGAGTTAAGGGTCTAGGGTTTAGTGTTAAGGGTCATGGGATAAGGGTTAAGAGTCTAGGTGTGGCATCAGGTGTTAAAAATCTAGGTTTCAGGGTCTAAGGTTGTCTAGCATTATGCTTCTGGGTGTAAGAGTCTTATGTTTAAGCATCTAGCTTTAATGGTCTAGGATTAGGTTCTATGATTCTATGGGTAATGGGTGCAATTGGAGCATAGGAGGTTCAAGGTGAATATTCGAAAAAAAATTTTTACTGTAAGAGTGACAGAGCCCTGGGACAGGCTGCCCAGGGAGGGTGTGGAGTCTCCTTCAGTGGAGACATTCAAAACCCACCTGGATGCGTTCCTGTGTGATGTACTCTAGGTGACCCTGCTCTGGCAGGGGGGTTGGACTAGATGATCTTTCGAGGTCCCTTCCAGCCCCTAAGATTCTATGATTAAGGCTCTGGAGTTAATTTTCTAGGGTGAGGGGTCTAGAGTGTAGGATTAAGGGTCTAGGGTCCAGGGTTAAGCGTCTTGGGTTTAGGGCCTAGGGTAAATGGTCTATGTTTAAGAGTCTGGAATTAAGCATCTAGGGTGAAGGGTCTTTGGTCTAGGATTTAGGGATACCTAACACTAGATGCTTAAACCCTTAATGCTCAATGCTGAATCCTAGACCCTTAACGCTGAACCCTTAACCCTATAGCCTAAACCCTAGACTTTTAAATGCTAGGCCCTTAGCCCTAGACGCTTTAGACCATCCATGGTCATGCTAGTCGACATGCTAGTCGTTTTAACCTAGAAGCTGTAGACTCTTACACCCGCAACACCAGACACTTTATCCTAGACCCTAAACCCTAGACCCTTAACCCTTTTTGCTTAATTCCAGACTCTTAAACCTAGACCATTAACTCTTAAACACAGACCCTAAGCCATAGATCTTTACTCTAGACTCTTAACCGTTATCCCTAAACCCATAACCCTAGACCTTAAGCCTTGGACCCTAATACTAAACCCTAGACAATAGATCCTTTACTATAGACACTTAACTCCAGACCCTTAACGCTAGATCCCTAACCCCAAACACTTAACCCTAGACACGTAACCATAGGGGCTTAACCCTAGATGTTTAAATCTTGACACTTATCCCTAGACCTTTAATCCATGACCCTTAAGCCATGACCCTTAACCCGAGATGCTTATCCCTAGACCCTATACCCTTAAACCTAAACTCTTAACTCCAGACTCTTAAATCTTTCCCCTTAACCCTACTCCTAGACCTTTAACCCTTAAACCTAGACCCTTAAACCCTAGACCCTTAACCCTTAAACTGAGACCCTTAAACTTCTACATTGAACACTAGATCTTTAATCCTAGATGCTTAACCCTAGACCCTTAACCTTAGACCCTTGACCCTAAACCATCTAACCCTGGACCCTTAAGTATAGAAACTTTACACTAGACACTTTACACCCTTATCCTAAGCTCTGGACATTGACACTATATGCTTAACCCTAGAACCTTCACCCTTAAACCTAGACCCTTAATCCTTGGACTTTAACCCTAGACTATAGACACTAAACCCTAGACTCTTAACCCTTAAACTGAGACTGTTAACATTTTACACTTAACATTTGATCTTTAACCCTAAATGCTTAGCCCTAGACTCTCAATCCTTGGCCCTTGACCCTAATCTCTAAAACCTCTAAGCATGGACCCTAAACTTCAACCCTTAAACCTAGACCCTAAGCCCTTGCCCCTTAACCCTAGACCCTTAACCCTAGTCCCTAGATCCTTAACCCTTAAATCAAGACCCTGTTGCCACAGATGCTACTGAGGTAGAAGAATCGTATTCTGCAACTAGATGGACCACAAAACTAGCCAGGGATATTCCATTCCATATATCTATATAAGCTCAGAAGAAGGTCAGAGATCACAGAAGACAACTTTCTTTCTGCTTCTTCTTCCCCTTCTCTTCCATCCATGGCTGGCATCCAGGGAAGACTCCATCTGTCCATCCCTGTTGATCCTCAGGCCCATGCATCCCTGCCCCTCATCACTCTCCCCTCAGCTCCTGTCTGCTCTGCCCCCTCTCCGGCAGCTCTGGGACATTTTGGGGCTGCTCACAGCTCAGGAGATGCCGGGGATATTCCTGGGGTCAGGGGGAGGCAAAAAGCTTTTGCACATTCCTGAACACATTTGTATATATTTGTACTGTATTTTCTTTTATCATTAGTGTTCAACTAAAGGTGTCTAGTTTTCAATCCAGAAGAGTCCCTCTCCCTCCATAATTTTGCCTCTCCTTCGCTCCCTGGGAGAGGGGGGAGGGGATCGAGAGCATTGCTGTCTGTGGTTTAATTGCCAATTCTGAGTCAAACTATAACAGGTCATTAGATTTATTACCTACAAATTCAGTGTCTTAATATAAATATTCTGTTTGTACCCCATAAAAAGGTCGTTCTTATGCTCTGATTCTTCAGATAATATTCTGATACAATCTCAGCAGTATTCCGATTAGGGTAATTAAATCTGTAGAAATAGAATCTACCTAAATCAGTGCTACAAATTGAATAGGTATTTTGGACAATCATTAGCTTAGTTAACACTCCTCAAACACACCAACTACAGAATAGCAAAGACATCTGCTTTACGAAGTCAAATGTTGCCTACTTTTTTTCAAAACATTTGGAATTTAGAAGTCTCCAAGTATCTAATGAAGTTAAAGTACTGTGAAATGTTAGGACTGGGGGAAGCTCCTGTAAACAAGTACAGAAGTAGTCTTCATTTAAATTACAAAACACTCACCTCCATAAAAAGCTTTAAAACTGACCCAGTCAAAAACAGTGCCCTGCAAAATCTAGCAGTATAAAGAATCTCTGTAAGCTAAAGCAGGTCATATATTGTGATTACACCACAATAAAATGTACTTAGTGTCAGGAACAAGGAGGAAATTTTGGGAGATGACAATAACACCTTCAGGCCATTTGATCTGAACCACTGCACTTCTTTGGGCAGCCTAGAGTAAAGCAGTTTTGTTTGCTGCTCAGAAAACACTTAAAAGAGAGGAATGCTGTATTTTCTGCATTTTGTTGCTAAACAGACTCTCCCATCTTGGGACAGGCTTCCCAGAGAGGTTGTGGAGCCTCCTTTACTGTAGACTTCGAAAACCTGCCTGGATGCTTTTCTGTGTGGCCTGCTCTAGGTGGTCCTGCTCTGACAGGGGGGTTAGACTCTATGATCTCCAGAGGTCCCTTCCAATCCCTACATTCTATGTTCTATGAGTCTATGTTCCATGAGTCTATGTTCCATGAGTCTATGTTCCATGAGTCTATGTTGCTGGGTTTACTTGGTTTAAAGAGCTATAGCACCTGCTGTTTTCAGCAGGTGGAAGAAAACTTCAGTGCCACATTTTTTTAATGGGCTTCATTGATACTTCAAACCCAGATGCTGCAATTAAAAACAAGCTTGCCTTTGTGTAAAGAAAGCATCAGAGGACGGTAATGATCCTGTAAAAGGCTCGTATTCCACAGGTTGCCTCTGCAGAACAGGCAACCTCCCACTACAGAATCTGGTCTGAAAATTTATCCCAACACTAACACTGGAAGGAAGGAGGCTTCTACATCTCACACACTTTGGGTTTCATATCAGGCATGTGAACAGGTGCCATTCTGAGCCAAGTGAACGCAAGGTTAGAAATTTTAATCTAGGTCTAATAATGAAGTATCAGCAACAAAGTGGAGGCAGGGACTGAGCAAGCCATCTGTGCTGAGACTTGTTTGTGGTTTCTAAATGCCCAAGACAGCAGCAGTAACTATTCCATAGTGTCCGTTTTCCTGGTGAGTTGTGTTGCTGATAGGAGGCTTTTCTGCGTCTTGAACTAAGAAGGCATTGAGGTACCCTGTGCCTAATTCCCTGAGTCCTTCAGGTCCATGCTAGAGCCAAATATTGCTACCAGCTGCTCCTCGTAATGTGTTATATCCCTCTTCATGATGTCCATGCAGGTCCAAAGCAACCTCTCAAATGTTTGCACATCCATGACTGCAAAGGAACAGAAGTGAAAAACAAGATTCTTTTTCAAAAAGGACACCACGCACCAATCTGTTTTTTTGACCCAGAACACAGACCTCTGGTCCAACCCATTTGGGTTTGAGGCTTCAATAGAAATCACAGAAACAGAATTCAGATTTCTGATTTCCCTCTGTACTGTTACTTGCAGAAACAAAGATGAGTGAAATACAGACCAGACCTCAAGGATAAACACAGAAGCCAAATACACACCCCACTGCCATTGGAAGAACACCTGAAAGCTGTGTGTGGCAAACAAACTGTAGACAAGAAGCTGATGCTACTTACCCCTTCAAAGGATACGGGGGACACAAGCAGAAGAAAACAGAACCTGCTGGAAGGAGGCAGCCGTGATTCTCCAGCATAGAGATCTGCTTCAGCCCATGATCCCAGCTTTTCATGTCCAAATGCCAGTTACCAAAAGGCTATTAGGTTTTGAATAGCTGCTCGCTCGGTGATGGTCCACAAAACAAGCAAAAACAGAAAAGAGTAGCGAGAAACACAAAACATCTGCTTACCTAAACATTTGACCTCCCCAACAGCATAAGCAGAGGCTGCTCTGGGTTTGTTGGTAACAAGTGCAAGCTCTCCAAAATACTGCCCTCTGCCATAACGGGTAATCTCCACTTCTTGGTTAGCTTTGCCTGTCATAGTCTGTTGAACAGTACATTTTCATTATTTGCATACAGATCTGACTTTGTACAAGCCTGCAGTTAATTCCAGTTGTTTTATAGATGTGCAACAGCTTATTAATTCAGGACTTCTAAACTAGCAAGTCTCACGTCATGCTTTGTACTGGCAGAACACTTTGACAGCATATTCAATTAGAACTTTGATAAGAAAGGTGTATGCCAGCCCAAAAGCTCTGAGATTTGCAAATATTTACTGTTCCAGCTTTGGGAACTGTTATTTCATTAGCTTAACACAGGTTTTATCATGCACAACATGTCCCCTAAGGCTGCTTCAGACTGCACAGAGATCTGCTCAAATGTCTAGTGTCTAGTATGTCACTAGAAATAACAGACCCCAGGTTTTGTAAATTGTAGTTTTCTATAATCCTAGAATAAAAGTCTAATTTCCACCCTTAAGGTCAGGGGCAGTATATCAAGTTGTTTGCAGAGGAGCAGACATAAAAAAAGATTTTGCAATCAAAGACTTGTGGCCACTTCAGAACAGGTCGGTTTTAAGTCCTCATACATCACATGAGTGACAGCGCTAAACATCATAAAATAGTATCTTTAAAGAAGTCAGGATAGGCTTTTTCACACCACTTGATCAAATCAGGAATTGACCTAAAGCCTAATGACCCAATCTGAACTGACCTTGCTTTTCATCAAGATTCTTACTTCTCCAGACTCTACAATATAAAAACAGTCAGCTCTGTTGCCCTGTAAAGAGGAAAAGGCAAAACAAATTATTATTTACTTTACTGTAAAAGTATGTGTAAATGGTATTAAAGCTTTCACTTGTGCAAAAATCTGCTAGAGTTAACAATTCTTAACATTAAATGGTGACTGGTTAAACAGAGACACATTGGTACACACCATCCAGTAACAGGACAGATGGAAAGGAAAAATGAAAGGAGATTGATGATACAGATCAAGTTCTAGAAAGGAATCACAAGGTGCTCTTGAGTAACTGAGTGTGAAATTTAAAAAAATGGTTTAGTCAAATTTCGCTGTTTATATGAAAAAGTCATTGTAGGGGTGACTGTCCTGGTTTGAGCCAGGATGAAGCCAATTTTTCTTTTTACTGATTTTTTTTTTCCTTCAGTAAGCTTTCTTGTAACTAGCAACAGTGTGTTCTGCTAGGCTGATAAAACAGTGGGATGTTTTTCTAACTACTGAGGCTTCAAGGTCTCCGCTTCACTCTGCCGGCTCAGACACTGTGTGGAGATCTGTGACCCCCCGTAGGAGGCTGAGTTAGACAGACAGCAAAATTGGCCAAAGATATTCCATTCCATATATCTACGTAAGCTCAGAGGAAGGTCAGAGATCACAGAAGACAACTTCCTTCCTTCTTCTTCTTTTTCCCTTCTCTTCCGTCCATGGCCGGCGTCCAGGGAGGACTCTGTTCATCCATCACCGTCGATCCTCAGGCTTGATCTCTCCTGACCCCCATAACTCTCTGCTTTCTCCAGCAGCAGCTCCGGGATTCCTCGGGACTCTTCCCAGTTCAGGGAAGTGCTGTGGGAGTTGCTGGGGTGGGGGGAGGCGAGAGGCTTTTGCCCATACCTGAATATATATCTGTATATAATTGTATATATTTTCTTGTATGATTCATTAGTGTTTTGATTAAAGCTGTTTAGTTTAGTTTTCAATCCAGCCAAGTCTCTCTCTTTTTCTCTCTCTCCTTCCCTACCTGGGTTGGGGGGAGGGGGGATCGAGAGCACTGTTGTCGGACCTAAGTCAAACGATGACAGTGACCAACCACTGGAACAGGTTGCCCAGAGAGGTTCTAAAGTCCTTTGGGGTACTGAAAAGCTATCTGGAAAAGACAGTCTGGGCAACTGGCTCTATATGGCCCTGCTTGAGGAGGAGGGTTGGACAAGATGGTCTCCAGAAATCCCTTCCAACCTCAATCGTTGTGTGAGAGTTTCTAGAACCTTTCTCACATCTATCTAAACCACATCAGGTTGCACATCTGTTGACCTTCAACAGACTGTATGTTACAATCTGCCCTGGAGAGCTTTGCCAGGATTTTTTTTTTTTTAATTTTAGCTGTGACTTTCCCTCTCCATCCCAACCCCTGTGGGCTTGATACAGAATTGGTATTCAAGAGTGGAGGGCCAACACATGCCTCCTGCTATGAATCAGAATTAAAGGGACTAAAGGCTTCACAGCGACAGAGCTGGATAAGGAACTGGTAAGTGAATGGGAGCAGCTCAGCAAAAAAACCCTTAAGAAACAATGTGAGGAGGGAGATAAATCAGACATTAAGTCAAGTGGGCAAGGAGACTAGGAATGTGATGGGAAGGATGGAAAAAGATGATTATTACTTGAGTCTGAAACAGGGGCTGGGAAAAGATGATGCAAGATTTAAACATGAAGATGCAGAAAAAAACCAGGCCCTTAGCAAAGCTTCCTGGGGATGGTTGTAAAACACCCAGCACAAAGCTTTTCATTCACTTCTGTCATCCACCACAACATGAACTGACACACTGAGCACACTTCTGAAAGAAGTGTGAAAGAGTACTTCTGTCTTTTTCTTTTTTTTTTAAAGAATGGTAAGAGTGTGGACATCTTCATACCGCCAGCAGGCACTAAAAAATGTCAGGTGCTTTAAAGTATTCTGTCTTAACTGAGGGGTCAAAGTCCAGAAAGATAATTAAAATCTAGAATTATCCATCAGAGAAAAGGGGTTCATAGTATCGATGCCATGTAACATGTTACGTTTTCCAAACATGAAACATCACTGTCTTTAGCTGTCAAATGCAAACATCTTGTCCTTAATTCAGTTATTGCAAAAGATTAAGACCAACTGCATAACTGGATCACTGACTGCTTTCCAAAAAGTTATGTATGACACAGCCAAAAAAAAAATTCCACAGCTTTAGCTTGAGTTTGTCCAGCTTCATGTTGCACCACTCTGGCCTTGATAAAATACCAAAGATTGTCAATTGACATGAGACTACTCCACGACTGAAATGCTCTTCTTAAGAGCATCTGGAAAAACAGTGGTTTTAATTAATCCTACCAGTCTCTGAATAGTTAACTAAGTTTGATCTAAGTAGCAAAATATTCCAAATGGCTTAATGTAGTTTCACCCAAACCATAATCCTGTTTAATTGTTTGGTTTTGTTGTTCAGTCAGATGTAGAAATTAGAGATGCCTTTACTAGATGATTGCAGAGCCCTGGTCATAGGTGCCTATGAAAAGTCGAACTGGGGACTTCCATGGAAAATTACAAACACAGACATTTACTTTCAGCTTCTTAAGGCATACAGCTCTTGTAACTCTGCAAAAACCATTTATCAAACAGATGAGAAAAGAAAAATGTGGAAACTAAAGTAATATAATACATGTGTAGCAAAAGACATATTGGTTGTTCCCCAAACATTCAAGAAGTGGCTAAATACATTTCAAGTATTAAAAGAAAAATGATGCCATGTAGGTCCAAGTAATAGGATTCTATAAGTCAGTTCCAAACAGGAAAAAAAGAAGCCAAGAAAGGAGAATGATAAAGAGAAATTTTGATTTCAAGTACCTGAGAAAGTATGCATTCCCCATCTTGATACACTTTCTCCCCTATGACGTCCACTATCTTCATCCTCTCTGATGCCTGGAATTAAGACAAAAATGAAACATAAGTATCTATTGTAACATACCTTGGGTAAACTTTGTAACCCTGAAATGAAGAAGCATTCACTAGACACACAAACATGCAGCATCTGGGTACTGAAAAACACAGCCCCTACAATGACACTGTCGTACTGCACCACAGCTTCCAAGCCTGCCGTCACCAATAGGCAAAGAAAATTGCCTAGTGTCCCATCCAGGTGCTTTTCGTAACGTTAATGAATAGCTGATCTGTCTGGCTTAGAGCAAAGAAAAAAACCCACAACCAACTTCATCTAAGATTCAGTTGAAATTTGACGAAAACACTAAGAACAAACTTCAATAAGGACCACCAGGAATATATTTTCAGAAAATTTTAATCACCATATATTTGAATATGTGGGGCTTCTATGATGGAGATCTCTTTCCTAGAGTGGAGAGACAAAGGGGATATGAAAAGGACACCAGGTCTAAATTGTGAGCAGGCACTGCAACAAGATGCCCAGCAGCAAGGGCAAAAGGTACTAAGCTGATGTGCAACAAAACTTGTCGTGAGCCTCCGTAAATTGCAAGGGAGAAAGAAGAGTTAAATCTACCTCCAGTGGTTTCCAGTTCCCACTGCCCATCTGAAGATACAGGCTGAATCCATAGCTTAGAAGTGACAATTTATATATTGCTCCTAAAATCATGGGCCACACACACGACCATGACATGTGCCTGCCTTTCCTGTCCATTTTGTTCCCAGGTAGCAGTGCTTCCCTTTAGCCTATTCTTAGTCTACCTTCTGAATATTGGTTAAGGTTAAAACAAGACCTACTCTGGCTCACATCTTTGTATCAAATTTAAAGTCATTCATGGTTGATAAAAGTCAAATATCCTCACTTTAATGTCATACCCCCCAAGGGAACCAAAGCCCTAAGTTCCAATTTTCACCTTAATAGCTGTTCTCTGACACATTTAGAGATGGTTTTTGTTTTGTGGTGTTTTGAGATTTAAATAAAATCTTTAAACAGGCTGAGATAAATAATTGCTTACTGTGAACAAAGGATATGAAAAAAAAAAGTGTTCAACTTCAATAATGCAAATCAAGTTGCACAGTAAACGGGATACCAAAGCAGATCTTAAACTTTTATTCTAAGCAAAACTGACTCAGATTTCTGCTATAGTAGGAACACTGACTGCAGAGCTAATGCTAATGTAGTAATTTGATGCAGATGTCTCTGAGAAGCTTTACCTCCAAGAATTTAAGAAGGGGCACAGACTCAATAAATGATTCATATGTCTTCCTCTTCTTTGCGTTGTTCTTCAATATAATCCTTCTGAACGTCCCCCGATCCTGCAAGAAACAGCACAGAGAAATACATTTTTCCTCTTGACTAAAATGCTCCTTTTAAAACATGAACTAGTATTTGCAACAAATGCTTTGAAAAGCCAGCTGTTAAAATGACACCATATCCATCACAACAGTGATCACAACAGCTCTTGTGAGAGTACTTGTTGGAATAACAAATTGAAAAAAAGGAAGCTCTAAGACCTGGCCCTTCTCAGAGAAGCATTTAAGAATTCCATTTTTAGTCCATCTTGTACTGTTTTTCAGGGTTATGGTTTTGGGTTTTGTTTGGCTGTTTGTTAATATACCTGTCATGCTTCCACATACTATGCAGAAATTATGCCCTTCTTGCCGAAACCATTGGAAATATCATTTTCTAACACTTGTTATTAAGGCAACTGCAGGATTAAGTCTCAGATTCTTTTCTACTTGAGTCACAGATTTCAAAAGTGAGTTGGAGGTTTATAGTGGTCTCAGATAGATGAGGAACAGAGTATCACAGAGCAACAGGCTTGATCCATTCCTCCATCTTCCAGATCTGAGCGGCAGCATTTTGAAATCACTGCTTCCTAACTGCCAGCTGCCCACATGTACCATAACCACCTTCCTGACGGACAAAAATGTTTACTTTACTTTTGAAATCCAAATGTTGGGCAAGATTCCCACCAGCACCACCACCCTTCCTGCTCTGAGCTCTTCCCAAGCAGCAGCAGCGCTGGCCACGTGGCGGCACTGAGTGCCTGAGCCAAGGCAGGCTCGTCCCGCTGCCTGGCGCCCTGCGGTGGGAGACAGGCTGCCAGAGATCCGGACGAAAGGCTCTTCATTTCCCTGCAGAAAAGGCACGGCTCAGCTACTACGAAACACGGAGGAGTACGGGCACAAGAGAGCTGGAATCAAACCACGCGTCCGGGCTAAAAGGGAAGGGAACTTTCCCACTGGCTGTTTCTGTGTTTGCCTGACAATAATGCCTCAAGCTGCTGGTAGGACCAGCTCTAAATTATACATACAGTGAGAATTGCAGAGTTTCCCTTTACACAACACGAGCCTCTAAGTGTAAAAATGTAAAAAGAAATAAAAAAATCAGAGGAAAGGAGCATTAGTTTGGCAAGGAAAATGGTATCAAACAAAGAAATAATATTTTAAGTTTACATATCCCACAATTAGCAGAAACATCCACTGAGAGCCTTTCCTCAGGATCTCATTTTCAGAAAACAACTGCTACCTCAGCAGAGACATTCTGAGGTGAAGAGCTATTTTCAAGTAAGAGAATAGTTTTATGGGATGCAGGCTGCAAATACTTGTAACTCCAAGCAATGGTTGATACAGGTGACACTAGTGTGATATAAAAGTTGGAGATGAATGATGAAGGAGAGAATGGTATTACTGTTAGCCAAATGAGAACATGGGGTTATAAAGCATGAGGGATTGTTTTTTTTTTCTTTTTTAAAATACATTTTTCAGTGGTAGAAGTCCCTGCAAATGTACATTTGGAGAAGCAGAAAGGTGCAGAAATGGCAAGGTGAATTCTGAAAGCATAACAAATCCATAATTTATTTGTGTGAGAGCATCAGTAAGGGAGGAGAAGCAGCAGCATTTGAACAAAAAAGGCAGTGCTGTGAGGGAAGTGTGCATGATCAAGCAGTTTTTCCCAGACACAGTCAGTAGAAAAGGCTGAGGACATTTCTATGTGTGATTACTGCTTTGTGCCTGAGCCTTCCACGCTTTTGTTGGGCTTAATCTGCAATGCAGCAAAGCAGGAATAATCCACATTTCCTAGATGGCAGATAACCCACAAGCTTTAACAATGACTTCTGCAGACTAATAAAAATATCATGTTCACATTACGGCAGGCACAAAATAGTATAGAGAAATAGCCAAAAGTTTTAGGCAGGAAAATGTAAAAAATCCACAGGACAGATAGAGCAGTGAGAGGTTCCCCTTCAACTACACCTTGCTAATTAAGTTGATGAAGAAAAAAATAAACTTCTGGGGACCATCTAGGCCAACCCCTCTGCTAGACCAGGATCCCCTAGAGCAGATTAAATTACTGACATCCTCAAGATACTTAAGACCGTTCCAATCCCCTTAAAACAGACAAAGCGGTAGGAAGGTGAGATGAAAATAAAGAGCATCATTTAGATACTGTTTCCCCTGCCCCATAAAACGTGCATTAATGCCTCCACTGTCCTCTACAGGATGAAAACAAAACCAGGATTTTTTTTTCCCCTAACAAAAGCCACACTTATAGCAAATGAAAAATAATAAAGGGACAGATAAAACTAGCAATATATTTTTTACAGACAAGTGGTTCTAGAAAAAAAATCTTCCAAAAAGATACACACAGAGGATCTCTTATGCCAGGAGGTGGCATGATAAAATAGCTATTAGCACAAGGAGTCATACCAAGAGAAGCACCAGACATGGTGAGTTAGTGTTTAAAATATTATACAGCTGAGAGCAACTTCCTTTCCTTACCAGTCCCCAAAGAGCTCCTTCTGTTGTGGCAACAATGGTGGCAGCTCGAGGCGTATTGTACATCAATGCCAGTTCCCCAAAACTGCCGCGATCATCATAGTGGCCCACACAGCATGACACGTTGTCTTTTGCTACAACGATATCATACCGTCCCCTGGAAAACAATGGGATAGACATTTTTAGACAACATTCCAGTCCAGATTATACAACCACCTTTTTGCTGTAATACAAATAGTCCTCTTATTGTTGGGTGAGATGGAACACGCTTAATTGAGCTTTCCAGTTGTTTGATAGTAAACTGCTTCTATTTACACTATTTCCACAGTAATTCCCTCTTAATAAAGCATTCACTCCTGATCGATCTGAGCAGGATCTGCTTGGTTTCCTCTGCATACTATTTTGACATTGTTCTTGTAAAACGTTCTGGCCAGAGTGATGGGTAGTTTCATAGTCTTTAACAGTTTGTCTTCACAGTATGCGTGTTATCCCATGAGGCCTCTTTACAGTGACTTGGATCTACAGCCTCTCTTCCGTTTCCTCATTGCTGCAGCACCTTTGGGATAAACTCAATCCAAGTGCTCACCTGCTCTTATGGTTTTGCCTCAACTCCTGCTTAAGGGTATTTCTGTATCATAATCCCAGTCTGCAATCAGAGTTTGTTTCTGCATATGCCCATGCTATAGATTCAAATTATCCAGCTCTTGCATGGACAGCACAGCTGCTGTAGAAGCACAAAAGTCACAGAAAGGACCTTTCTTTACATACCCAAGATACTGACTTTTGCAGTGCTAACTGACCAGTGTTAATATGAGCAATACATAATGATCCTCAAGCTGGAAAATTCAAAGCTAGTTCATGAATTTTATACATGGCACATCCTTATGCTGCCACACAGCGATCTCCAGGGACAACCATTTCTCACCTGGTATTTGTCTCACAGATCACTTATGACCAAGACGTTTATCCCTAAGTCCAACTTCACACCATGCATAAGCTTAGCAAGCATAACTCACTCCAGCAGTTTTGCAGAACATTATGGGTTCCACTCTAGTCACACTGGTTTCAAATTAAAGTGGCCAAGACAAAAGGTTTTTAATGCCTTTTTGTTGTTGTTACAGCTCCCTACAACTCTTGACATCTAGCCAGGACCTGAACAGATCAAGAAAAAAGTGCTGAAGTACTCAAAGCTTGCTTGTACTTTGTTCATAGGGAGCTGTAACCTGTTTCAATTGGAAAGGCCTCCTCACCCTGTCCTGCAAGGGACACGCTTCCTACATTGTAATGAAGGGAACAGTAATCCAGAGTTTACTGAGAATCAGAAGGATGCTGTGATGAAGATGCAGGTACAAGTCCAGTGACTCAAAGCTCAACAAACAAATCTGGATCAAACTGTACCACAGCAACTGCAGATGAATAAACAGGCTGTGTACAGAAAGTAGCCCTGTAAAAGTCAAACAAGTGTCTGTAACACCTTCAGAACTCCCTTATGCTTGGGACTTTAAAAAAATAAAATTAAAAATACAGTTTGACTAGGCCTGATTAATTCCTAGGTATGGCACCAGGGTTCATTCAGTAATTAGCCGCTGGCATAAGAGATTATACAAAATATACCATGCTTGGAGAAAAGCAGCTAGGGAACACCCTCCTGGCTTTCAGCAGCTGAACACACATATAGTTTTCCCCCGGAATTCAGGTCTTTGTCAGAATGAATGGTATTATCTCCAAAAACACCACACACACAAATAATCAACAGAAACGACAGTAGGTGAAACTCCTCATGGTAAGGAAGCATGGGAACATTAATTGGTGAGACCTGCCCAGTATTAAGAGCAGGTGGTCTTTCAGGATTACTGATGGACAGTCCTGGGTTTGTTAGTTATCTCTGAACAGTTCTGCATCTAAAAAATTTGTAGGAGCTTCCACAAAGTAAACATTACATGCATCAAACAAACAATTAAAACATAAAGTGAGGAAGCTTTGCACAATAACTTAATCATCTACTGTATTAAAGCCTTTCAGACTCACAGAAAAAAATCTGGCTGCTGGATGGGTAGTTGGGTCAGATTCAGGTATGTCAGAAGATTCAAGAAATGTAGTCTCTCTTTGTCATCCAGAACGATAAAGGAGAAAACTAGGCACATGAAGACTGCATAACATCCTTACCAGACACTTTTTACACTCTACTGCTTACTCACACCTAGGAAACAGAGCACGAAACCAAGGACATGCTAACATACTAAACTAAATCAGGATTAGTGTTGATGGAATGTTTCATTAATTCTTTTAACATCTAGTATCTATTTAATGATTCTCTGAGAGACACCAGAAGCAATAATCTTTAGAGGTTTTTTTGATCTTAAAAGAGCCATCTGTGAGCAACTTAAGAGAAGTGCAACTTCTTCCCATCCCTCAGCCTGAGGGTCACCAAGTAGTGCCATTTATTTCCAAATAATTATAGCCACATAACCTTCAGCCAAGCATTCAGCTGTCTGTGGCCCAAGGACTAAATTGGGGAGGCAGCACTGGGTGACTTTGGCTCAGCTTTGCTGAGAAAACTGTTGCTGAACTGTGAGACAGTCTGTGAGCTAAAGCCATGCAAGATAATAATAAAAACACAGACCAAAGTGTAATTGTGGAGATGGCAATAGTTAAGAGCTCCAGGACACAAAAGAAAAATACTGACAAAACCTCAAAGCAAAAAACAGCAGAAGAGGACAACTCAGCAAGATTGATCAGCCTGTTCCAAGAGGCAGAGGTCAGTGCTGCCCCTCCTGATTGATGACTGCTCAATCAACAGAGACTCATCAGGTGCCTCCTCAGCAGTGATACATACTGATGTTTAGCCCAGCTCTAAAGAGCTGCTGCATCCTCAAGTCACATATATCCTGCCTGCTGTCCCTCTGTGCACAGTGAAAGACACTCAGAAGTTATCTGGTGAGGAAGTACTACAACAAGAAGACTTCGGGGAAAAAAATGCTTGTGTCAGAAAGTCTGTTTTCCTATGCAGACAAGATGCTGAAGAGTTATATTCACAACAAAAAGTCAGTGTTCATTCAGATAGGAAGAAATTAATCCTCAAGGATATTTAGGCATTAATGATTTAGAGTAACAAGACATGGCTACTGGTGCCTTGAAGGAATCAAAGTCCTCTGAACTTTTACTTGCAGGCAAGTGGAAATACTACAGCCAGAATTTCTTTCAAAAGGGTCAAAGATGCTCAAAATGTGCATGCACACACATATCTATTATATGCCTGTTGTACACATATTTATGATGTACAAAATTATCATGTGAATTTACTTGATGCAAGAAATCACAAAATGGCACGTTAAACTCTGCAAAGACTAATTACATGACTAAAACCAAAGTAACCACAAATATTTCTAACATTAGTGATCAAAAGGAACTGGACAAAGTCCAACTTGATCTATGGTAGCCATTACCATGAAGTTTTATTTCCTGTATTCCCCTTCCTCAAAATAATCTCCTATCTCTTCCTCTACCCTGTGGTTCCTTTTGCTGCTTTTCCCCTTTGCTTCTTCAGAAAAAGCACATCTTGGGCTAGAGACAGTATGTAATACAGCTGATTATAAGTTATGCAAATGCTGCTGGGCACAGAAGCTAAACTGAACAAAGTTTCATAGACAAGCTCATGCTGTGGCCCCTTCCTCAGATAAAGTGGTATTTGAGTTTTTATGCAGTCACATAGAATGTATTAAACCAGCAGGTTTGAAATGTCCACCTCTCAAATTCAATTGCCCCTGGGCAAATGATCCAAAAGTCAATGGGACCCTAAAGGTGAAAATGGAAAAATCAAAGTAAGAGACAATGACTGCAAAAAGTAAGTTTCCTTCAGAAACTGCCCTGCAGTAAAAGCATTCCCTGCCATTTCTAAGAAAACAAATAGAAACATATTCTACACTTCAAAGGCACAGCTGCTTACTGCTCAATGACATAAAAGTTGTCTCCATCATCCCCTTGGTCAATCACATGTTCTTGAGGCTTCACCTTCTTCTCAAACATGGCATCAAGGACCTGAAACAGCTGCTCCTATAAAACAAGCAGAAGGGGAGGGGGGAAAGCAGTATTTAAGAAAAAAAAAAAAATCAAAAAACCTCTCAGAAAAAACACTTCAGCTTTATTGCTGGACAAGGGCAAGTTCATCTGACTTGATCTGGATAGTGAAGTGCAACATGCATTGCATTATTTTACTGTATGCGAATACAAGTGACACTGATACTAAATGTTGATTTCCACTAGTAACTACCTCACTTGCTTCCAGGTTATTCATATAAGTTCAATAATGCAGACAAACATAGACACCTCCATTATAGAAGAGCTAGTAACTTACACATACCATTTCAGCACCAAAGCACACATACTGCAAGCTTGGTATCATCTCACACAGCTTCACTGCAATGGGTACATCTTGATTATGTCAATAGAACATGTGTTTCATTATATGATTTGTTAGTAACTTATTTGTACTGTCATCCAGGAGCCCCAGTCATGACCAGGACTGGACTGAACAAGACTATCCAAACACACTTCCCTAGATAGTCCATGTCCTAAGAGAACCCGCAATTCCAACACAAGATCAGACAAGTACAGAAGGTGAGCACATACAGAAAACAGGATAATGCTGCTCCGAACAGCAAGCTCATCTTAGGTTTCTCTGACAAGCCATGACTGAACAGTCAGCCAGGGCAGCTGTGAAAGCCAAGAGACATGATGCCATAGACATGCTTTGCCTCCATGCTGAGCTCCTTTACCACCTTTGTGATTCCCAAGTCCATTAACAATAGACTTCCATTGCATTTTCAATGATCAGATGTTCCAAGTTGAAGATGTAGATGGCAGCTGAGTTTCTAAAAATATACTGCTTGAACACACAAACCAGTCTTTATGCTTCTAGATATATATATCTATAACTGAAGTATTTACTGCACTCCTTAAGTTGGGAGAAATCATTGCAGCATCTGTAGGCACCACTATATTGAAAATACTGCTTATCTTTTCACTTGATTCCTGTTTCTTGTCTTTTAAAACTCTTCTGATACTTAAACCATCACTGTATGAAAGCCATTTATTTTCACCACACATTTCACATCATGCATTTCAGTAACAGCTGTCAGAAAACAAGCAACACAGATTTAAAAAAGCTTTTTTAAAATACCGTAACTGAATAATGATTCATTTGGGGGATAAACAGGTAAAGACTTCTTTTAAGTAAATAAAACACCAAGTTTTTTCTGTCAGTAAAAGGACAAGCTTAGTCATATTTCTGAAGTGTAAAAAACCCTCTTGGTTTAAATATGGGTACTGTGCTTGCTCGGGGTCCTTGCTTTATGGATAACAGCCATTGATCTCACCCAGTACAAAATTCAATTGTAATTAGGATTCTACACATTCATTTGTAAGATGCTGTGGAGCCTACGCAATACATCTTCCAGAGCTTTTAAATGGAGAAAACTTATCTACACCCCCAGCGCTTTATATTGAAACATAAATCAGGTTTACCACTGGAGACACTCAATGTCATGGTTAAACTCTGTGACAATATGAATTTATTTTAGTCCAAAGTTCAATGTGAACCTTGCTAGAAGTGATCCACCAGACACTGACTGTCTATTGTTTCATAGCAAGCATTACAGCAATTTTCATGCAAGTGAAGATATTTAAAAGGGTTGTTGAATCACTGGGCCTAAATTCAGCACAGCTCACCTAAATGCAACCAGTGGAAAAAGGATGACTGTAGCCAGGACATTTGAGTCACATAATCTTACTCCTAAAAGGCTTTTATGCAGTTTTGTTGTTGTTTGGTTTGTTTGCTTGTATTTAACAGTTTTACGTTACACTCTTTAGAGGATAAGAAGCAAAATATTTTGAGCCTTAATTTGCAAGTGCTCCTCACAATCATTAAAGGACAACATACACTGCAAAAGCAGCAGCCATGCACTCTTCCTTTCAATGGATATCACAAACCAACCTTCCAATCCATGTCACATTATACACAGAGCGTAAAACACATTATGGGGAGGAGGGGTAAAAGGATGCAAGTTCCACACTCCCTTTATACCCATTACTGGAAAAGCTCTCCGCTCTCTGCTAGGTGACCTTTATCATAGTATACTCAACGTATGGACTGCAGCTTTCTCTTTCAGCCATGTCATATGTGAATATAAACTGGTTAAGTTCTACTTCTGGGTGATTTTGCTGGAAGCTAAAAGATTGGCCTACTCAGTGCCAATGGTGAACACATTTTGTACATGCCACCTGAGCTGCTGAATGTTCTTAAATATCTTTTTTTTACTGTACATAATGAGATTATTTGCAAAAGGAACGTTTAAAATGTCTTAAGTAAATAAGCTTGATGATAACAGTCCAACAACAGTGAAAGGTCAGTCTTGAAAAGGACAGTTTTAAGGAAGCTTTCCTCAAGTCTGCTGCACTGAAAAGCTTCCAACAATTATTTTAAGAAGGCACAGCAATCTGAAATCATGCAAGTGTGGATTGTGTTCAATATCACAATTGTGTAAGTAATTTTCTTTTTAAGTTGCTTAATAAAATTAACCGTTTCCTAGGGAAAAGGAAGCCACATACAATGGTACCCAACAGCAAACACTGAAAGATCAGCAAAAGAATAAAACCAAACCAAACAAACCACTAAAACTCCCAACTTTTAACATACATACACACACAAAATTGAATTTGCAGGGAGGAGGATCTGACAATTATGGAAACTGACAATTTGACATGTTTATTTATATTGTTCATTGATTGCTGATATCCAAATACACATTCCAATCCAGCCTGCATATTACTAATAATTCAAGAACTATCACAACACAAACAAGTATCTGACCAAGCTATTACCTGTACCTACAAACCACCAACTCCATTTACCATTTCCTTAAAATTATATTACCTGATCTAGGTTTTTGAAGAGCAGGATATCTTTACATGCTTCCTGCAGTCTGCATCTCTGCTCATCAGTTTTTGGATGAACTACCTTTAAGAAAAAGTAAAATGAAACTGTCATGACAACAAAGTAATATTATTACAGCCTGAACATGCACTTCAGAGTGGAAAAAGCAGAACACAATTTAAGAGTCCTAAAGTATACAGTTCCTTTTTGGTTTTGGCATAAACAATATTTATATGTAAACATACAATGCAAGACAGAATGAAAGAAACCAGCATATATACATGGGGCTGAAATTAAAACATGCAAAAATAACAGTCAAGAAATAAGATTCCTTTGCTGTTCCTTTTCTTTCTAGCCCAGCCACTGATAGAGTCAAGGCTTGAGCATTTGGAACAGAGGAACAAGACAACAGTTTCCAAACTCTGGCTGTATTAGTCCCAATATACTTATTGTTGGCATACAGGTAGTTAATAAGATTTCTGATACATACTGATACGTCAGCCCATCTACTAACAGAAGTTATCCAAGCAGTGTATTTTTTTTCTCCCCCTGTCACAGTTTGACTTAGGTCCGACAACAATGCTCTCGATCCCCCCTCCCCCCAACCCAGGTAGGGAAGGAGAGAGAGAAAAAGAGAGAGACTTGGCTGGATTGAAAACTAAACTACACAGCTTTAATTAAAACACTAATGAATGATACAAGAAAATATATACAA
The DNA here is from genome assembly GCF_000747805.2 of Chaetura pelagica. Taxonomy (NCBI): domain Eukaryota; kingdom Metazoa; phylum Chordata; class Aves; order Apodiformes; family Apodidae; genus Chaetura; species Chaetura pelagica. The sequence continues at coordinate 3,397,472 of NW_009952430.1, forward strand.
TTATATACAGATATATTCAGGTGTGGGCAAAAGCCTCTCGCCTCCCCCCACCCCAGCAACTCCCACAGCACTTCCCTGAACTGGGAAGAGTCCCGAGGAATCCCGGAGCTGCTGCTGGGAAAGAGCAGAGAGTTATGGGGGTCAGGAGAGATCAAGCCTGAGGATCGACGGTGATGGATGAACAGAGTCCTCCCTGGACGCCGGCCATGGACGGAAGAGAAGGGAAAAAGAAGAAGAAGGAAGGAAGTTGTCTTCTGTGATCTCTGACCTTCCTCTGAGCTTACGTAGATATATGGAATGGAATATCTTTGGCCAATTTTGCTGTCTGTCTAACTCAGCCTCCTACGGGGGGGTCACAGATCTCCCCATAGTGTCTGAGCCGGCAGAGTGCAGGTGCAGCCTTGAAGCCTCAGTAGTTAGAAAAACATCCCACTGTCTTATCAGTCTAGCAGAACACACTGTTGCTAGTTACAGGAAAGCTTACTGAAGGAAAAAAAAAATCACTAGAAAGAAAAATTGGCTTCATCCTGGCTCAAACCAGGACATTCCCCAACAAAATTACTTAAGTAAAAAGCCTTTCTGTTATCAATTTTTTTCATTACTTCTTTCTAATTATAAACATTCCATCAGATAAAGGAACCACCACTCATCATCAAAATGTTCATGCATGTGCTTGTTGGGGGCTAATTATGAAAACATAAAGATATTAATTACCTCACATTCACCACATTAACTCTGTTTCTGGAATAGCAAGAATTCAAAACAGACAGCTACCGTAGTAGGTATTTCTAACAAAATCATTGTCCAAAGTTGAGCATGTCTTAGATCCTTGTTTAAAAGAAAAATTGAATCAGCAGTCAGGAAAATTAAGAGTTTTGTTAGAATTAAAGTATACAAGTTTACAAACATTTGGATGATCAGATGCACTCAGTCTTTTTTAAAAATTATTTTTATAGTACCTTATTTATAAAGTATCTTTGTTTTAAAGATATATTAGATTTGACTTAGATTTTCATTGCAGGAGTGTAAGCATTCTCCAGATGGAATCTGGAAATGGAACACCAGAAGTCCAGACAGAAAATATTGACCCTCACCAGCCAGGCTGCAGGATTTACTCATAGAAAGCATCTCCTAAGGAATGCAATTGCAGTATCTGGACTTGCAATTCCTGGGAATTCCCACCTTACAAAAACAATACAACAAAAGGTGGCCAAAGTCTCAAAATATTTCAAGAAAGTATTTCTCCTACCCAGGCAGAACTGCTTTGACAAGAAAGGCAGTAAAAAAGCATGTGAGGAATTTTAAGCACCCATGAAGAAACAGCTGTGGTAAAGCTTAACTAATTCCTCACCACAGCTTTAGGAATTGCCTCAACAAGCCCTTAAGATAATTAAGGAAAATATCCAAAATTTAAAAAATGGGGGACTTAAGCATAGCTTCTGAGTCCTTTGAAGTATAATTATATTGAAACTTTCATGACTAAAAAAATACATGAGACAAAGTGGGCCTAAATTTCAGAGCAATGACACTTTGTCAACATCAGCTCACCACACAGCCTCTCAGAACAAGTGATAAGGAAAAGGTGACATCTAGACACTTACCTGTCAGACTATAGAGAGAATCATGCACAGTGCAATTCACTCACACTTACCCTTTTTTCTGTGCCTTCTTCCTCTTCATCTGGATTGAAAGGTTCAGCAGAAACTTGGAAAGAAATGAGAGGAAATTAGAAAAAGCTGCAATTACACCAGAACATCTAACACATCAAGTTTAAATTCCTTTCTTCTACATTTCATTTATCTTCAGGAAAAACAATCACTTTTTATGTTGTTATAGTGTCAGAGGCTTAAATCCTGTCTATTCTCTGAGCAGACACAGCTCTGGCTGTTCTCATCTCTCATGTAAAACATCTGCAACTTACACTAGAAAATCATCTTGCCTAGCAAGATGCAAAGCATGCACAGAGTTCCTTTCAATTCTTACCAAACCATGATTAATGTACAAGCATCTTCACTAAAACACAGGGTAGAAATACTGCAGCTGCACTGCTTTGCTCTTTGTAGTGCAATGTATGCAGCAACACACTTTTGTAGAAATACATTTGTAGAAATAACACACTGTAGTGCACAGGAACAAGGCTCTGCCAAACATATCATTATAACTAACGGATAGGATCAATTTTAAGAGACACAGTGATAATGGTGAGCTTCTCTAGTTTCAAATCATTTTTGTTTGGTTTTAGTATTTCAGAAAAGCCTTATCTTCACAGTTATGCTGTTATACAATTTTACCATATTAAACACAGACACCTTTGGCTGCCAAAAGCTCAGACTTTATTAATCAATTTGTGGGGTTTGCTGTTCTAAAATGTCAAAGTGAACTGTACATTCTAACTAGACGTACAGGCAGAGAAAGTGAGTCAGTCTTGTTTGCATCTAGTTCTGCTCTTACTTCAATAAGGGTAGTCTTACTTCTGAGGCTATATGCTACTTGTAAAATTTTACAAGGAAATACAGACAAGCATTTTTCTTTGTACTTTATCAAGCATCCTGAACACAATGAGGACTTGGCACAATCCCCAGAAGCTCGCTGCAATGACATCTACCCACTGAACAGACTTGGAGAGTATAAATAAAAATGAGCATTTTTAACAAAAAAAAATAAATTAAATCCCAACAACTAGAAGGCCGAGCATTCAGCACTTATAAATAATTCCAAAACACATATAGGACCATTGACCTTATCATCATAATTTCAAAAGGGCTATAAAAATGCACAGGTCCAGCATAATTTGATAGGAAAGACTTCTTTTGTTTTGGTTTGTTTTCCTGTCTAAGAGGTATATTTTTTCCTAGCATATTAGATTTTAATTCCTTTTTTTTCTGGACAGATTGAAGAGACTGGAATACAACACAAGCATTCTATTTATCAAACCACAATATAAAAACTCATTCATGAAATCATTAGGCATTTAAAGAGTAGCTATTGCTCACACAATAAAGCAGGCATGGCACTGGCTCTTCTGGTTTGTACCATTTAACAAGGCAGAAGTGGTGGATTATCAGTGCACCTCCAACAGATACATGCTTTGTTTTAACAGTGTGGCCCACCACATTTAAGGCAGATACTTTATTAAAGCCACAATTAACTTTCATTCATATCCTGCCAGAAGAAGAATTCTCTTTGATGTTATGTATCAGCTGTTATATTGGGCCAAGTTTCAATGCAGTCTTCCCTCTAGTTTTGAAGACATTATTACTTGAGAAAGGAGGTATTACCAATTTTCTCCCATCTCCATGTACTCCCTAGTCACTAACCAAGGGCTGAGAGACTCCCTGGTATCCTCTGCAGTCTCTTTCAGTACAGAAAAGGAAGTGACTAACAAAATACAGTTTGGCCAGAGCCCCTATGCTTGGAAGAAGGTCAAGAGACAAAACCACGCAAGCATGAATTTTGTCATGGTCCAACTTTTGGAAGGAAGGAATCTGTATGGTTTTCAGGTCATCCAAACCATGCCTGGGCAGACCAAGTCAGTTTGCAAGCCATGTAACATGGGTGACTCATATGAGTAGAAGACTCAAACATTGCTATTTCACTTAAAGCAGCAGCAAGAAGACTGAGTAATTAGAACTGAAACTGCTCATGCCACCACAGTCTATGGCATCTTGCAGCTAGAAGACTTTAAAATCAGTGGTTTGGGTTTTTTTTTTTGTTAATTTCTACATAGGGATAGCTTATGATTTTGCAAATAGAGGATTCTTTTGATCAAGTCAGCCACTATCCTATATACAAATTAGAACTGACCAACACAACACTTGGTGTTTGTGCACACCTCATGGAACCTTGACATAATGCACAGCAAACAAGCTACACACAAGAAATCTATTCATTAAATAATTTTCCAGGGGAACATCAAGCTCTTATTTCTCTTTTTCCCTCTTAACGTTTCCGGGAAAGAGCTATTTCTCTTCATAAGAACACTACTTTGCCACTCTGCACTGCTATAAATAATTCCATGAACAAGATTACATAAGTACCTCTTTTCCAGGATGACTCTCCTGCACAGTCTGTGGAGTTTCTCACTGTTCCACCCATGGACCCCTGCTTTGCTGGCTCAGTCTCTGACCAACACACAAAGCCTTGTTCCTCTGATCAAGAAGGAAATGAGATTCCCTGCAGAGCCCTTACGGCTGTCAAACTGCATGGAAGAGTTTAATGCCAAGCAAGATAACACTAGCCCTCCCCCTCAGGGAACACATCAGCCTAGGACATGAAAGTAGCAGATGTTGCAGAATTGAGGAGCTTAAGTGGGCCGAATGAATCCGCACAGACAGGTTGAGAAAGAAGTAGCAGTATGTGAGAATGTGCTGCTGTCACTTATGGGATATGAAAGCAGTATCATCACTTTTGGTCAATGTTTCAAGAAGTGCAGAAATAACAGTTGTTGTTCTTCTGGACAAAAAGAATATAAACAAGATATGTTTAAAGGTACAAGGTCAGCTTGACCTTTTTAACAAATTACTATTTGTCAGGTAGTTTTCTTAATCCTGATTTCTTGAAGTATTTTACTGAATTACTGCATAAACTAGAAGCACACTAATTTGTTCAACATTTATGAAAAGTGCAGAAATAAACGTCCTGACCAATTCTTGCCATGTGTCAGATAACTTCTCTTTTGAGTAAGTCTTAAAGAATTACAGTTATATATTTACAAACATTAAAGCAGTATCTGTCAGGGGAGTCAAGAGTCTAAGCCTCAGGCTTAGATGTTTCATAACTAAAAAGAAACACGTAAGTGAAAACCCAGTAATCATTACAACATTTTTTTTCAATGAGTTTATGTATCCTTAGAATTTGTGTTAGTTCACCAAGGGAATCAGGATCTGTAGGCAGCTAATCACAACTGACGAGGAACTAACACTTCACAACTAACATTTATGACATTAATAAAGCAGTTTAAAAGATTCTATAACTGCTATGTGTAAGAGAGTGTCATAAACAACTGTTAGTCTGCAAGAACAGATATCCAGCTAAATAATTTACCAGAACAATTATTAGTCTGTTCTAAACTATATTTATAATGTAGACAATCACTTTATTTTCTTTTTGTTTAATTAGAATTGTATTTTTTTTCTAACTTTCATTCTTGACCTAGTGAACAATGAGAGCAATACCATAATTTCCTATATAGCCAAATGCTTAATAAAAATTTCCTTCAGTATGTCCAATGTTAGTTTCTAAATTCTTCTATTTTGCTCTTCCAGAGTTGTGTAAATCTACAATTTTGTACATATAACTCTTGATTCCAGCAAATAATTGAGCTCTGCTCTTTCCTCCCCTTACAAACACACACTGCACTGGAAACATGACAATAGCCAGTAGGACTGACAAGGTTCACCACAGACTAGCAGAATGTTCTGCTGAATAGAGAACTAGAAAACAATACACTAAATGCAATTAGTTTTTCTTCTCCATAGTTTCTTCTGCTTTACTTAATTAGTTAAAACCAGATACACTTAGATACTATACTGAGCAACCCATAATGCAATGTTGGTTTCTTATTTGTTGGTTCATAAAGAAGAAATCCTATGAAAATTGCAGAATGAAAGGTTTCTTAACACATCAAACAAGGAAATAAAATAAAATAAAATTTAGAGCACCAAACATATCAGTCCTTCAGCTTATGCAAGGGATTATAAAATGTGGCTATGATAGCAGGGGGCTGAGTTCAATAACACAGGAGCATCCAAACAGTTCCCCTTAATCCAATTGCATAAGTTAGCAGTTCAACTTTACATTTGCTGTTCAGTTGTTCACATTAACCTTTAGACCCCCTTCAATGAAGAAACATGTTTTTGCACCTAAGAGTAGCTCAGTAGAATGAGAGACCAATACTGTATTTCAGAATTGAAGATTCAAAAATATTACAACTACCCTCTGATTAAGGTTCAACTTTTTAACTTTGGGAGTAATTCAGCCTTTATTTAAACCTAAACCTGGAGATGTATTTAATTCTCATTGGTAAGATTTTACTCTGTCAGAGGTGTTCCAGCGGAAAGAAGCTGCCACTTTTCAATTCACTGCAAAGCAACCCTTTCCATAATTATTATGTTGCATTTATTCTGGACAGAATCCTTATTATTGCTAAAGGTACTTTAATAGTCTGTGATCACCCCCAGAACTGGTTTCTGAATTACTCTCAAAGTGTTGCCTACTGGTTTCTACAGTGAATTAAGAAACAATTCTCACTATTTCAAATAAAAATACTGAAAGAAGTATGAGAAATAAGGCAGTGATGATGAAGATGAAGAGAAGCTAACTTTCCATCTAATTCCATTAGTCAAATATAGGTATCAAGACTTTCTCAGAAACATTAATTTAAGAGAAAATTATACCTGATACTCTTCTGTTGTATCGATTAACAACGGGAGCTGCAAAATAAAGAATTCAAAATTACAAATGCTATTTATTATTACAAATTCAAAGTCATAATCTTTAACATCCAGGATACATTTTCACCACAAAAATCCCATACAAATCTCTTTTTTTAAAAAAAATGCTTCAATATAAAGCTTTCATCCTCTTACTTGCCAGCCAGTGTTTATTCAAAGTTAAAACTTGAGTTTTTAGAAGGCCATTACATGCTAAGATGGAGAGTAAGCAGTTTGGGTTTGTTTTTTTTTTACCCAGTTCTGAAAAAATACAGCTCTACAGAGGTTACCTGATCTTAACTTAGCATCAATTCCCCATCCATTCAGAATTATTATAAAACATTCAACCACCTTTAAGTTAGCTGTACCTACTTAACGTGGATCGTCAAAACACATCAAAAGCTGATGGAACTTACTAGTTAAGCCATTCTAGACTTCCACACAACACAAGCCATGTAACTGCTCAGGAAGCGCTTCCAGGCAGCTGTCCTTGACCTAGGCTATCTTCCATAAGGACATGTGTTAAAGTTGAAAAATTCTGAGCTGGAGGATCCATTGTTTCATTGTTTCCTTGTACCTGCTGTTAGGTACAAAAGGTATTTGAACTTTATCTCCAACTCGGGGTGAACTTCCTGACTGTCACTATTCACACACATTTTGACATTAAGCTAGCCTTCAGTAAACAGCATTTTTTCTCCTTTTCACTGTAGCCAAGTTACTAGTTTTTGTGAGTTGCTGCAGTCTCAACGCAAAAAAAGCAAATCAGCCTGTAAAACTTCACCCAGAACAAGCCCAAAACCCCACGCACCTCTTCACCACTAACAACTAAAGTGATTTTATTCTGAATGCTTCATGCTTTCCCGTTCCTCTTCCCCTTAACTTCCCAGTACAACCAATGATTTTTCTATTCCATTCTTTAAATATCAAAGAATTACATAAGCCTTTATACCACATCAAAGCATGTGCATCACAGATTTATTAAACACACACTACCAAAATCTTGATGATCTTATAATTTCTTAGAAACTTTTTGGTATTTCAGCATCACCAGAATATGAAGAACAATGCTTTCTTAAGCAAGTACACAAGAACTCTGCTTCTTTTGAACATTTATAACAACCCTGTGTCTACACTAAAACAAGTAACTGAGAATAGTATCAGGAAAATAAGATCAAAATTATTATTGTATCTTTTGCAATTAAAAAAGAAACCAGAAGGAGGAAGATGTTCAGAGGAAGAATGATCAGGCTAATTCCATAGAGACTATGCCCAACTTAACAAGAAGCTAAGTATTAAAACCAAGATTTTTATAACACAGCATAATCCTTATAAAAATAACACTGATGCAGTGTTTCACACCTCAAGCTTGAAGAGGTTCAAAACCACTGAATTATAACCACGAGAATTAAACAAACTTTGTTGTCAAGCCTTTAAGCAGTTTTTGACAGCAGCAACTCTTCCTGCAAATAAGGGCAGCATATATTGCACTTGTATAGGACACCATGGATGCAAGAAGTTATGTCACCTTAAGGGGAGACAGGCATTTGGAACAGAGATCTGTCCTGGTTTGTCAAAGGAACTCGCTCACCTCCCTGAACTGAAAATATTCACATTTCATGAAAAAAATAGCATAGCTAAAAAGAAGCTGTATCTGGTACAATAGCTAATACTGCAATACAATCATTTTCTTTAGCTTCATTTTAGAACCAGCAAGAAGAATCCTATTTTTGAAGTTTCATAGTTTTTCTTACAATAAACCTTATCAACATGGAAACACAAGCTTTTAAGAATTCAGCAGTCATTTACAAAGGCTAGTTATCCACTTCCTTTCTAGCTAGTTAGGCTCTTTTCAGAGGCTGTTACACAGAGCAAAAGTTTCCATTTGCCCAAAGTACCAGCAGGATATTAGAAGAAACTGACTCTAGAATTTAATTTTTCTATACAGTTATAGCTAGTATCAAAAACTCTTCCAGGAAATACTAAGTTTAACAGTCAAATGAAAAGACACCAACATGCAAGAGACAAAAAAAGTATTTTTTGTGTTAAACACGTTCCAGATACTATGCTGCCAACATATATTAAAATTAGAAAAATCTATGCAGAAATATACTCCCTTTAAAACATTATCACCTTGTATCCATCACTAATACTTTGCCTTATAATTGGTTTAATGTAATTGATGGAGACCAAAGAATAAATAAAATTAAAGATTCTTCTAGACCTTCATGTTGCTAGGCTTGCTTACACATACACTCTTAATAAATACATTAATAAAAGCATGTCCATTTCCTTCTTTGTGTACTAAACTCACAGGCTTAATACAGTCAGATCATCATCTAGATATTCTTCCTCAATCTCCAAAAAAATCTAGAGACAACTTCAGAAGAGCACAGAACATCTTGTGTTAAACCACCAGCCAAACAATTTTCAAAGGGAAAAAATATAAATAAATATGTAGCACTAGCAATTATCAGATTATAAAAATGCCCAATGTGCTACCTAGATTTTAAATAGAGCAGCTATTCTTTTGACTGAATTTGCACCATACAATGCAATACTACTATAAGAAAGATGTTCTGCAAAGAGAAGCTCTTTTAATGTTAAGACCAAAAAAATGAAAAGAGTGAGGAGAGAGCTACTGCGCTGCTTTCCCAGTAGTTTAAAACTTATGGAGGAAATAGGTGAAAGTACTACTAAAAAGTACTTGCATTGTAAAGGTGATCATATCTCACAGGAACACTTGCAGTAATCCAAAAATCTGAATTACATCTGAAAACGTGAACAGCATTTTGCAGGACCACTATTCTTATTCTAGCCTTCAAAAGTCTTAACATCATCTAACTTCTATCATTCAAGAAATTTCCTTGAATTATTTCCAGAAAACAACAAGGAGCTATGCCTGATCTGTAAAGTGATACAGACAGACAGAGCATAAATGCTTTGTGATTGATGTAGCACTGTAATTCCTGACTAATCCCATAGGACATACCAGCCAAGTACAGAATAAGAATGCGTAAGCAAATGATGCTTAAGAATGAACAGTAAGTAACTGGAAACAGCTTTAATATAATATTAAACACTTCTGTTAAGAATCAAAAAGATAAAGATTTTAAAGATGGACTGAACTCTTATTCAGTAAACTGTCTGAGATCCAATGATGTAAAAGTGCATTTCTCCACTTCCTTCTGCTCAGATGTCCTATTGATGTTTGAAAGATGACATTTAGCAAATCCTTGAATTCTAATGGAGAAGTGCAATGCAGAACTAAACAAGATCTTTCCACCTGTTCATCCAGATTCATATGCATCATTTTCCTTCATAGCAATACAGCAGACTGAGGAGGACTCTTACAAAAGCAATCTGTTAAGAAGTGTTCTCTTTTACCCAGGGAGCAGCTCAAAAGTACACAATCCCAGAATCACAGACACCATCTTTCCCAGAATCACAATCACACAATCTTTCCCTGAGGGAAAGGTAAAAACCTGGAAGGAAAAAATAGGTTTGCACTGAACTATCTGTTGTTAGTTAAAACATCCAAGTTGCTCAGACTGGTATATAATCCCTAAAATACTTTAGTTCCAGTATTAGTTATATTTTATTTCTCCAAAAATAAACACAGGTGGTTTTTTTTTTAAATAACTGATTACCATTACAAAAGAGACATCAAATGGAAAGGTAACAGGAGCAGCACCTTGCACCTTTGTGCCACTGCCTCAGCTGACAGGGAAGGAAGATGCCTGCCTTCCTTCAGATGTGCTGCTCAAAACAGGCTTCCCAAAGCCCTGACTCATCCTCAAACAGTGGACAAACTATTTCTATGGCTTTAATTTCACAGTCTTAACATATCCATTCAGAGCTTCCTTCTTAAAACTAAAAGTGTCATAGTCAAGGACACAGTGTGAGACTACATACCCATCCTTGGTTACATCCTCAGCCTGATGTCTGAAGCTGTCATTTAACATTTTTTTCATAACTCTATCTATTTGTCAACTTAGCAAGTATATTGACCAAATAAAGGCTCTCAGGAATGCTTCATATGGATAACATCTATGCCCTAGCCCCCTGGATAAATGTTTCTGGAGGTTTTCCCCTTTCACTAGCATAATTTTCTTTCCACACACTCCTTACACTCCACTGTCTGCTGAACAGCCACATTCTGACATCCTTTCATCACATATACACACACATTAAAATCAGGGATGAAATACCAGAGGGTGCAGAGAATAAACATAAACCTGGAAGTAATTTCTTAAGAATCACAAGAAAATACTTTTATTTTTGTATTCTAGCTATTTTCAGTGACTTTTACCACATTGATGGAGTGCCATTATGGCAGAAAAGGAACCACTTGCGTCACTATGACTATACAAAGACATTTGCTACATCTTACAACAAAAGCCAAGAGCTCATCCTGACTTTAAGTTATTTCTCCCTTCTATCACAATATGCACTCAAAGCATAAAAAAAACAGATACCTTATCCAAAGTGTTCTCTAACTCATTGTGTGCAAGTGCAGCCCAGAGAGGCACAGGCACAGGCATTTAAAGTCAAAACAATCACAGTATTTGTGCAGACATCTTTTGTCTGCCCAAATAATAATACATAACCACGTGAATTATTTAAACCAGCTTCAAATTTTCTTCACATAATACTTTATACAGCTTCCATTGTTCATTTTCATCTTTATATTTTAAAATAGCCATGGAAACATTTTTTAAACTTGACCTGTCTTTGCAACTCCAAGGTAAAGAAGTGTTAGCCCATGAAAACAAAGTGAAATTAATTGAAGTCTTTTTTAAGTTGTCCAAGATGAAAAAATGCAATCTTAGCAAACAGTAGTAGGGCATGACCAGTGAGATTACCTGAAACTATTAAAGATAGAAAAAACCCACAAAAATGAAAGAGTCCTTTAAGCAGTCTGTAAGCAGACAGGATCTGGTCTTCCACAACAAGGTACAAGTACTTTCCTATCTATACAATTCATAGAAGACAGAGATAACAGAATCTCTGACTTAACATGTGCTTTGTAATAAAGCCTTCTATGACAACAGTTACAACAGAAATCTTAAAAAACACATAACTACGGTTGACTGTCCCCACAATGTTAAACAACGTAAGAGTAACTTTCCCTGCCCAGATAGAGACCCTCCCCTCACCTGCTGGAGAACTCAGCGCCTCCCTCCTGCTGATCTGGGAAACTGTAAGGCAGGAATAGCAGGGTTTTGAGATGAGAAGCAACATCACTCACAGTGCCACTTGCCTCAAGGGTTCTGACTAGCACAAGCGACACTAACCAGCCTCCTTAATTTAATTTTCTAAGACAGAAATTTAATGAGCAGAAACTTGAAGCAAAGGAGCCACCTTTCTGCTTTGGGCAGTCTTACCACATAAAGCTGTATTTGAAAAGTTGTTTGCCACCATCAAGTTTTTAGATTTATATCTGAAAATATTTAACTTCAGAGAATGCTTTCAGCTGCCCTTGCCAACATTCATCAGGAAAAGTTTACATTTACTTCCCTGGAGAAGAACTTTCAAAACCCAAAGCAAGAAACTGATCAAAAAATACAAGAGTTGTTTTCAATGACATTAAAAGCACTGGTGGAGCAGAAGGTTTTCTATTTATGCTTTTGTTAGATTGGTTGTTGGGGTTTTTGTTTGTTTTGGTTTTTTGTTTGTTTGTTTGTTTTTGGTTTTTTGTGGGGTTTTTTGTTTTTTTAGGAAACCAGAATATACTGAGATACTGCACATTTTTTTTTAAATTATACCAAACTATTTAGGGCAATTTTTCCAATCCAGAATTTTATTTTTAAATTATACATATAAATACTTTTGTATTTTGAGATGCCTGAAAATACTGCTGAGCTAGGTCACAGGAAAAACGAAGTAATTTGTAATTATTGTAATTAATCTGTGCTCACACTTGTGCATCCACTTAATCCAGTCACCACCAGTGTCCACCTCCTTACCTCTTGCCTTCATCCTCTAAAGAGAACCTCTCTCTCTAATTAGAAAAAATAAGCATTCAAACCTAGACAGTCATTGCAAACTGCTTTTTAATTCATTCTGACTATACATTTTATATTTGTTCTCTTGCCTTTCTCATGTGCTATTTAGGCTGTATAGTTTCAAGAGCAGAAGCTGTGCTTTGCTTGTAAAGTTCCCAGCCTAAAAAGGCTACAAAAATAGCTGGTTTCTTGATGTTTACTTAATAAAAACAATTATTCATTCCACAGTTTAATTTCTTGTTTCTTTAACAACCAGAGCACAAGAAGTGACAGGTGACACACAATAATTGGTCTAAGAGAGGAACATCTATCAATAAAAATCAGAAACCCTTTATTCACGTTACATGTCAAGGGCACAAGACCTTCAAATGAGGGCACTGAAATTTTAGGGAAACCACATCTTTTTTCACCTTTCCCTCTCCCCTTAAGTAATCAAATAGTGAGAGAGTACTCAGCAATTTCAGGCCCAAAATTTTGGGTGTGCCAAAAAGGACCATGAACAAACTTTGTAAATAACTTCTTGCACTGAAGCTCAATTTCAGTCCAAATTGTAAACACTGCACGTTGCACAATACAGAGTAAACCTACACAGGATAAAAATAGAAGTCTCACGGGTGGTGTTCCATTGATCTGATCAGGTAAGGATAAACATGAGTATACAGGTGGGTTTGCATTTTTGCTATTTAGTACCATATTAAAAAGTTATTTCCGTGCTTTATAAGGATGATTTTAAACACACCACAGTGACAATAAACACCCCCAGCTTCAGGAAAAGGAGAAAAAACCAACAAACAACAAAAAACCGCAACGAGCTTATCCACAATGATTTAAAGGCAGAAATGTAAAAATAAGTAGAAGAGATTGCACTATAACACATGATCTTTCACATTACATGCTGGGCAGGATGCTCGTTTCACTCCTGTAACCGGGGTCAGACCCCA
>NW_009952431.1:0-4920 GCF_000747805.2 Chaetura pelagica
GGTACCCAGCTGTGCTCTTGCACCCAAACTGAAAAGCCCCCATCTGCAAAAAGGGGGGGACACACACACACATCCCCACCTCCCCCTGCCAGGATAGGGGGGCTCTATAGAGATGGGGTGGGGATGTCTCCTTGGGGTGCTGCTTTTCCTGACCCTCCTGAGGGTGAAAGGTGGGGGTTCTGGGGGGTCCATGACGTGTGTCCCCCCCACTCTGCCTGAGCAGCTGGCTGGAAGCCTGTCTGGGTGAGGAGCTGCCCCCTCCCCTGGAGCTGGAGGAGACCCTCCGCAACGGGGTGGTCCTGGCCAAGCTGGGCCACTGCTTTGCCCCCTCTGTGGTCCCCCTGAAGAAGATCTATGACCACGAGCAGACCCGGTACAAGGTAGGGCTTGGGGGCCTGGGGGTGCCTTCCTTTGGGTGCACCCCAAAAGGTGGAGGGACCTTCTTGTGGCTGGTGAATGGCACGTGGGGAGGGGGACACACACACACCGACTTGCACTGGTTAAGGGTCAGTTAAACTGTTAACTGGTTAAGGGACAGTCGAATGGGCTGCAAACAGGGTCTCTGAGCTGTGCTGCCCTGGAGGGGTTCAGGGTTTGCCTCTATCTTTAACCTCATGGGTGGGTTTGGGGGAGAGGGGGGAACCCCAAGGGGGTGGGAGAAGGTGGGATTCAACCTGACCCCACCTTCCCCTCTGCCAGGCAGCCGGGCTTCACTTTCGGCACACGGACAATATCAACTACTGGCGTGATGCCATGAGCCACGTGGGGCTGCCCTTGGTAAGGTCCCTTCCCTGGCCAAGGGACACCATTATTACCCTTCATGGCAGCCCCAGGGATGCACCTCCCCAGCCTGGTGTTGCGGGGGGGGTTCATCTGTGTTCCTCACCCTTGGACACCATCCTCCCTGTGGACCATCTCCACCTGAGTTGTCTCTTGTCTCCTTGGTAGATCTTCCACCCGGAGACCACTGACATCTATGACAAGAAGAACATGCCCCGGGTGGTTTATTGCATCCACGCCCTCAGGTGGGCTTCCCTGGGGCCAAAACTGGGGTCAGGGTTCATGAGACCCTTGGTGGTGACAGCCTTGGGTGCTGCAGAAGCCTTGGGATGGGGAAGGAAGTGAATTTGTGGTCATGGCTTCACCTTTCAGCTTGTACCTCTTCAAGCTGGGCTTGGCTCCTCAGATCCAGGACTTGTATGGGAAAGTGGACTTCACAGGTAAGTTGGGGCTGGTTTGCCAGTGATGTCCTTGGATCCCTGCAGTGGGAGGGATGTGGGGGATGAAGATCCTGGACAAGCTTTTCCAACACTTCCCTGGGTGCGGGTGTTTTTGGTGTCCTTTTGCTTTGGGGGGGGGTGTCCCCATGGCTTCCCTGGGTCCCGGTGCTGAGTGGTGGGGCCTCTGTGCTCTGCTGCAGAGGAGGAGATCAACAACATGAAGAAGGAGCTGGAGAAGTACGGGCTGCAGATTCCTGCCTTCAGCAAGATCGGGGGCATCTTGGCCAACGAGCTCTCGGTGGACGAAGCAGCAGGTGATGGTGCCCGTGGGCCTGGAGCCCCCAAACTGGGAGGTGCTCGGGTCAGTTTTGGGCTCCTCATGACAAGGAGGACATGGAGAGGCTGGAGTGTGTCCAGGGAAGGGCAACAGAGCTGAGGAAGAGTCTTGAGAAGCTGGGGGTGTTGAGGGGAGACCTTATTGCTCCCTACAAGTGCCTGAGAGGAGGTTGGAGAGGGTCAAGTGCTGGTGTCTTCTCCCATGTAACAAGAGATGGGACAAGAAGAAACAGCCTCAAGTTGTACCAGGGGAGGGTTGGATTGGATGTTAGGAAAAATATCAAGGGAGCTGGGGGTGTCCAGCCTGGAGAGCAGGAGGTGAGGGGAGACCTGCTGGCTCTGCAGCTGCCTGAGAGGAGGTTGGAGCCAGGGGGGTCGGGCTCTGCTCCCCAGGAACAAGGGATGGGACAAGAGGAAAGGGCCTCAAGTTGCCCAGGGGAGGTTGAGGTTGGATCCTGGGAACAATTCCTTCCTGGGAAGGGTTGTCAGGCCCTGGCCCAGGCTGCCCAGGGTGGAGTCCCCATCCCTGGAGGGGTTTCCAAGATGTGGTGCTGAGGGACCTGGGGCAGTGGGGACTGGGTAATGGTGGGACGGGATGATCTTCAAAGTCTTTTCCAACCCACTCCACAATTCTGTGCTCCCTTTCATGGCTGCAGGGGCTGGTGCAGCCCCTGGGGCTCTGCAGCAGCTGGGTTTGCTGCAGACACCTCCAGGGCCCTGGAGGCTGCAGGTTGCTCTTTGAGAAGGCAGAACCCACCGTTGCCCATCCCATCCTTCCATGCCCTGTCTCACCTTCCTGCTTCTCCTCCAGTCCACGCTGCTGTGCTGGCCATCAACCAGGCTGTGGATGAGGGGGTGGTGGCCCAGACCATGGTGGCCCTCAGCAACCCCAGTGCCCTGCTCCTCAACCTGCGCCAGGGGCTGGCGGGCGCCTACCAGGAGATGCTCCACCAGGCAAAGCTGGAGAAGGGCAGCAATGCCAGGAACAGGGTGAGGAGGACATGGAGAGGGTCCTGGAGGGAGAGGGCAGGGGAAGGAGCAGCTCCCTCTGTCCTTGTTGGTCAGAGACCCTCCTTGTGCTTGGTGGGTCAAACGCAGCCTGGGAACCCACGTGCTGATCAGAAGATGGAGGGGGAGGTGGTGGGAAAGAAGCTTCTTCACTGTGAGGGTGACTGAGCCCTGGGATGGGCTGCCCAGAGGGGTTCTCTGGAGACATTCCAAACCCATCTGGATGTGTTCCTATGGGATCTGCTGTAGGTGATGCAGAAGGTTGGACTAGATGATCTCCAGAGATCCAAGCACAACCACTGTGTGACTCTGAAATGACTCCTCTCTGGGGGCTGGTTGAGCCTTGGTTTGGGGTTGGGAATCAAACCCATGAATCTGCAGGAGACCCCCATCCCCCCTTAGTGTGCTCAGGGTGTGCTTGGGTGGGAAGCTTAGGGTGAGGTGTCCTCTCCAGCACCTGCAGGTGATCCCTGAAGGACAGGACATCTACGACCAGTGTCTGACCCAGGCTGAGATCCAAGAGAACATCAACAAAGCGAATGGTGAGAGCAGAACTGTGGCCTCCCTCCTGGGGGGTCTCCAGAGCTTATTGGTGGGACAGTGGGACCCCAGGGCACAGGGCAGAGCCTGCCCGGGGTGGTGGCCACAGCAGAAGGGAGGTGTCTGCTCAGGTGTGCATCTCCCAGGAGAAATGGGAATTATTGGCACTCGGGCTTCAGCTGGAGCCCCCCCTGCTCCCTGGGGCTGTGGGGTGACTTCCCTGGGGTGACCTGGGTTTTCCCCCAGTGCACGGAGCCCTGGAGGAGGTGGATGATGCCCTGGAGAACCAGGACACCCTGGCCCTGTCCCGAGCTCTGCAGGACCCTGTCCTGGCCCTGCCCGGCCTCTGGAGGGACAACCTTGACCTCTACTTGGAGCAGCTGAGCCTGGACCGGGAGCAGAAGGCGCTGGTAGGGCTGGCACCTGGGGGGCACCTTGGGGTTGCAGTGGGTCCCCCCAGGAGAAGGAGGAGGAACCTGGGTGGCAACCTAGGGCTGCAGTAATTCCCTCCTGGAAGAGGAGGAGGAGGAACATGGGGGGCACCTGGGGGGTACCTTGGGGTTGCAGTGGGTCCCCCCCAGGAGGAGGAGAAGGTCCCCCTCGGGCAGGGGGTGGCTCTGCAGAGCAGCAGCAGCTTCTGCAAAGGCTCCGTGTGTGGGAGCAGGATCTGGGGGGACCCCAAGTCCTCTTTTGTCTGCCCTGCAGGACCTGGGCTACGTGGAGCTGCTGGAGCAGGAGGAGCTGGAGGCTGGGATCCTCCTGGCCAACAGGAAGGCTGAGGAGCAGCGACGCAGTGAGTGCCTGGGGCAGGTTCTGCTCCTGCTCCAGCCCAGGAGCTGGTGGCTCAGCCTGGCCGAGGGTCCCAGGGGAGGAGGCCCCTCCTGCAGCCCAGCCGTGCCCCCCCGGGGCTGGTCTCTCCCCCAGTGCTGAGGGCTGTGGGCAGGATCAACGCTGCCATCCGGCAGGGAATTCCCGAGGACACCTTGGAAGCTCTGAGGGACCCCCCGGCCCAGCTGCCCCCCCCCGGCCCCCGCGCCGGTGCTGCAGAGGCAGCCCCCCCAGGTGAGCCCTGCCCTTGGGGGGGCTTGGGGGCCCATCGCTGCCTCTGTTAGGTTGGGGGGTTCATCCCCCAAGCCTGGGGGGGTCACTGGGGCTGGAGGGATGAAGGTGTGGGGGGGTCAATGTCTCTGACCCAGAGGGACCTGGACAGGCTGGGGAGGTGGGACCTGTGGAGCACATGGAGTTCAACAAGGTCCTGCATAGGGGCCGGGGCAATCCTAAGCACAAAGCCAGGCTGGTGGGAATGGATGGAGCAGCCAAGGAGAAGGACTTGGGGGTGTTGGGGCAGGAGAAGCTCAACATGAGGCAGCACCACGTGCTGGAGCCCAGAAACCCCCCCTGTCCTGGGCTGTCACCAGGAGTGTGACCAGCAGGGCCAGGGAGGGGATTGTCCCCTCTGCTCTGCTGAGACCCTCTGCAGGGCTGGGAACAGCTCTGGGGTCCCCAACACAAGAAGGACATGGAGCTGTTGGAAAGAGTCCAGAGGAGGCCCTGGAGTTGCTGGGAGGGCTGGAGCAGCTCTGGAGCCAGGCTGGGAGAGTTGGGGTGTTGAGCCTGGAGAGGAGAAGGCTCCAGGGAGACCTTAGAGCAGCTTCCAGGGCCTGAAGGGGCTCCAGGAAAGCTGGGGAGGGACTTGGGCCAAGGGCAGGGAGGGATGGGATGAGGGGGAGGGATGAAAAGTGGGAGAGGGAGCTGGAGGTTGGAGCTGAGGAGGGAATTGTGGAGTGTGAGGGTGGGGAGAGCCTGGGCCAGGTTG
>NW_009952431.1:5128-6848 GCF_000747805.2 Chaetura pelagica
GCCCTTCAACACCCCCAGGGATGGGGCAGCCACAGCTTCCCTGGGCAACCTGGCCCAGGCTCTCCCCACCCTCACAGCCAAGAATTTCCTCCTCATGTCTAATCCAAATCTCTCCTCTACAAGTTTCAATCCATTGTCCTTTGTCCTCTCAGTAGACGTAAAGGAGTTTGCAGAACTCCTTTTTTGTGTCCAAGGGCAGGTTGGATGGGGCTTGGAGCAGCCTGGGCTGGTGGGAGGTGTCCCTGCCCATGGGGGGTG
Source organism: Chaetura pelagica (assembly GCF_000747805.2). Taxonomy (NCBI): domain Eukaryota; kingdom Metazoa; phylum Chordata; class Aves; order Apodiformes; family Apodidae; genus Chaetura; species Chaetura pelagica. The sequence continues at coordinate 5,387 of NW_009952431.1, forward strand.
GGACTGGATGAGCTTGAAGGTCTCTTCCAACCCAACCCATCTGAGTCTCTGCAGGGTGAGCTGGTGCAGGAGGAGGTGTTTGTGGCCGTGGAGATGCTCTCAGCTGTGGCCCTGGTGAACCAGGCAGTGGATGCTGGGGACCCCCAGGGGCTGTGGAGCAGCCTGGTCAGCCCTGCCCTGGGCCTCTCGGGCCTGGAGGAGGTGAATTCAGAGCGGTGAGGAGAAGGTCTCTGTGTCAACCCCTTGGGAGGGGAGGGTTGGGTGACCTGGGCTGTGTCTGGGCTTGTCAGGAGCCTCCTGCCCTCTGGACCCTCCTGGTCCTCTTGGAAAAACCAGGCCCTGGGCTCTGGCAGGTGCCATGTCTGCTCAGAATGCACCCAACCATTGTCCTCTCTGTCTCCTCCAGGTATTTTGAGGACTTGGTGCAGCTGAAAGGCCAATCCAGGGAAGCAGGAGTTGAGTTCCTGACCTGGAGTGACATTCAGGACAGTGTGAACGGCACCAATTCATCCATGCAGGAGGAAAACCAGCGTGAGTCCTGCCTGTGTGGGGGCTGGTGTGGAAGCACGAGATGGTTTGGGTTGGGAGGGATCTTCAGGTCCTCCTGCCTCACCCCCTGACATGGGCAGGGACACCTCCCACCAGCCCAGGCTGCTCCAAGCCCCATCCAACCTGCCCTTGGACACAAAAAAGGAGTTCTGCAAACTCCTTTACGTCTACTGAGAGGACAAAGGACAATGGATTGAAACTTGTAGAGGAGAGATTTGGATTAGACATGAGGAGGAAATTCTTGGCTGTGAGGGTGGGGAGAGCCTGGGCCAGGTTGCCCAGGGAAGCTGTGGCTGCCCCATCCCTGGGGGTGTTGAAGGGCAGGTTGGATGGGGCTTGGAGCAGCCTGGGCTGCTGGGAGGTGTCCCTGCCCATGCAGAGGTGGGACTGGATGAGCTTTAAAGTCCTTAGAACACAAACCATCCCATGATTCTATGATTGACTTGGCTGCCCCTGAGCTGCTCCTGAAGACAGGCAGGACTGCAGGACTCCCTGGCAGGGGAAAGTGATCCACTAGGTGATCTTTAAGGTGGCTGCTCCATCCCTGGACGTGTCCAAAGATCTAATGTGGGGCTTGGAGCAGATTGGGCTGGTGGGAGGTGTCCCTGCCCATGCAGGAGGTTGGATCTAGATGATCTTGAAGGTCCCTCCAACCCAAACCATCCCATGACTCTACAAGTCTTTCCAGGAGGGATCTTTTCCACTCCGTTTTCCCGATCCTTCTACCACGAGCCCAAGCCCATACGAGACACTGGAGAAACCTCCCAGTGGGTGCTCAGTCCGTGGTGGGGGCTGACCTGGATGTCCACATGCAGGTGCCTTGGCTGTGCAGCTGATCAACGAGGCCGTGGGGCAGCGGGACCCCCAGCAGACCCTGGCAGCCCTGCTGCTCCCCGGGGCTGCCCTGCCCCAC